>NC_056627.2:158926773-159241379 GCF_002870075.4 Lactuca sativa | reverse complement strand
CATGTGTTTCAGGTACTAGCGAGGACCGTGGGAAGGCGCCGGCGTGATCGATACACACTGAAGAATGTTTTTATGATCATGGGATTTAGACTATTTGTATTGACATAATACTTAAACTATTTATGCCTTGTTTTGGATGGAAATACTTATTTTTAAAATGAAAAATTTGTTTTGAAAATTTGCGTTGTTACAATTGGTATCAGAGCCTTGGTTTGAGGGATTCGGGTGCACCTTCGGGGGTAACTGAACTCAAACCGAGGATTTGAGGAAACTTTTTAAATAAAGGCATAAACTTTTGTAAATGGTTTTGTGGTAAGTAAGAAAGAAGCAGTGTGTACGATCAGTCAGCGCCCGAACGGTAAAGATCCCCAAAATACCTTACAATATTATATGATATGAATTGTTATGCATGCTAGAAGACTAGGTATTCATGATAGGACTAGAGTGGCCTGATTTGTGATGCCTTAGTCTAGGGAAGTTTGCCAATATGAGATGCTTTGTTAGTGTGCGAGTAGATAGTGCATAACAGCAGTAGAGTACTCACTATCCGGGGTTTGGGGAGGAAGATTTGGGATGACTGCTGATGCGGTGTGGTCGGTAGTATTGGGCCCGTACTACCGAAGACACCGGGTCAGTGGGAGGCCCAAGTAAGAATCCCTGGATATCGGAGACTGAGTAGGGTTGCGTTATCGAGTGCGATTATACTCGGTGGAGTCTCTGATAGTTTATGTTGTATTTCAGAGACATCATGGTTAGACCGCGCCACGGAGCGAGTTCAAGCGGTGTGAGTGACGAGGAGATTCGTCAGATGATTCACGAGGAGGTAGCGACGGCGATCCGGGCTGAGATCCCGGAGATGTTTGGGTCTATTAAGACCACCCTGATGGAGACGTTCGATGAGCGGTACGCCGCATTGACTGAGGCTGCAACCGCTGCAGCTACCGCAGTTGTGGCCGCTGCTAGGCCACAGGGGGTGACTCATTGCTGTTCCGAGAGTTCAGCAACACGAAGCCACCAGAGTTCGATGGGACGCAGGATCCGATTGCTGCGATGAGGTGGATCGCGGATATAGAGGGGTGCTTCTACACTTGTTCATGCCCGGAGCACCTGAGGGTACGGTTCGCATTGAACCAGCTCCGTCTGGGAGCGAAGGACTGGTGGAAGTTCGTGACGGCGAACTTCACTTTGGCAGAGACTACAGCAGTAACATGGGAGGGGTTTACTGCCATGTTCAGAGATGAGTACGTTCCCCCGGTGGAGAGGGAACGATTGGTTCAGGAGTTCTTAACCCTCAAGCAGGGTACTGATTCTGTTGCGGTGATCACGCGGAAGTTTCATGAGAGGGCGATGTTCTGCCCCGAGCTGGTGTCCACTGATCAGGCTCGGATGAGCCGGTACTTGGGAGTGTTGAGGAGGGATATCCGGGAGTTTGTGTCAAACTCCACTTACCATACTTTTGCTGAGCTTCAGGCGAATGCCAGGAAGCGCGAGATCGAGTTGGAGACCCAGGCCAAGGAGGAGGCCGAGTCTCAGCGGGTGGACCGGCGACCGGCTCAGTTCCAGCCGGCAGCCAAGCGGATAAAGTCCGCCGATGCGAGCAAAGGAGGTTCGAAGGGCCGCACTTGCGGAAAGTGCGGCAAGGGTCATGAGGGGGCGTGTCGATCTGGTGCTTGCTACAAGTGTGGCAAGGAGGGGCACATTGCTAGGGAGTGCCCCAAGGGATTTACGGTTTGCTTTCATTGCAACCAGACAGGCCATAGGAAGGCCGAGTGCCCTCAGCTTCTTCAGGGATCTGCACCTGCTGCCGGAGCTGTTGCGACTCGACCGGTGAAGGCCGAGGCCCCGAGGGCTCGGGGAAGAGCCTTTCAGCTGACTGCGGAGGAGGTCCGCGCTGCGCCCGATGTCGTGGCAGGTATGTTGTAATTCATGTATTTATTTTAATGTCGATATGTTATGCTTATGTTATTATATGCGTAGGTACTTTCCTTGTGAACTCTGTGCCTGCCTTAGTGTTATTTGACTCGGGTGCGAGTAGGTCCTTTGTGTCCTTAGCCTTTAGTCAGCATATCAGCGTTAGTCGCGAGTCGTTGAGTCGACCTTTGAGAGTTTCTATAGCTGACGAGAAAGTGATTTGTGCCACGGAGGTTCTTCGGGGATGCGTGCTAGAGATTTTCGGGGTTGAGTTCCCGATATACCTGATTCCTATTGCGATGGGTGACGTCTATGTCATCGTGGGCATGGACTGGTTGAGCCGATTCGGCGCTGTCATCGACTGTGAGCGTCAGTTGGTGACTATACGAGACCATAGTGGGGGAGTTCTTTCGGTGTACGGCGAGGGTACCCGTTCGGGATCTGCTTTTTGTTCGGCCGCTAGGGCGAGGCAGTGTCTACAGCAGGGCTGTAAGGGTTTTGTGGCGTATGTGATGGATACGCGGGAGGTTTCCGAGAGACCGAGGTCAGTGGAGGAGGTCCCAGTGGTGCGTGAGTTTCCAGATGTTTTCCCCGAGGAGCTGCCAGGAGTACCTCCTGTGAGACAAGTAGAGTTTGGTATTGACCTGGTTCCGGGGGCCGCGCCTATTGCTAAGGTGCCTTATCGTCTTGCACCTCCAGAGATGCAAGAGTTGTCCTCGCAGCTCCAGGAGTTGTTGGGGAAGGGATTCATTCGGCCGAGCAGTTCGCCGTGGGGAGCACCTATTCTGTTCGTCAAGAAGAAGGATGGTTCACACCGGATGTGCATTGATTACCAGGAGTTGAACAAGTTGACGGTCAAGAACCGTTACCCGTTACCGAGGATCGATGATTTATTCGATCAGTTGCAGGGAGCGTCTTGGTTTTCCAAGATCGATCTGAGGTCAGGGTACCATCAGGTGAGAGTACGGGATGGGGACGTCCAGAAGACAGCGTTTAGGACGCGATATGGGCATTATGAGTTTGTGGTGATGCCTTTCGGGCTCACCAATGCCCCGGCTGTGTTCATGGATCTCATGAACAGGGTATGCAGGCCGATGTTGGATCGGTCAGTGATTGTATTTATTGACGACATTCTGGTATATTCGAGATCTAGAGAGCAGCATGAGGAACATTTGAGGGAAGTCCTTGGGGTATTGAGGTCGGAGAAGCTTTATGCAAAGTTCTCCAAATGTGACTTCTGGTTGCGGGAGGTCCAATTTCTAGGACATGTTGTTAATCAGAAGGGGATATTGGTCGATCCGGCCAAGGTTGAGGCAGTGATGAGTTGGGAAGTGCCGAAGTCACCCTCTGAGATCAGGAGCTTCCTTGGGTTGGCAGGATATTATCGGAGATTCATTAAGGATTTCTCCAAGGTCGCAGTGCCGCTCACCAGATTGACCCGGAAGGGTGTTGCATTCTCATGGGGGCCCGAGCAGCAGACCTCCTTTGAGACACTTCGCCAGAGGTTGTGCGAAGCCCCGGTATTAGCTCTCCCAGAAGGGATGGAAGATTTTGTGGTATATTGCGACGCATCGATTTCGGGACTGGGTGCAGTGTTGATGCAGAGGGGCCATGTGATAGCGTATGCATCGAGGCAGCTGAAGCCTCACGAGGCGAGATATCCCACGCATGATTTAGAGTTGGGGGCAGTAGTGTTCGCTCTCAAGATTTGGCGTCACTACCTGTATGGGGTTCGATGTACGATATACACGGACCATAAGAGCTTGAAATATTTGATGGATCAGCCCAACCTAAATATGCGTCAGAGGAGGTGGTTGGATGTGGTCAAGGATTATGATTGTGAGATCCTGTACCACCCAGGCAAGGCTAATGTGGTAGCCGACGCGTTGAGCCGCAGGGCGGAGAGCACTCCATTGCGAGATGTATGCTTGAGACTGACTGTGATGACTCCAGTATTGGATGCTATTCGTGGGGCACAGGCAGAGGCTGTGCGACCAGAAATGCAGAAGAAAGAGCGGGTTGTGGGATTAATTTCAGAGTTTGTTAAGGATAGTCGAGGGCTTATGACGTTTCAGGGTCGGATTTGGGTACCGTTCGTGGGCGGTACACGTATTACCTTGATGGAAGAGGCTCATAGATCAAAATTCTCTATCCATCCCGGTGCTACGAAGATGTATTTGGATTTGAGGAAGGAGTATTGGTGGCCCTGTATGAAGAGGGACGTCGCATGGTTCGTTGAGAGGTGCTTGACCTGCCGTAGGGTTAAGGCCGAGCACCAGAGACCGCATGGCAAATTACAGCCATTGGAGATTCCCGAGTGGAAGTGGGAACAGATCACTATGGATTTCATCACCAAATTGTCGAGGACTGCCAGGGGAGTTGATGCAATTTGGGTGATTGTGGATAGGTTGACGAAGAGTGCACACTTCCTTGCCATCAGTGAGAGTTCTTCAGCGGAGAAGTTGGTAGAGATATATGTGAGAGAGGTGGTATCTCGGCATGGGGTACCGATCACGATTGTTTCAGACCGTGATGTGCGTTTCACTTCCAGGTTCTGGAAGAAATTTCATGAGGAGCTGGGTACTAAATTGCATTTTAGTACCGCATACCATCCCCAGACAGACGGTCAGAGCGAGCGGACGATTCAGACGCTGGAGGACATGCTTCGAGCGTGTGTGTTAGACTTCGGGGGTAGCTGGGATGCATATTTACCCTTAGCAGAGTTTTCCTACAACAACAGCCATCATTCGAGCATTGGTATGCCACCTTTTGAGCTGTTGTATGGTAGGAGGTGTCGGACCCCCATTTGTTGGGGAGAGGTGGGACAGAGAGTGATGGGTAGCACAGAGATCGTGCTTCAGACGACAGAGCAGATTCAGCAAGTTAGACAGAGGTTATTGACCGCCCAGAGCCGACAGAAGAGTTATGCAGACAGGCGCCGATCCGAGCTTGAGTTTCAAGTCGGCGACTTCGTTCTCCTGAAGGTCTCTCCTTGGAAAGGAGTGATTCGATTCAGGAAGAGAGGCAAGTTGGGGCCCCGGTATATTGGGCCATTTTCGGGTGATTGCAAGGATAGGCCGGGTAGCCTATCGGTTGGAGTTGCCAGCGGAGTTGGGACAGATCCACGACACCTTTCATGTGTCGCAATTGAGGAAGTGCATAGCCGATGAGTCGGCAGTGGTTCCATTAGAGGATATTCAGGTGGATGCGAGCCTGAATTATGCTGAGAGACCAGTGGCCATCAGGGATCGGAAGATCAAGGTTCTGAGGAACAAGGAGGTACCTCTGGTGTTAGTCCAGTGGCAACACCGGAAAGGTTCGGAAATGACTTGGGAGCCGGAACGTGAGATGCGGGAGCAGCATCCGGAACTATTTGCAGAGTGAGACTTCGAGGGCGAAGTCTAATCCTAGTGGGGGAGAGTTGTAACAGCCTGAAATCTCAGGTATTATTAAATTATGTTTTTAGGGTAATTTAAGAGGGGACTCGGCAAGTTGGAGCCTAGACTCGCCGAGTATGATCGCAGACTTGGTCGCGGGATCGCGACTGGACTCGACGAGTCCAGATATGGACTCGGCGAGTCGACGCTGTTCAGCGGAAACCCTAACCGTTTGGTTTTGGAACGTATATAAGGCACTTATAGGCCGTCATTGTTCGTCTTTAGTCGACTGAGAAGAACCCTAAACGGCTGTGGGCATCTAGAGCAAGATTGAAGGGTATTAGGGCTTTTGAAGAAATTGTTGTGCAAGGAGGGGAAGAGTTTTGGCTAAAGGAACAGCAAGGGATTCGAGTTCTGCGGTTTGGGGACACAGAGAGTGCGTTATTCAGGTAATATCTCGGATTCTTTCTGTATTGTTGATGTGTGCATGGATTTAGGGTTTATGGAACCCATTTGGTGATTAGATGAATTAATACATTGTTACCCAAACGACTATAACCCTGTATTAGGACCTTTAGAGGTCCAGAAGGTCCCATGCTTGTGTATTTCGGGACAAAACTTATCTCAGGAAGCAGTTTGATCGACTGCATGGCATGGACTCGCCGAGTCCGATGAACAGACTCGGCGAGTAGCTTGGAGATTTGCTGGAACTCGTCGAGCTGTTCTTCAGACTCGGCGAGTGGAGTCGGGGTGGCCCCGCGATTCTTCCACGAGGATCTCGTCGAGCCAAGAAGGATACTCGACGAGTAGAAAGGGAACATCAGGGGAAGTTGGGGAGGACGTCTAGACTCGCCGAGTCGCCATGGCACTCGCCGAGTCCGGTCGAGTTGACCGTTGACCGTTGACCAGAGTTGACCTAAGTCTGTCTTCTTAGGGATAGTCACACTCATAAGATATAAGTGTTAATGGGAGATATGCGTTGTTATAGGGAGATTGTAGCTCGTCGAAGTGTGCACGAGTGATTTCAGGATTTGCTAGCTTTCAGCATTCACGAGGTGAGTCTTCTCACTATACTGTACCCGGAAGGGTTTGACTGTGTGACCGGAAGGTCGGATATGATATGTGATATGTATGCTATTTGTGGTAAGTTAATTGTTATATGTGTGCTATGTATGTCATGGGCCGGAAGGCGATTATATTATGGGCCGGAAGGCGATATGTTGTGTGATGGACCGGAAGGTCGGCGTGGGTAGGACCGGAAGGTTTACCCAGCAGGGACGGAAGTCCCCTGAGACACATGGACCGGAAGGTCAGGGCCTGGAAAGGCGTATGTGCGTAAGTTGTATATTGGGGAACTCACTAAGCATTTATGCTTACAGTTGTTATGCATGTGTTTCAGGTACTAGCGAGGACCGTGGGAAGGCGCCGGCGTGATCGATACACACTGAAGAATGTTTTTATGATCTTGGGATTTAGACTATTTGTATTGACATAATACTTAAACTATTTATGCCTTGTTTTGGATGGAAATACTTATTTTTAAAATGAAAAATTTGTTTTGAAAATTTGCGTTGTTACAATAACAAGAAAGTTATTGGAGAAGGTGGATTCGGGAAGGTGTACAAAGGAGTGCTCTCTGACTCTAAGGGGCAAACCATGGTTGCTTTTAAGCGTTTGGATAGCAACTGTGGGCAGGGAAACCCTGAGTTCTTCAAAGAGATCTTGATGCTTTCCCGTTACACACATGAAAACCTCATCTCTCTCCTGGGATTTTGCGATGGGGATGGTGAGAAGATACTTGCGTATGAGTATGCATCTCATGGAAGCCTTGATCGCCACTTGAGTAGCATGACTCTCACGTGGACACAACGTCTCAAGATATGCCTTGGGGCTGCAAGGGGGTTGTGCTACCTTCATGATCCCAAGGAGACACGAGAAAGAGTTATCCACAGAGATATTAAAAGTTCCAACATTCTGTTAGATGAGAATTGGAATGTTAAAGTTTCAGACATGGGACTCTCGAAAATAGGACCCGCTAATCAGCTGCAATCCTTTCTTGCCACAAATGTTGTCGGTACCTTTTTTTACATAGATCCGATGTATATGGAGACAAGTATCCTAACCAAAGAGTCAGACGTATACTCTTTTGGGGTGGTCTTGTTTGAAGTGCTGTGTGGGAGCCTATGCTATGAAACTAAGACTAATCATCATCCTCAAAGTTTAGTGCGATGGTGGAAAAAGTGCTACAAGGAGAAGAAAATGGAGGAGATCATCTTTCATCATTTGAAGCAAGACATGGATTTGAGGTCATTAGAAACATTTTCAGAAATCGCCTATCGATGTTTGCAGAAATCGCGTTCAGAACGGCCAAAGATGTCTTACGTTGTGGAAAAACTTGAGGCTGCGCTTGGATTTCAGCAGGAGATTTCTAAAAAAGAGAAGCTTTTTCAGGAGGGGATCTCTAAATTCGTGGAGTTTAAAGAGATGGTTAACACTGTGGTCAACATAGAGGAACTAGAGATGCTTCTCTCCAAAGGAATCATCATTAACGAGGGCAAAACGGTGATTAGCTATATCTATCTATAAACCTATGCTTTAGATTATTACTTATTTTTTTATGAATAGTTAATCGGGATCTATAAAATGTTAATTATATTATAGCTGTACAATATTGGACGACTTTTTTTTTTCTTCCACAAGTTAGAATTAGATAATGCATGCTTGACGTATACATTTCAAATACAATGCATTGGGCCACCAATACCAGACATGACAGCTTCAAAATCGACCCATCATACATATCTATTTACTCACATGTGTAGATGATTTCCGTTTTAGTTTTAAATGTTTACAAACCATAACTTGAAAAAAGAACATGATAAATGTACTGATCATAAACTTAACCTCTTAATTTTAATGGACAGTGGTTCTCCTTAAATAAGAATGGGGAACACATTGAAATGATATCAGCAGAATGTTTCGAACATACGGCGGCTTTTAATTGGGATTATGATCCATATGGTCGTGAAACTAAATCAAGGTTAATTGTCCTTCTCCTCTTAGCTTTATAGATCTTTTAGAGTACTATTTCATGTGTATATACTAATTAATTAATTATATATATATATATATATATATATATATATATATATATATATATATATATATATATATATATATATATATATATAGGGAAGAGTTATATAGAAAATGAATGATTAGGGCAACACATATTTGAACCAATGAAAACATGACAACACATCACTTCTACAATAACTTCCACAATACATTACTTGTGAAGAAAGAAATGGACACGTGTCATTTGATTATTGGTTCCGGTAGATGTTGCCCTAGTTATTTGTTTTCCATAGAACTCATTCTTATATATATATATATATATATATATATATATATATATATATATATATATATATATATATATATATATATATATATATATATATATATATATATATATATATATATATATATGTGCAGATTTGAAGGGCGCAAGCGAAGAGGATCGTATGGGGCATTCAAAACACACGTGAGAACACAATTATTGTCGCCATATATCACCTACAGGGTAAACCTTGTCTTCAAGTTTAGAGGCAAAAGGAGGGACTTTTTAGGCCTGTGGTACAAGTTGGCTGGGGAGACAAGATTTTCGAACTCGTTTGTAGCACAAGAGAGAGGAGATGGATGGTTAATGGTTGAATTTTGTCAGTTTATCAGCAACACGGAAAATGTTGATCTTCAAGTCAAGTTCTATTGCGTAACTGCAATTGAAGTAGAAGGCATAGAGTTTCAGCCCCTGGAGAGGGTAAGGTTATATAATTTAGATTGTTTATATTGTTTCAAACATTCTTGGAAGGCAACAATAATACAGTGTAAGAGAACTCTTACGGTTTTAATTGGGGGAAACTTTTCAAGTTTTGGTTGTATCAAATAGAATACGAGTTTTCTTCCATTCTCGATCAAAAGTGCTAATGTACATGTAAGCTTTATATATAATAGGTGGAGCATGAAAAACTGTTAGAGGATGAGAAGGAGGACATGGACATGCAAACCATATCACATCCAGACACATACTGGGAACAAAAATTGCCAAATGACTGGAAAGAGATACTTAAGTTGTCAAAGTACCATAGCCTCCGACTCAAAACCAAGAAGGAACTCTACTCTATTCTTTGCAAAGGGTTTGCAATCAACAATGATAAAGAGGTATATTAATATTATTGAGATATGAATGATTCATTCCTTTCGTTTTTGAGACATTCACAACTGTAGTTAGTTAAATTATTCCCTGAACATCAGTTCAAAGGGATCGAATAACTCCATAATTCGGAAACAAGTACTTACAAATTAATGTTTACTGATTGGCAGTGGTTTTTTCTTGCAAAAAATGGGAAGAAATGTCATATGCCATCAGCAGAACTGTTCTTAAGATATGCAGATAAGCATTTGGAGTCGCGATCTTTACCCAACTTAAGGTGCGTCCTCTATATGTCTCTAGATTTTCATATTGCATGAACATGTTGTCTTTTTCCATCTAACATTTTTATTAAACTCAATATGTCTTTTTGCAGATTAAGTGAAACAACTTTTGATCATGTTGACCTCTTTTGGATAGAATGCAGATCCAATATGCTATCACCTGAAACAACATACGCAGCTTACCTTGTTTACAAATTACAAGAAAACCATTTTCGTTTTGAACCTCCTGTGAAAGTGTATATGCCATTAACTTCCAGTGTGACTGATCCATGGTATATCTATTTACTTAGTCATCAAGCTCCACTTATTAGGGATAAGGTTTATCAAAAGAAACGCCTTCCACAGCAAAGGAGCGATGGTTGGATGGAAGTTCAAGTATATGAATTTCAAACTCACACTACCACCACTGCAAGGATTACGATACATTTTGAATCGATGCTATCTGATAACAGGTCATTTAAAGGGCTCACTCTGCAAGGCATTGAGTTTAAACCCATATAGCTTCTGTTTTTATGATTGGAAATGAATTAATTATAACAGGTTCTCTTATCTATCAATGAATAGATAAATTGGTTTACTTTTTGTTGAATTCATATATAAATATAGGGTAAATAGGTAAAGGATTTGCTTTTCTTTTTTTTATAGACCAATAATTGTTGCAATTCCAAATGGAGTTGGTCTTACGAAATTCTTTGTAATAGATGAATTGGGTTTACTTTTTGTTGAATTCATATATACAACATATAGGATAAATAGGTAAAAGTTCATTTAATAACATGAGTTTTTTTGTGAGACATGGCTTAGTTGCTTACTCATCTCCCATGCTCATTCATCCCTTGACTTCTTTTTGACTTTGAGAATCATTGTTACTTATTCATAATAAACTAGGCGAATGCATATGCACTACACATGTTATAATTATGTAAGTTACAATTTTGACAAATATGTGCTCTTTAGATTATGCCATTAACACTAACAATGAAATGATAAGTTTTACACTAAGCTGATAGATAAAAATTAAAATATTTTAAGTATTTTGAACAATGTGATAACATAAACATGTATTAATTCGAACTTATTTAATCGACAGTAATCTTCACTAAATGAGAATTAAGAACAAAGTGAAATGAAATGTAGAATAGAATGTTTGATTCAAGTTGCAATTCAATGTGACTTGTCCTCTTTTAGACTATTTCACAGGTATATCATTCTTGGCTGTATCTTTATTCAGATTTCCAATGGGAAGCCATCGATCATAAAAAATAAAAAATAAAAATGCATTCTGACATTGGCTTCAGTCTCAATATAACTTGTTGTGGGATGCTTAAGAGGAAAACTATTTTAAAATATTTAGTGGTTGTGAGCTTCAACAAAACAGGCGCATGGTATATAAATGGTTATCCTAAGAAGGTAAAAATACAAATAATTTCACAAAATTGTATCAAAATCTTCAACTCTTGTTCCCTAATTGTCATTTGAATAAATGCCAGATGAGGGTTGACTTAGATCTCTGCTTTTGAAGCCACTTCACGTTCAAAGTGCTGAGTAGCTTCCTCACAAGACATTAATTGTTGCATTAGCATTGTCAATTTGGCCATGTTTTCTTCTTTTATATGTTCCGGAACCTTCTCTTCATACCCTTTAGCACTCATCGCCTTATTCAAACTATCCTTTTGCCTGTTCAAAGTCAAACATTGACCCATACATCATCATTTGCTAATATATTTTGTTGACTTAACAAAGAAAGTCAAAGAACAAGACTTCACAAAAAGTAAATGTCAAAGTGTTGTGCTTACTTTTGTAGCTCTGTCAACTTTGCATTGAGCTTTTCACGTTCCTTTTTAACATCAATGGCTCCTTGAAGCTTTAGATAAACAGAAAGTGATTGATTTACAACCGACACTGCACATCCAGCTGGAGCAGCATCATTTTCACTCAGAACCTGACAATTTTAAGTTTTAACCCCAAAATGTCATAAAATATTACATGTTACATGCGAAGGGTATTTTCGTCTTTTTCACATACCGTGAATGAGGATAAGTTGGCTAAGGTTGAAACCTCCATTTCATGGCGTCTCAGAAGCTCTGTAGTTTGTTCGTTTCTAGAAACTGCAAATCCAGCTCGCCTATCCAAAAAAAATAAAAAATAAAATATTTCTTTATGAGAAAATACAAATAATATATTTACATTTATTGATTTTAATAAAATACCTTTCATTTCTTTCCTGTGCAGGGAAGTTTGCCCTAATTGATCTGAGTGATTTCACAGCAGACTCAACCACCTCCATCTCATATTCAATCTTTTCATTTCTCCATGACTATTTGTATCCAATAAATAAAAAATAAAAATTAGTTACAATTATTTGTTTATTATTATCTATAATATATTTCAAGATCTAACCTCTACAACAGAAGGGTATTCACAAATCATAATAGACTTCTCTCTTTCACAATGCTTAGGTGAAGGAAGTCTTTGCCATAATTCTTCAGTAACAAAAGGCATAAAAGGATGAAGCAATCTTAACCCTGTATCCAAACACACCCACAAAGTATCTTGTGCATAAGCCTTTGAAGCTGCATCATCACCAAAGAAGTAAGGTTTAATTACTTCAATGAAGATATCACAGAGCTGAAACTGCCACCATGAATAAACAGCACTTGATGCATCTGAGAATTCATAGGAGTTTAAAGATGATATGGTTTTGGATGTGGCTTTGGTGAGAACTGAAAGAATCCATTGGCAATTGAAGGGCATGTTCTTTGGGTCTATTGTTTTTGGAGGGGTATAATTGTCATTGAGTTTTGTCATGGCAAATCGAACTGCATTCCATAGTTTGTTACACCATTGTCTGTATCCCACCACTCGTTGTATGTCTAGATTGATTTTATCTGACTGGAATCATGCAAAGAAACAATGTTATCAAGGGTATTTTGGACTTTTTATAAAAACAGAAGAACGAAATTGAATTTTGTTTATTGCATAGAGATAGTTCAAGTTTAACAATAATATTTAGGGTTAATCTCAAAAAATACCTTATATTTTGTGTTTTTTCCGGATTAAACCTCAATTTTTTTGCCTGAAAAAGACCTTGTATTTTTTCATTTTTTCCGAAAATGCCCTCAACTTTGTATTTTTTCCGAAAAAATTTGTAAAATGTGAGGGTTTATTTGGAAGCATTTAAAAGGGTGGGCGTTTTTTTTGGAAAAAACGAAAAAATACCAGGTCTTTTTCATCAAAAAATAAATTTGAGGTTTAATCTAGAAAAAACACAAAATATATTAAAAAAAAAAATTAGTTTAACCTAGTTTTTATCGATAAATTATTATGCAGCATCTGGCTTGTAGAATATTTTTTAAGGGATGGGATCTGTCAAAAGAATTGAAATTCTAACAATGCAAAATCTGTCAAAAAAATATAATGTTTTGAATTTTTTTTATTTCAAATTAGACGATAAGGGTATTTTGGTCTTTTTGCAAAAATAGAAGAGTGAATTGAAGTTACTGAACTCCTTCCCCATCAAACTTTGAAGGACTCCACCCATGTGGCAACCAAATAAACCATGGAATGGAATCTTGAATTCCAATTCCATGAATACAAAATCTTTTAGAGAATATATATATAAAGTGTAGAAGGGTATAATATAAAATAGATGATACCTGAGCAGTGTATGAGACAAGGGCAAATCGAAGGGCATCTGCCCCACATTCAGGAATACCATTAGGAAAATCCTTCTTTTGCCCTTCTTTGGCAACTTTTAATTCATTAAGGTCCAAATTACCCTCCTCAAGTCTCTTATGAAGACCCTCTAGGGTTATTCCACATATTACTTCTATGGGATCCACCACATTGCCCAAAGATTTGGACATTTTTCTTCCATGTGCATCGCGAATCATTGGATGTAAATAAACCTAAAGAATAGTTTTTAATATCAAGTATTATTGCATTGTTTTCAATTATATTAATTATTAAAGTTATATAACTAACCTTTTGGAAAGGAACATCACCTCCCAATTTCATCCCAAGCATCACCATACGAGCAACCCAAAAAAATAAAATGTCATGTCCAGTTTCAAGAACAGCAGTTGGATAAAAAGTCTTGAAATCTTGAGTATTATCAGGCCACCCTAATACAGATAATGGGAAAAGCCCTGAAGAAAACCAGGTGTCTAAAACATCAGGATCTTGAGTTAACTGAAACTTTTTCCCTGAAAAGACTCTTTTAGCCTCCCCTTCAGCCTCTTTCTCATCCCTAGCAACCACCCAATGATCCTTGTATGCTCCAAGTTCCTTCAGTTTATCATCCTCCAATGTCACATACCATGCAGGAACCCTGTGGCCCCACCATAGCTGCCTTGATATACACCAATCACGAATGTTCTCAAGCCACCTGTAATTTATTTAAACATGTTACAAAATGTTTTCAGAAAAAAAAAAAAAAAAAAGTGTTTGACCTTTTCCATTCAGCAGCATATTGTTTTGGAATGATATCAATTTTCTTGTTATTTTCATCCATAACAGCATCAAGAGCTTCTTTTGCAATACCATTGCAGTTAACATACCACTGAGGCTTAATCATAGGTTCAACCACATCATTGCTTCTAGAACAAACACCTAAACGCATCTCATTCTTTTCTTCCCCTTTATAAAGTCCCTGTATTGTATTGTATTGTATTGTATTGTATGCATACAGTTAACAGACAATGGATATTATGATGAGGACAAGAAGGGCATTAACGTCTTTTGGGATGGGAGAAAAAGTTACAAAGAAATACCTTAGACTTCAAAGCCTCAGTTACAGCCACACGAGCTTCAAAACGTGGTAACCCTACAAAACCTGAACCCCCATTACTATTTATCTTCCCATCATCAGTAAAAATGTTGATGAACTCCAGTTTATGACGCTTTCCAACTTCAAAATCATTCGGATCATGTGCTGGAGTTATCTACATAAACAATTAAACACCATCAAAATCATCACAAAAAGAATGTGGTCAACTGTTTAGAGTTTAGGGTTTAGATTACCTTGACTGCACCAGTTCCAAATTTAGGGTCAACAAGGATAGAATCACAGATTATAGGAAGTTTTCTTCCATTAAATGGATGACATGCAAATTTCCCATGAAGATGAGTGTATCTTGGATCTTCTGGATGAACAGCAATAGCAGTATCTCCAAGCATTGTTTCAACTCTAGTTGTAGCCACCACAATTTCTCCAAGATTTTCTTCTAAAGGGTAGGCAAAAGAGGTTAAAACACCGAATTCAACCATGTTTTTATACCCTGGGACCTTTAGAGGTGTCTTCTCTTTAATATCAACATAGTCCACCTATATAGGGGCAGAAATGTAAAATGAAACAAACTGCTGTATTGTATATAACTGTTGAGAAAATGGAAATGGCTTTTATGGTGTACCTCAATATCAGATATTGCTGTTCTCAAGACACAATCCCAGTTGACTAGCCTTAGGTCTCTGAAGAAAAGTCAAAAGGGCATCCAAGAAGTTAATTTATAAAATGAGATTTCAATTACCAAAAACTTGAGGGAAAATAAAGCTTTTGTTAATGACGATATTGAAATCTCTTGATGTGAATATTACCTATAAATAAGACCCTCCTTGTAAAGCCTGACAAAAGCTTCTGTTACAGCATTTGACCTTTTCTCATCCATGGTAAAGCACTGTCATTATTTAAGGAACATTTATAAACTTGTTATACATATATAAAATTAAACATAATCAAAACCTCAGATAAAACTGATATCAAATATATATATATATATATATATATATATATATATATATATATATATATATATATATATGTATCTTGTAGTTATCTTTTTTCTAGGTTTTACCTCACGTGACCAATCTAGAGATGCACCCAAACGCCTGAGTTGTTTCAATATAGTTCCACCATATTCCTCTTTCCATTTCCATACCTATCAATATCATCCATATCAAATTAACACAAGATCTTTGAAGTTAAGTTAAACATATGAACTTCAAAGTTGATAAGCAAGACATAACATGTGATGTGAAGTCAAACTCACTTCCTCTACAAACTTTTCTCGACCCACATCATGACGTGTCATTTTTCTCTCTCTCATGATTTTTTTCTCCACCACCACCTGTCAATGAATCTTTGTTAGATAAACATAAGAAAACCAACAGTATATGTATATTATTATGTAATGAAAGAGAAAAGCAAGATAATCGGATTAAGCCATTCTTTTTGCATTAAGTCAATAAAAAACAGGATTAGGTTAAAGTTCATTAAGTCAAAAAGAAACAGCACCCAAGTGTAACAACTAGTGAAATATCTATTCCTTAAAAGTAAATTCAACCTGAGTTGCTATTCCTGCATGATCCATTCCAGGCACCCATAAGGTATTGTATCCCGACATTCTCCTCCAACGAATAATTGTATCCTAAAATGATAATCGATATCAAATAAAATTGAAAAAAGGAAAGAATTGTAAAATTCATAAGAGATGAGGGTAAGTCATGAAACCTGGATAGCAGCAGTTAAAGCATGACCAATGTGTAGAGCTCCAGTCACATTAGGAGGTGGAAGAACCTGCATTTACACATAAACAAGACATCCATAACCAAATTACATTAATCAATGGCTTTATACAACCACAAGCCACAATCCCAAAACCAATCTGTTCAAAAAGATCTATGATACATCATTGTTTATGAACATTTATAGACACGAAATAGCAGAGAAAATCACAAGAGACTCACGATAGTGAAAGGAGGTTTAGAGCTGCTGGAATTTGCCTCAAAGAAACCTGATTGCTCCCACCATGCATACCATCTAGCAATAAGTACTTAAAATTTTATAATAAGAAACAAGATTTCTGATAGAAGTATTATCAATGAAATTTGAGCTAGATGATGCTGTGAAAGAAAAAGAATTCATAGAAAAACTAACGATTTCTCCACTGCAACAGGAGAGAACTGCTTTGCCATTTGTTGAGAAAGTTTTTTCTTATCACCAGAAGCTGTTTCTGGATCTATATAGTCTTCTGGATTTTCTTCACTTGCATCTGCCCTTACTGTTTTCTTCTTACTGGCTTTTGAGATAGAAGGTCCTTGTTGTGCCTTAAATGTGTATCAATGAAATCAATTGATCATTAAACTAATATTATTACAAATTCACTAAAGTAAGATACTACTTAACAATCTAAGATTACCTTAAGTTTGGCTGCTTCAGCTTTTTGTGCAGCCTTCAACCTTTTCATCTCTTTCTCTTTTGCCTACCCACAAAAGAAAAAAAAAATAAACTTGAGCTCCTACTCCATACTAAGTTAATATCAGAAAGCCTGAATAGAATCGAGTGAAGTTGAAAAAAGTAAAAGGAAATACCTTCTCTTCTTTCTTCTTCTTCCTCTCAAGTTCCTCCTCAGAAAGAGGAACCTCAGGATTTGTGTTTGTCATGCTGGTGGCTGCGGTGGAACTTACAGTAGTTTCTCCTCCTAATGCGGCTGATGAAAATCTGATTTGCGTTCTCTTTGCCCTAATGTTTTTATCGAATTAGCCTAAAGCCCAATTGGGATACTTTTCAACATTAAAATCGATTCGAATCTAATCCTTCCAAAGAAAAAGCAGCTAAGAAAATAAACATTCGCACAAACAAGTATTACATCTCACAATGGAAAACTCAATCTACAACTATTTAGACATCAATTCTGCATTTTAATAGTTATGAGAATGAAATCAAAATTAAAAGGATGTGCTCACGTATATTCCATATCAAATATATTGTACATCGAAAGAGAGAGAATGACTTACTGATCGCAGAAGAATGAGAAGTAGGATTGCACTCTGCAGATATGAAGAGTGTGGAGGCTGAGAAAGGAAGAGGGGTTTGGGGTTTTTGTGCGTAACATACGAAGCGGGTGGACTCTGGTTTGCATATGATACGAGTTGAAAACTTACATTAAAGTTTTGTCTTTTAAATATTTGTAAATTTTTTATTAATCAAATACTATTTTTGTATTTTTATTAAGCATATATGGATTATTTCTTGAAGAAAATTTTGGGGAAATGAGTTGACACTATCACTTTTTTAAACATATGGAGTATTTCTTGAAGAAAATTTTGGGAAAATGACACTAACTTTTTTAAACATATGGAGTATTTCTTGAAGAAAATTTTGGAAAAATGGTATTGTACCACATTAAAGTTTTGGTATTTATCCGATTTGATCGCTAAACGTTTTTTTTTTTTTTTTTGACCTTTCACTGTAGTTTTAACATTGTCGTATTTGACCTTTCACTGTAGTCATTTTCGCCGATTTTAAACGGTTTCTCGATTGACATTGTATCTATATCAATTAATATTTATTTTTTGGCTAATCCGATGACACGTGAGATATGTCACGTCAATAAATGATATACGATGGTTAAACTATCATCTTCACTTGTCGACCTGCATTCTTCATTTTCCACTTTAAACGAAACTGAGCTAGGGTTCGTGAAGGATTTTTGTGATCGAGCTGAAGTACCAAAAAAGTCATTGCAATGGCACAATTGGAACCTAATAGATTGTTTGCAATGGTGGAACTCAACTACCAAAGGGTACTTACTCGTAATCTTTTCTATTACACTAGTGGTGTGAAAATCATGTTCAATGATGTTAACTTTTCTTCTATGACTTATTCTGAGTGTGTGACCTTTTGTAACACCTTGTTTATTTAATAAATAATTAAACAAATTAATGAATGTATAGTAGCACTAAATCAATATTTATGTAGCAGGGTGTTGGTCTCGAGGAGCTAATTGTCATAATTTAAAAGTTGAGGGTTAAAAGTGTAAGTTTCGGATTGGTTTTGTAAATATTTGTAAAGGCAGGGACTACTTGATAAATTATGGGGACTTAATTTGAAGAGATTATAGAAGCTAATGGTTGAATGGTAACATATGGACCTCATTTGAAAATGAACTGTAGAGGAGGGGCTGTTTAGTAATTGTTGGATTAATTATGAAAAGAATTATTAGATCAGGGATTAAAAAGGTAAATTATAGACTTGATCTGAAAGGATGTTTCTGGGGAGGGACCATTTCTGCCATTATGGCAATAAGATTATAAGGCATCGGGTATATATACTATCCAAACCCTAACCCTAATGGAGGGATGCAACAGCTGCCGGGAATGATCCTCCAGCCGCTACCATTGGTTTCACCCACTTTCCGACCATCCATGGCCGCCAAACGACAGCTGAGTCCGACATATGGCATTGCCGTCAACGGGAGCCTTCAACCATCCAGTCCCGACGTTCCGTCTGTTGTCGCGCCTTTCCTAATGAAGATGGAGTCGCTGACGAATGATCACCGCTTGGTTGTTGCTGCTGCTGGGTTGTTCCGTCGGGAACGTGACAACTCCAATTGCTTCTTCCTCTTCAGTTCCCTCGTCAGCCACATCACCGGTACCGACAAGCTTCTGGGAGACTGCCACCTTGTTTCAATATTGCATCAACCGCCGCCAGTTGTTAAGGTTGTTGCGGTTGTCATTTTTGTCACTTCTCTTGCGCCACCAGCCACCGTGGGGTGGGGTGGCTGAGTACATATTGGAGTATGTTCAAGTGTACCGGTTGTGCCTTGTATTCAAGGGTTGTAATGGTGACTTTTGGCCGAAAAACCTATCACCACCACTGTGAGGTGGTGGTTGCCATCCCAAAACTGTTGATGTCACCGCCATGAGCCACCGGGTGGGTGGCTGAACCTTTTGAACAAATCAAAAACGCGTGTGAGTGTACTTATGTCGAGTAGGTGTTGTGTGTAGGTTTGTTTGTTCGAAAACTGCAAGAACAGCCACCACCAGCATTGTGAGGTGGTGGCTGCCACCATGTACCACCATCTGTGGTTGTATTTTAGTGTGTGTGTGTGTGTACGTGTCCATTTGGTATTTTTCGTTGTAATACTGTAACCTGAGTTGAAATAATGAAAAGAAAAACTGAAAACCACCACTGGCCACCGTGTCGGGTGGCGGTGTGCCTCATTTGTATTGTGACTCGTTTGGGATGTTTGGACAAGGGACTAAAACCCTAATGGGCCTAATAAATCGTAATGGTCCTAATGAAACCCTAATTGACCTAAAGCCCAAACATGTGACTAATGGGCCTAGTGAAACCCTAATGGGCCTAATGAACCTTAATTGATCAAAAGACCTAGCTATTGGGCCTATTGGGCTAAGATGGGTTGGAAACCCTAATTAGGGTTTATAAAACCCTAATATTGGACATATGGGTTTTGGACTGTCGGGACTTGCATTTTGGATGACTGGATTGGGATTGTGTATCAAGTCCGGCCATACTACATGATTAACCAAATAGATTGATGGACTTACTGGATTAAGTCCTTAATGGGTTAAGTGAGAAACACTTACCCTAATCATCATTTTATGTAAAACTTTAATTTCACTTGGGCCTTTAGTTGGGCCTTTCTATTGGGCCTTGGTGGTTGGGCCAATAATGGGCCATCCAAGAACAATCAATGGACGAGAATAATTGGATGGGCTTTAGGGTAAGGCCCATATGATGGGTTTGACCCAATTTGGAAAATTGGGCCATTGATGGGCCATAGTTTGGGCCTTAATGATCATATGATATTGGGTCATTAGAATGCCAAATGTTGGACTGGAATAAATGGTTGGGCCTTAGAGTGAGACCATGTAAAGGTTTGGGCCCAATTTGGAAAATTGGGCTATATGTTTGGCTTTGACTCATAGTTGATTGTTGGGCCTTTGGATTGGACCTTGGGCTTGGATCAAGCTAAGATTGGGGTAAAGCAGTCTTTTACCCCAAGCATGGACTTATGGTTATGTATTGGAACCCAATTATTAATTGGGAGTTATTTTGATGTTGATAGTTCGGTAACCTGTCATCCAGCGGCTGGGGTGTGACAACCCGAAATATTTGGATCCAACAAGGTCTAAATTATAACCCTATTACAAGGAGAACCTTGAAAACCATTAGAGTATAAGTGCATATATATGGAAGTATGCACTTTGGAAGTCACATACAATTTAACCTCTTGAAGGTGAACAAAACTTAGTAAGGTAAAACTAGATAAATGCATTTGATTAAGGATCACATGGTGTAGACACAAGAACTTGTAATTGTGTCACAATCTTGAGCAATTAAATTATAAGGACAACATAATTGTGTTTGCTATTAATTAAGACCATAAAAACCCTCCTAGGACCTATCCAAGACCGTGAACATCTTTAAAGAAGTACCCTTGGCCGTAAACCCTTCTAATGGGCCATGGTTTGGCCGTGAACACATTAACAAGCCATAGCTTGGCCGTGAACACCCTTAATGGACCACCTTTGGCCGTGAACTACTTTAAGGAACCTTAGCTAGGCCATGAACACCTTCCTAGGAGGTGTCTTGGTCGTAAAATACTCCATGATGTGATGTATGGGAGTAAACACCATAAAGACTCCAAACTTTGACCATAAACACCTTCCTATGCAACATCTAAGGCGTAAACTCCATAAAGATTCCAAACCTTGACCATGAACACTTCCCTAGGAAGCATACTAGGCCATGAACACTTAGATATTTTAAGTGTTTACAAATTTATGAGCTGTATGTTGCCAATTTCCCATGCAATCACGGATTCTTATGAATTGTCCAACATTTCTCCAAGCAAACATCATATCAACTCCACACTCTTATCAAGGAACGTAAACTCTCCCTTATCACCCTTATCATCCCTTTAAGAATGTAAACTACTCCTCACCATACCCCCTTTATCACATTCACTCTTTGTAAACTCCTAACTTGCTCTCAAGTATTTAAGCACCAAGTCTTAATCCTTCAAAACATCCCCTAGATCTGGTAAGTATTTCATGTTTAGCTAATTAGTTTCACATAGTAATTTGGTTATTCCATCATATTTACACATAAATCTATATGTGAACAACCTTAGGATATTCTAAAGTTCAAAGAGCTTATCAAACTCTTCAAGTGTTAGAACTTGGAAACTTCTCAACATTTATTCAAATCATCCACCAAATCAAACCAAGGTGAGCATCATACCCCACTCTTTTCAAGTTTTCATTTCTTTTAAGTCAAATCTTGTTTAAATCCTTGGATAATTGCATGTATTTGTATGTTTAGATGTTTATGTGTATTGGAATGATATTATTTCATGTTAATACTTCATAAACTTGAGATTTCACAAACCTCATGATGTTAGAACTAAGTTATCTTTGTATAGATCTACATATTTTGTATTATATTAAACATAAAATTAAGCTACTATGTAAATATATGATGAGATACACGAAGATGGTAAATTGTGGTTAAAAATACTTTTACCACTAAAACTTATGCAAACTTTAAGACATAATAAATTTCATGGATTTATAAGAGGTTTTGATGGAACGAGTGATAATATTTTAGTCACAACAAGAGGAGAATATTTTGTTTGCAAAGACCTCCATAAATGTTGGGTATGTCAAAACACCCTACAAAACATGGCTATTTATCTAAAAAAAAACAAATATTGCTAGTAAAACAATCATGTTTTGTTTATACCATTTCAAGGGTTTTAAACTTCGCACATTATGTCATATTTATAACCTTTTTGCAAGTTGACAAACTATTAGTGATTATTTATAATTTTCAATATAAATAGTTTTATCAAGACAATTTACAAAACAGAGCTTTTATGACGGAAATATTTGTATGTCATAAAGCTACAGTCATAACTTTACACAAGGAAAATGTTATTTGCATTATTTAGTAAAGGGAGAAAAACTCACGTACATTCCATTGATACTCTTGTGAGATTTGTTTTGTTTTCTTCGCCATACCTATCTAGTGTACATTATAAGTCTTATGTTTATAACTAGAGTCCCCTGAAGGGGGAGCGAGATAATTGTATATATATATATATATATATATATATATATATATATATATATATATATATATATATATATCTATACGGGGTTGACACCCCACACATGTGTTGTTCGCCACAGATAAACAGCCCAGTCTAAGGTGACAAATATCTGGACCGTATCTGACGCCTAAAGAACGTCAGAGCAGGCATTCTCGTCATATCTGTATGGTTATAACGATTCACATAGAGTAGGGTCCTAGTGACATTGTAATTACGTGAAATATACACCCCATTAATTTTATAAACTACCAAAACTATGTTTCGTATATTTTATACACTACTTTCACAACTTCGGTCTTAGGGTTTTTAAGACCACAACATCTTTTAGGTAGCGTTTGGCAGATGGACTGGATGGAACATGACTGGACAAAACAAGACTATTTATTTATATAGCATTTGGTAGGACTGGAACATAACATAACAAGTTGTTAGATTTTGTTTAGTAAAGTTAGAACAGAACAAGAACAAGACATTAAAATGACAATATTGCCCTTCTATCAAAATAAAAGTAAAAAACTACATTTAACAAAATTAACAAAAAAAATATTTAAAATTCATATACCAAATTCAAAAGAATTTGCCAATTACCAAAAATCATCAGTTACATAGTCCATGAAATATTCATAAGGAAATCAAAAGAATAAGTCTGCAAGAAGCATTAAGTAATTGAGAAGCAACAAAAAAATAGATAACTAGAAGCATTAAATTAACTGAATTAACTAATTGAAGCAAAAACGATTCTACTAATAACTAATTGAAGAATTAAGTAATTTAGAAACATTAACTAATTGAAGCATTAAGTCATCAGGGAGGAAGTTACTTTTATGGGATATTCATTAACGTTTCTACTATTAAACATATTACATACATAGAGTTTAGGGTAAGAAACATTAACGATTTGAGAAGCAACAAAAAGAAAAAAGAAAGAATAAAAAAAGAATAAAAAGAATAAACGATGAAAATTAGAGATATAGGAATAAATGGAGTTGCGCCCCACTACTAAAAGACATAATCAAGAAGGTATAATAAATGGAAGCGTGTAGTGAGTTTATATACATCATCAAAGCTTTAGATAAGCACGACAGAATGAAGAAAAAGTCGGTAACGAATGAGTAGATAACATATGTCAGGGCATCTTTGTCATACTTGAAAATGGAAGACGTGTTTTATTGTGTTCCACCCTATTGGGTGGGACTAACTTTTTAACAAATAGTCCCATTTGACTTGGTCAAAATTTCATTTTGTTCCAGTACAATGTTTTCCAACCGCCTCTTTAAAATTTTAGTTCTGTTCTGTCCAGTCCAGTACTGGCTGCCAAACGTTGCCTTATATACAAAAAATATAGGATTTTCTGGGAACACTTTCTTTTCAGAAACAAACAAGGGAAAACCAAGGAACATGCATGCAACTATACACGATATTACAAAGAGTACTCACTTTGCTAGTTTTACAAAAAGCCATAACTATGTTCATATATTTTGTAAATCTGATTTCACAATTCTGATTTTAGGGTTTGAGGACCACAACATCTTTGTATACAGAAAATATAGGATTTTCTGGAAACACCATCTTTTCAGTAACAAACAAAGGAAAACTAAAGAACATGCATGCAGTTATACATGATTTTGGAACGAGACTCATAAACTACTTTTTATAGAAAATTTTGGATTTTTTTGGAGTTTTACAACGAACTATGAACAAAGTTATTACAACGTTTTACCTACAAAAATGCTTATGAACTCACCAACTTTTTAGTTGATGCTTTTCAAAACGACTTGTATTCTCAGGGATCTAGTAGACAGGTATTCACCACGATCGAGGCCTGACGTCGCTGCATTATGTTATTTCTACTTTTGTTATTCGTGTTTAACTTTCGAACAATTATGCTGTAAACAATGTAATACTCTAAATCTAAATGTATGAATGTTTGTGTTGCTATGTTTCATTTATATACAATTGTTATGATATTGTATAATGATGTCATCCGCCCCCGGATGTTTCTGCCGTCCTGGTTCGGGGGTGTGACAGATTGGTATCAAAGCAGTGTTTATAGTGAACTAGTATATCAAACCATACAAGATATACAACTATAAATACAATGGGACTAAAACACTCTGACTAAAAGTATACTTTAAAAATACAAGTATTTTATAAAAGTATACATACTTACTAGAACAATATCATAATGAAAAGAAAACAAAAATAATTAGAGGTTGGACACTACAGTCAAACCTAGCAAGTTAAGTAATTAGAGGTTGGACACTGCAATCAGCCGAGCTCAAGTAAGTTTTCCCTAAGATACCCATACATGTTGTAATATGTTATGTTATGAAATGTTTATGAGAACTGCATGCTAGATTAGGGCTAAGGATCTAGGAAGGATGCCTTATATGCCTATTGTATGTGCTTGTAGACTTGCATGCTAGTACTGATCAGTCAGTGATAGGGTAGCCTGTTTAGGTTATGCCTGATTGTATAAGCCTTTGAATTGCATGTACAAATTCTTGATTAGAGGATAGAACGGTTTGATTGTATTATGATGGTTAGATCTTCCATTGTCTGAATAATGTTTGCTTTGTGCTTTGTGGGAGTCTTAGTAGTGTGAGCTAGCTATTAAGTGAATATGATAAGTCACATGTGGCACAAGCTGGATAATCTCAGAGTGATAGATTTGACCCTATTGTGCAGCTCTCATTTGAGTCTAACCATTCTAGTGATGAGTCTTTTACTCGAAGGATTATTTGATCTTTGTTGCATGTGGCTATATTCATAAGGTAGCTAGTTGACATTACTGGGAATCTTTCAACAGTTGAGGACTAGGTGGGTTCGGGAACCTAGGGAAGCCTAGGATATGTTTCAGTGGGTTAGTAGTGAGGATTAGCGTGACTTGGGTGCATCAGTTTGAGGAAGTGACTTGGAGGATTCAGGAGGATTGTTGAGGAAAGTATGGATTAGTGTGGAATGTAGTATTAAGCCCATACTACTGAAAGCACAGGATCCATACTCGAATCGGTGAGAGTCTTGGAGAATCTGAGAAGCTTCAGGGAGGAGTTTGTGACCTGGTTTGGGGATAGAGGATGTTCTAGTTGTTGCACCTTAGTTGTTGGCAAGCGAGCTAGTGAGCATGACAGGGAGTCAGACCCTGGAGGATATAACTTTTAAGTCCGAGGATGTGAGATCGATTTGGAGCACCATGGAAAGAGAGGGTTGTGCCAGGTGTGTATAGTAGAGGGTCGCGGGAAGAGACCCATGACTTCTATTCAGTGGGTGAAAGGCCAGCAGGGCTGGAGTCAGTACAGCACATACGGAAAAGTTCACAAGGGAGTTTGTCGCTCCAAGGGTTTAGGTTGCTACAGGGTAGCGGGGTTGGTCATGTCAGCTGAAGGTGATCAGTATTCCTCCAGATGTTGCGGGTGTGTCATCTTCTACTGCTATTAGGTGGATGTTGGGAATACATATCGCTTTGGAATTGTGAGTGAGATTGGATAAATCAGATCTCGGGTCGATTTTCTCCTAGTGTTTGGGTTATCAAGGATCATATCTGCCATCTTGCATGCCGAAAGGCCCTTGATGAACCCACAGAGGGACACATCTCGCAGAGTGGGTTCCGCGTGTACTATGATAATCCCAGATCTTTCGCGAGATCTATGCAGGAGCATTATTTAGAGGATACTCGGTCAAGGTTCGAGTGATGGTTCTCTAGTGAAGTCAGCGTTCAGTGGTTCTGTCATGGTTCAGGTATGGTCAACAATTGTCTATGTGTAACATCCCAAGTTCATGAATATAAGTTCGGGGTGCTATGTGTAAATAAAGGAGTAGACTCAACGAGTAGGTGTCTTAACTCATCGGGTCAGAGCGGGTGTTGGGCACATGTTAAGTAACCCGACTCGCCGAGTCGACGGCTGGACTCTACGAGTCGGTGCTGGGAAGAGAAAACCCTAATTTTAGGGTTTGCACCCTATTTAAAGAACCTTAAGTCCTCACCCCAGCCTCTTTGTTACCCCTTGAGAGTCAGGAAACCCTAATCTCGTGTGTGAGCCATTGGGGAGAGTTTTGAAGCTTTGGAAGGTGATTCTAGTAAAGGAGGCTTGTAGATCAAGAGGGTAGCATCAAGGGATTTTTGTAGATCGAGAGTCTACTTCATCTTGGGCACATCTTGGAGGTAACAAGTCGTTACCTTGATCTCTCCTCTTCTAGATCTACTCATGGATGGAGTTTGGGGCTATTTTAGCATGTTTAGGACCCATTTCGGGTTTTGGATCTAGGTCTGAGGTTGCAACGTCAGATCTAGACTTGTCTTGGTCCATGAAGGCATAAAGTATCAACCCTTTTAGCATGTATGTGAGCATTCTTGTCTTGAACCTTCTCTCTAGCTTGCATTGAGCAAATACAACCTTGCTTGCACGTAAACTTGGAAACTTTATGTGTAAAACTAGCCTTAGGAGTCCAGATCTATGAGATGGAAGCAGTGGGATGGACTGAAATCATCTGACTGGAGATGACTTAAGTGAACTTGGCGAGTCTGTTCTTGGACTCGACGAGTCGATTCGCAAACCCTAACCCATCTGTTTACGATGAGGATCAGTGAGTTGAGTGGTGACTCAGTGAGTTGGACAGGCTAGGACTCAGGAATTTATGAACTCAACGAGTCATAGGGTGACTCGGCGAGTTGAGTCGTGATATGAGGGCTTTCTGAGTTTAAGAACTCAGCGAGTCAATGGGTTGACTCGGCGGGTAGGGTCAATCAGGAAGGTTGACTTTGACCAGGACTTTGACTTTGAACAATAATGACCAGTTTGACTTCCAAGGGCATTCTGGTAAATTGGGCACTTATAGATATGGTTTCATCAAAGTGTTAGGTGGTGGAGTTCGTGGCGATCATCGGAGGATTTGATCTTATCTTTTCAGTTCAGCATTTCAAGGTGAGTTATCCTCACTATATCAACAGGGTCTAAGGCACCAAGGTCGTCCCTTTATGGATTGAAATTGGATTATTGCATATTATGCTTACTGATTTACATCCTGGCAGTTAGGATGGTAATGTGCTATGTTTTAGTGACCCGGTTGGGTCGATATCCTGGTTATAGGATTGTTGCTATGCTTTGTGATCTATTAGATCGGTATGACTGTTATATATACATGTTAGTGTTATATGATATCTATGTGCACATGATTGTCCTGGTCATAGGATGATGCTATGTTAATGACCGGTTAGGTCTGTACCCTGGTTATTGGGATGTTGCTATGATAATGATCTGTTAGATCGGTTTGACTGTTATATGATATGAGCTAGAGTATGATACTTATGTGCACATGTTTGTTGGTTGGGGGTTGGGTTGAGGCGGTCCTGCCTTGTGCTGTAGGCTAACATACCCAGTGAGCGGTCCAGATAGGCTATAGGCCCTGCAAGGTGGTCCAGACGTGCCGAAGGCTCGGAGAGCGGTCCAGTCAGGCTGAAGGCTCATTATGCATGTTGTTCTATATTTGTTGATATGGTATGATTATGATTATGGTTATATGAGGTTGGTATTTTGGGGGTAACTCACTAAGCTTTCGGGGTTATAGTTTCAGTTTATTGTTTCAGGTTCAGCGGATGGCCACGGGTAGGCGAAGGCATGATCGTACACTTCCTCGATTGACGATTATGATTTCTGGGAACTCTGATGTATAAACTATTTTGAAAACAAATTGTAATAATGGAATGGTTTCAAATGATTTAAAAAGTTTTAAATTGGCTGGAATTTTATGGGTGTCACAAGTTGGTATCGGAGCCTTGGTTTGAGTAAATTGGAGGAACACTCGTGCGAATCCAGTCTCAAATCAAGGAAAGATTTTCAAAATGATTTTAAATGGTTTTGAAAATAAGTAAACAAGGATGCGAAGTGTACGATCAACCGGAGCCAGTAAGTTGACCCCAAAATACCATACAGTTATTTAATATTGTGATATGTTAGAACAACATGCTAGTACTAGGTTAGGGATCTTCAAGAGTTGAATGATAGAATTGCCTGATTACATGATGCCTGTTAGCCTTGGGTTTTCCTTGTATGAAATTGACATTATTACTGTAGTTACTTGTGTATGCATCAAAGCTGTATATAATTAAGATATTATAGCCTGAGAATGTTTGATATGGCCTTGTGTTGTGTTCCTATTAATTAGGGCTTAGGGTAGGATTGGATATTCGAAAGTCTATAGGGTCCAACATTATGTATGGCAGCATACACTAGTGCTGCAGGGGTTGGTGGAAGTTTCATGGATGGGTGGATAATGAGAGGCCGGGAGGCTAGTGATGAGATATTTAGCATTCCTCTAGGAGTGAGGATTTATCTCTTGTTATGTATATGTGTATTGTAGGGTGTTGTGGTGACACTTGAGACAAATATGGGTAGGTGTGGAAGGTAGTATGGGCCCGTACTATTGAAAGCACTGGACCCATACGCGTATCAAGGAAATCACAACCCCTAGGGTTGGGTAGGGAATTAGTCCTTTGTCATTATATGGATTATCAGAGATCTTTCTAGTGTATTACCAGAATGGTGGTTGCGAGACGTCTACAGACCGGATCCAAGTTAGGATCGGGAGCTGCCAGCCAGGATAGGCCAGCATTGTTAGAGGACCGTGTCAGGGAGATTATCCGGTAGGAGGTGATCGAGTTTCTCTAGAGACAGTTACCAGAGATATGAGGGTCTATTAAGACCGCCATGGTTGAGTATTTCGACGAGCGTTATGCATCCATTGTTGAGACGGCTGCCGCAGCGGCTTCAACAGCTGTAACGACAGCATGGAGAGGAGCTGGCCGAGCTTTTCAGTAGAGGGACTTGTTATTGATGCATATTTTGATGAGCAGAGGGCTGCAATTATCTGGGATCAGGAAGATGATATGTACTTGTTATGTTTCCACGGGTTGAGCGGGAGGGGCTAGCATGTGGGTTTCTAGATTTTAGGCTCAGGGGTTTTGCTCCTGGTCGGAACGTGTGTCGCAGGGACACTGGAAATGAGTGATGGTTATGTTCAGCTGGGGTTTTGTAGTTGGAAGTGGAATGGTTAATTGATGGATTAGATTGTTGTATTGTAGGGCAAGGATTGTGTCCTCTCAGTTTTTCGAGCTCGAAGGAGTGAGCAGGCTTGTGAACCGGGGGCAGGTTGTCTTCCAGCTTGGGGTCAGTTGGTTGCAGAGGTTGGAAACATTATTACAGTGCTGGTGAGCGCAGGTGGGTCGACGTGGCATCAGTAACTGTGGAGTCAGGTGGCCTTAGATCTCTTGCATCGGACGGAAAGGATTGATTGTGCGACCTATTGCACTTTTGGGATTGTAGACTATATCTTGGGAGTAGTTTGTAGCCCGAATTAGGGCAGAGGTTGTTTCAGCTACTGCAGTTTAGCTGTGGGAGTTTGAGATTGTAAGTGGGTTAGGGTGCGAACCCTGAAGAGGATGAATTCTAGAGCCCGAGAGCGGGAGGCTTGTTTGGAACACCTTTGGAAAAGGGGTATTATGTGGGAGGCCTGCGGATAGGGTCCCACAGAAGGGTTATTCAGCATGATCAGGATTCAGTGGTTAGCAATCATTAGTGATTGACAAACTAAGGCGCCAATGGAAGGGGTTCGTTGCCGAGGTATTAGTTGGAGCATTTAACTTTTGTCCTTCAGGACATGAGTGTGGGGTCACTCAAGCATTAGTGGCTGACGGTTTCTCTAGGGTTCAGCAAGTTGTCATCTGGTCCTTGGAAGTGTGTGATCAATCGGGATGGGCTAGTAATGGAGCACTAGTGGGAAAGAGTTGGTTGTCATCGGATCGGTCATTGGGAAGTGATAAGGATTGAGAATCCTCCAGTTTTCATGTATTATGAAGGCTTAGTCGAATCTAAGTGGGGGAGTGTTACCCCGAGATGCGGAAGTGGGAGAGGTTTTGAAACAGGGATAAGTTTCACAACCTGACTGGGAGAATGGAGGCCCTAGTGGCTGCTTGGTTTGAGGGTTGTGTTGATTGGGGGTTCGACAAAACTCCCCATCATAAGAGCACGTCTTTTGGGTGCTTGATAGCAGAGGTTAGGGAGCCAGGTGGGAGTTCTAGTCAAGAATTGAGTTCAGTTCGAGTATTTGGTCAAGGGCGTGCTCGAATCTGAGGATTTTTGGATTGATAGATTGAGGGTTTTGTTAGCTGCCAGGGCTCAGCAGTGTATTCAGTACGGGAGTGCGGGTTATTCAGTGTATGTGCTAGACACGTGGGTCAGGGAACAAACCACGGATTTCCGAGAGGGTGAACGATCGACATGAGCCCTAGGGATAGGCTCGGGATATAGTCTGCAAAGTAGATCCGGAGTTCGAAGCCCAAATTGGGTGAGAACAGGATGCACGGGAAAGAGCATCAGGAGGGGTCCAGGGAGATGCTTAATGGTTTAGAGCGGTCCGGATAGACTGAAGGCCAGTGGGGCGTACCAGTCAGGTTGAAGGCTCAGAGAACGGTCCAAACAGGTTGAAGGCCCAGAGAGGCGGTCCAGACATGCTGAAGGTTCTGAGAGTGGTCCAGATAGACTGAAGGCCTGGTAGGGCGGTCCAGTCATGTTGAAGACTTTGTATATGTTTGTAGATCTATGTTCAGGTATTGAGTAGGATGCTATGCTATATCAACCAGAAGGTCTGTCCCTAAGTATTGGACATGTTGCTGGAGTAGGCTGAAGACTTCGATGTACTTTTGGTTGATCGGAAGTCGTTATTAGTGGTCAGACGGAACTCAAAAGCGTCTTGATGATCTCATCAGTTTGGAGTGTCTCCGAGGTTTCATCTTCTGGGATCAGGTAATACTCCAGTGGGGACTGAGAGTGGATCCGTATGGGTATTCGACAGTTTTGGGAAGGTTGAGATTAGAATATCCTGTCATTCAGGTTCTGGGAACTGGGTTAGATCTTTCTCATGATCGTCTATGACACTTGGATAAGGTTGAGGCGGTCCTGCTCTATGCAGTAGGCCAAGATACCCGGCGTGGGCCAACTGTAAGTCATAGGCACGAAGGCTCAATAGGAGCGATAGGGTTGAGGCGGTAGGCCAACAAACCCTGAGAATTTCAGCTCGATAGTTGAATTGATTAGACATGATTGGTATTCCAACCAGAAGAGGTGATATGGGTTAGATATAAGTGTCGTAGCGATTGACCGATAGTGGTAGGTATGTTTATGATTGTTTAAGTTATTGTGATGTGTCATGGGTTGGTTTCATCCGTGATAAAGCTATAGCGTGCCTGAAGTAAGGAGAAGATGGGTCACCAAAGACCAGGTAGGATGTGAGGCGGACGTGGGTCATGTAACATTCATTATGTTGGCAGGAGTTGGTGGCAGGGCGGGGGACTGCTATTTATGTGTGTGCTTTGGTTCAGTAATCAGTGAGGTGTCCGATGTTGGGTTGTGGGCAGACAAGTTGGGACCAAGGAGGTTTCGACTTCGCTTGAGAAACGTCATATGGTAGCAGGAAGAGTTGAAGTGGATTTATGACTCGGGATTCATGTGTGGTGGTAGTTTCTGTATCGTTATGATGCTCGTTGATGAGAGGAGCGTCGATTAGACCCTTCGAGTGGCGGAGGAAAGTGGATATCTGCAGGGTCGGAGTGTTGGGCAACTGAGGTGACGACAGTAGTGTCGATCGGTCATTGGGAGCATCCCAGTCATGAGTTGAGGGCCGGGGAAGGCATACCAGACTCATGTTGTGGGCTCAGAGGCAATCCAGACCTATGCTGAGGGCCACGTAAGGGTATTCCAGTCATAGGTTGTGGGCATAGAGATTATGTTGGTTATGTATGTTGAAGGAGTGCGGTTGGATTGGTTCTATTGTTGAAGATTCGGGTGAGTTGTACTCGGTTATGTCGAATTAGAGGAGTTTGAAGGAGATGCAAGGATAGATCCTTGGATTCCAAGTATGGTTGTAGACATGGATTATGTATGTAGTGGTATTCCAATCTAGGGTATTCCATCATGAGGATGACGGGACCCTATGATTGATTGGACCCGATGTGTTATGTATTCCAACGTGAGGGTTGATTGAGTTTTGGGAAGGGGAAATATAGCTTAGTGTTATGGCAAAACCCAGTGGATTATAGTAGTATTCAACTCTCGCAAGTCACAAAAGTATGTACGTGTCGAGAATGTGACAGTATCTCCTGGTGATACTTAGATTGAAGTGTGCTGACATTAAGGAAAAGAGGTAGGTGGCGATCCTGCACTGGAAGGTGTAATCTTTGTAAGGATGTAGGAGTAGTGTCTGAAAAGACCTGGGTAGTGGGGAAATCGGAGACTGCAAGATTGGAGTGTTATCCAAAATCGTGTGTTGCAGCAGGCTTCGAGGACGAAGCCTAATTTAAGTGGGGGAGAGTTGTAACATCCCAAGTTCAGGAATATAAGTTCGGGGTGCTATGTGTAAATAAAGGAGTAGACTTGACGAGTAGGTGTCTTAACTCGTCGGGTCGGAGCGGGTGTTGGGCATGTGTTAAGTAACCCAACTCGCCGAGTCGGCGGCTAGACTCGACAAGTCGGTGCTGGGAAGAAAAAACCCTAATTTTAGGTTTTGCACCCTATTTAAAGGACCTTAAGTCCTCACCCCAGCCTTTTTGTTACCCCTTGAGAGTCAGGAAACCCTAATCTCGTGTGTGAGCCATTGGGGAGAGTTTTGAAGCTTTGGAAGGTGATTCTAGTAAAGGAGGCTTGTAGATCAAGAGGCTAGCATCCAGGAATTTGTGTAGATCCAGAGTCTACTTCAGCTTGGGCATATCTTGGAGGTAACAAGTCGTTACCTTGATCTCTCCTCTTCTAGATCTACTCATGGATGGAGTTTAGGGCTATTTTAGCATATTTAGGACCTATTTCGGGTTTTGGGTCTAGATCTGATATTGCAACTTCAGATCTAGACTTGTCTTGGTCCATGGAGGCATAAAGTATCAGCCTTTTTAGCATGTATGCGAGCATTCTTATCTTGAACCTTCTCTCTATCTTGTATTGAGCAAATACCACCTAGCTTGCACGTAAAGTTGGAAACTTTACGTGTAAAACTAGCCTTAGGAGTCCAGATCTATGAGATGGAAGCAGTGGGATGGACTGAAATCGTCTGATTGGGGATGACTTAAGTGAACTCGGCGAGTCTGTTCTTGGACTCGACGAGTCGGGTCGCAAACCTTAACCCATCTGGTTACGATGAGGATCAGTGAGTTGAGTGGTGACTCATTGATTTGGACAGGCTAGGACTCGGGGATTTATGAACTCAACGAGTCATGGTGTGACTCGGTGAGTTGAGTCATGATATGAGGGCTTTTCGAGTTTAAAAACTCGGCGAGTAGGTTCAATCAGGAAGGTTGACTTTGACCAGGACTTTGACTTTGAACAATAGTGACCAGTTTGACTTCCAAGGGAATTCTGGTAAATTGGTCACTTATAGATATGGTTTCATCAAAGTGTTAGGTGGTGGAGTTCGTAGCGATGATCGGAGGATTTGATCTTCTCTCTTCAGTTCGGTATTGCAAGGTGAGTTATCCTCACTATATCGACAGTGTCTAAGGCACCAAGGCCGACCCTTTATGGATTGAAATTGGATTATTGCATGTTATGGTTACTGATTTACATCCTGGTAGTTAGGATGGTAATATGTTATGTTTTAGTGACCCGGTTGGGTCGATATCTTGGTTATAGGATTGTTGCTATGCTTTGTGATCTATTAGATTGGTTTGACTGTTATATATATATATATATATATATATATATATATATATATATATATATGCTAGTGTTATATGATATCTATGTGCACATGATTGTCCTGGCCATAGGATGATGCTATGTTAGTGACCGGTTAGGTCTATACCCCGGTTATTGGGATGTTGCTATGATTAGTGATCTGTTAGATCGGTTTGACTGTTATATGATATGAGCTAGAGTATGATACTTATGTGCACATGTTTGTTGGTTGGGGGTTGGGTTGAGGCGGTCATGCCTTGTGCTATAGGCCAACATACCCGATGAGCGGTCCGGATAGGCTGTAGGCCCTGCGATGCGGTCCAGACGTGCTGAAAGCTCGGAGAGCGGTCCAGTCAGGCTGAAGGCTCATTATACATGTTGTTCTGTATTTGTTGATATGGTATGATTATGATTATGTTTATATGAGGTTGGTATTTTGGGGGTAACTCACTAAGCTTTCGGGCTTATAGTTTCAGTTTATTGTTTCAGTTTCAGCGGATGGCCGCGGGTAGGCGAAGGCATGATCGTACACTTCCTCAATTGACGATTATGATTTCTGGGAACTCTGATGTATAAACTATTTTGAAAACAAATTGTAATAATGGAATGGTTTCAAATGATTCAGAAAGTTTTAAATTGGCTGGAATTTTATGGGTGTTACACTATGGGTGAACCTTGGAGTTCGCGGTACTACCATTGCTAGGGGATGACTGGTAGCATGAAAATGGTAGTGTTAGTTGCAGGTATTCGATGCATGGGTGTTCGGTCATTGAATGCTCACGAGAATTGCATTTTTGCATGGGTTATGTTTGGTTAGTGTTCAGTGATACTGCAAGAATGAAAGTGGGAACAAGGTTATTATATGCATGGATTGGTTGAGCTCCGACAGGGCAGTGATTGACTACGCACAACAGTTGGTCCAAGTCAAGACCCCAAGTGGAGGAGAGCTGGTGATTCAGGGTGAGAGGCCACATCGTAAACCAGATTTATGTTCAGCAGCGAGAGCTCGTCGCTATCTCTAGCAGGGGTGCGTAGAGTATGTCGCCTATGTCTTGGATACCCGAGAGGCGGGTAAGGTGACGGTGAGTGACATATCGGTGGTATGAGAGTACAAGGATGTATTCCCAGAGGAGCTATATGGGATACCTTTGGAGAGGCAGGTTTAGTTTAGGATTGACCTAGTCCCTAGTGCAGCTCCGATAGCCAAGGCACCGTATCGGTTAGCTCCTCCTGCGATGCTAGAGTTGTTTATATAGTTGCAGGAGCTGTTAGACAAGGGATTCATCAGACTGAGCAGTTCACCCTGGGGAGCCCCGATTCTATTTGTGAAGAAGAAGGACGGGTCGCATCGGATGTGTATAGATTACTGGGAGCTGAATAAGGAAACGGAGAAGAACCGTTACCCACTCCCGAGGATTAATGATCTCTTTGACTAGCTTTAGAGAGCATCTTGGTTCTCCAAGATTGATCAGCATTCAGGTTATCATCGGATGAGGGCCAGAGATGAGGATGTGTAGAAGACTACTTTTTGGACACGATATGGTCACTATGAGTTTGTGGTGATGCCTTTCGGGCTCACCAATGCTCCTGCCACGTTCATGGATCTCATGAACCGCGTGTACTGTTAGGTGCAATTTGTGCACCTCTTTGCACACCTTTTAGTCCCTTTTCATACATCTATTTAGCGTAAATGTTCTTCCTTTTTCTTGCATTTCATCATATTCATGTTAGTCTCTAGAACAACCTTATTTGCACACTTTTATGTCCTTTTCAGGTAAACTGGAGGTTGGAACGCGCTTTGGGAAGTGTCGGGAAGCATTGGTGAAGATTTCGGGATGATCGGGCGAAGAACGAAATAGTTGGAAAAATCAAGTTTGGAATTGGAGTCAGAGAGGTACACGAGGCGTATTGAATTTACACTAAAAAGTGAGCACGGGGCGTGTTTGACCAAGAAGAAGCTGTTGACCATGCTGAACACGGGCCGTGTCAGTTTAGTGCAAATCAGCATGTGCCGTGTTGACTGCTGAACATGACCCGTGTCAGTTTAGCCTATTTTGACACGGGTCGTGTTTGACCCAAAAACTGCCTTTTGACACCTTTTTCTATCTTTCATATTATGGGATGAGGGCCATTTTTACATAGACCCAACATATCAGAGCACATTTTGAGAAGGGATTTCGAAGGTTTTTTCAAGGGTTTCATCAATAATTATTTGGAAACATTATTTCTAGTATTTGTAAGTTGTAATTGCACATTATTTCCATCTTTTATTCTTGTGATTTTGTTCTAGCCATGTGTGACTAGAACCCTAGTTTCTCCAATTTCATGTTTTAACTTCTTGGTAGTGACTTCAATCATATGACTTGATGTTTGTTCTTAATTTCTATCTAGTGAATTTGATTTTGCTTTAATCGAATGTTTGATTCTAATTGTGATTCTTATTGGCCATTTGAATTAGGGTTAGGTCATTCAAGTTATCTCTATTACAAAATCCGTAATTGTTTTGTGAAATTGAACAAGTAACAAACATTAAATTGATCTTTATGAATTAATTTAGTGTAAATCTTATTCATACACTTTTACACTCCCGAGCTTGTGAGTAGTATTGGGTGTTGTTGGGAACATTCACATAAAGCTTCATGCAATCTTTTAATCTAATTCTAATAGCTTGTTTAGATTAGGTTAGTAAGGTTAGGGTTAATCAAAGAGCTTGTTTTGGTTAATTAATGTGGTAAATAGGAAGTGTTAGAGCTTGTTAACACTTTCACGTACCAACTTAGATAGAACTAAATGAATATTGAGTCATCTTTGAATCACATTGCTAAGTTGTCATACATGAAATTGGATCCCTTACAAATTTTGAATTTAATTCACTCATTTAGCTGATTACTTGTGTTTTTAATTTGTTGGTTTAATCATTGCATTCAAAAACCCCTTCTTTAATCTTTTGTGAACAAGTGCCTTGCGCAAAGAGGTATTAGACCGATTGTCCCGTGTCTTTGTGGATCGACCCTATTTGCGTTGTACTACCTGTTAGTGCAATATAGTGAGATTATTTTGGAGTATATTGTACCCCTTTATCTGTTGGGTTTGACACGCCTAACAAATTGGCGTCGTTGCTCGGAGAGGGTGTTACTAATTGTTTTATGCCAAGATCTTTTCGTACAAGTATGCCATTACCAATTGACTCGGAGATGGAGAAGACTGCAAAGAGGTTACAGAAGCAAGCCAAGCTTCGTAAGAGGAAACCGGGCTCTGAGACTTCTTCATCATCTAACCCTCCAGTAATCAACATCTGGGAGGACATACCCCTCTCAAGTGTATCTGCATCCGAAACAGAAAGCCTTTCACGCTCACCACAACCTGTTGGATATAGTGTCTAAGCCCATAACTATATTTGGTATGTACTTGACCCGACCCGGCATGGTCCATTTGGGTTGCACTTCACCCGAACAATTTATGGATAATATTTGAGAATAGTACAAGTTATGATTTATTAATATATTATAAGTTCTAATATATTAATATAAGATCATATTATTTAATTAGTAGTGATCTATAATTAATCTAGGATTAATTTAGTGATCAAAGATATTACTAATTAAATATGGGCTTCTATATTTATATAGTGTGGGCTTATGCTTATTTGGAATGGGCCAGGCTTGGATGGAGAAGTCCATGGATACTCCATGGAGCTTTAACCCATGGATCTCATGGAAATGAAGAGACATGGGTATTAGGGTTTACATGGATGTAACCCTAATCCACCACACTATATAAAGGAGGCTTTGGCTCTTGAAATCAAGCTAGTGAACACTAGTTGACACATGTTGAGGTGAGGGCCGATTTCAAGAGAAGTGTGACTATTCTCTCAAAGTTCCAAGTTTGTGGTGATTTGTGACTTTCATTTGAGGCATCCACATTATTGGTGCTAGGCTCTAAAACTCCAAGGAATCAACTACAACTACAAGGTAAGTGTTTCTACTAGCTTTATTTGATTCAAGTTCCCCATGCCATGCTAGTTAGGATATAAGCCTTGGAAAAAATTATTATTCACATGTATCTTAGACAAACATAGATCCAAGGTTTATTAGGGTTGCATGTACACTTAGGAAGTGTTAGAATGCTCAAAACCCATCAGTGGTATCAGAGCCTAGGTCTGTTTGTTTGATACTTGTGATTAAAAGTTGGAAAAAGTCGAAAAACTTGCTGTCTGACGAATGGACTCGGCGAGTCCATGGGGGGACTCGTCGAGTTCACTTGTATCTTCAACCTACTCGGCGAGTAGGTTCATGCACTCGGCGAGTAGGGTCGACAGAGTGCAGATTTTCGACTTTAGTTGCTGGAAATGGATTGGAAACATTACCCTAAACTGTTTTGGTACTTGAAAACTTGTTTTAGCTGGTGTAATGTTTTTGCTAATTCATTTACAACAACTAGTTATCAAAATTACAAAGTTTAATGTGATTTTGATTCTTGAAAGTGTTCATATTCATGTTCTTGTTCTTATGAAGTTTAGATGATCATAGGAATTATTTGTAACCTATGTGGTAGTTTAATTCTTGATCATAATGTGTTTTAATGGAGTCCATAACTTGTCCTCAAGTTATGGAAAACCAAAAGTCTCTTGGATTAAAAACCATTAAAAGAACACAAGAGTTAGAAAAAATGAAAAGTCCTTATTTTATTACTCTATTAAACTCATAAGTTACAAGAAATGAAAAGTTTTGAAAGTTTACAAAACTTGCCCTCAAGTTTTGGAACAAGTAAAGTTAAGTTAAACTTTAGTTCCAACCCTTAGAATTTTAAAAGTTAAAATTCAACCCTTATACTTGTATTATTATGATTTAATAATTATATATATATGTATAAGAACAAAGTCGTCTTACTGCTAGTACGCCTCATTCACGAAGCCGGTCTATAAGGTGGGTATAAGGTTGTTGCCTATAAATTGGTGACTTAATGGGTGTCCACTCTCACCCACCGCTTGCTTGACTGGTGGAGGGTCGTTAGCCGAACGGGTAAGACAAGGACTTATAAATTCTCATTCAAAGTATGTTGAATATTATAAAGTAACTAAATGTTTTATTAAATTCCCAATCTTAGTTACTTTAGGAAAAATGTGAATAAGGTGCTAATCCATGAAATTACACTTTACACTTTGATTGAGTCGTTGGTGGAGCGTGTGTGGTTAACCGGCACACTAACTTGGACTTAACAAGGTAGGTAAAGGGTGACTTAAAGGTTTATTATAGTATCGATGGAGCGTGTGTGGTTTACCGGCACATCGATTGAGTGATAAACTTTAAAGGGTACCAAGTGATTTGCATGGTTACTTCACACCTCGTTTTGTGATCCTCGGCATCCCAGTCACAAAACCTGGAGGGCACACTTGAAATTGAAACATGCCTTTGAAAAGTTCATTGAATCTCAAAGAATCTAGGAATTTCTAAGAACCAATCAAAAACCTAATACTTAAATGTTTCGGTTTTCGTGGTGGAAATTGGTGAATCGTCTTTCACCTACCTTTCAAATATGGTATAGCTTAGATTACGGCATACCTCTTCTAAGTTATATTATATTGTGATTGGATCCTAGCCTTAATATTACATTTAGGTGTTTTATTAAGGACTCTCTTATATCTAAACTAATCTTGTTCTCTTCTTTTTAGATGTCTTCAAACAATGCTGCTTCTGGCTCTAATCCTAATGGCTCCTTTACCCTTATGAACTTGTGTGGGAAAGTCACCTTTGATGGATCCAACTTCAATGAGTGGATCAGAAACATCAGGATGATTACCCGCTACGAGGACAAAGAATATGTCCTTGACAAGGAGCTTAAGGAGATTGATGAGACCACTGCAACTCCTCAGGAGATCGCTGAATTTCGGGCACATGAAAGGGATGCTACGAAAGTGGCTTGCATCATGATGGCCACGATGACAGCGGAACTCCAAAAGTCTTATGAGGATTTCTACCCTTATGAAATGCACCAAGATTTGATGGAAATATACCATCAAAGTGCAAGACAAGAGAGGTATGAAATCATCTGCTCCATGATAACAACCATGATGAAGGACGGGGAATCCGTCACAAGCCACATGCAGAAAATGCAAAGGTATGTGGATCGTTTGTTGAAGCTTAATGTGAACTTCCCTGAGGATCTTGCAATAGATATCATTTTGCACTCCTTACCATCGTGCTATGATCAATTCCGCATGACATATCACATGAATAAGGAAGAGGTCACACTCAGCAAACTTCAGGGACTTCTCAAGACCGCAGAATCAGGTCTTAAGGGGAAGTCGGTTGCTATCACTCTTACTCCAAACTCAACTCCGGTTTTGGCAATTGGGAAAAATCGATGGAGGAAGAGAAAGAGATCCTCGAAGGGTACCAAGGCTCGGACCCTTGATGGCTCTTCTTCAAGTGGAACCAAGAAAGGTTTCGTCACTCCTTCTTTTGACCCAAAAGAGGCTGAATGCTTCTATTGTCATGAAAAATCTCATTAGAAGCAGAACTGCCCAAAGTACCAGCAGGATGTGAAGGATGGGAAAGTCAAACCCAACCATGCAGGTACTTACACTATCATTTCTAATAACTCACCCCATTCTAAGTCTTGGGTCCTTGATACCGGTTGTGGTATTCATATTTGTTGTGACTTGCAGGGACTAAGAAGAAGTGAGAATGTGGAGCAAGGAAGAATAAACTTGATCATGGGGAATAGGAAAGCTTTACCTGTTACCAAGATTGGAGTTTATACTTTATCGCTAAGTAGTGGGTTTAATTTAGATTTGAATAAGTGTTGTTATTCGCCAGGAATGGCAAGAAATATTATTTCCTTTCATGCTTTGTACAAACAAGGGTTTACCTTTTCATTTAATAATGAAGTTGGTTCTATAGATGTTTTCTATAATAATGTTTTTTATTTTAAAGCCTTACCTTGTGATGGTGTGTATGAAGCTGTATCTGTTGTAGATAACTTGGGAAATAATGTTTTGTGTATTGATTCTACTAATAATAATAACTTGGATAAAGCATCATTATGGCATTGTCGTCTTGGACATATAAGCAAGAAACGCATAGGCCAACTCCAAAAGGATGGAGTCTTGGAGTCGTTTGACCTAAAGTCAGATGATAGTTGCGAATCATGCTTACTTGGAAAAATGAAAAAGTCACCCTTCACAGGCTCGTGTGAGAGGGGTGAAGGTTTGTTGGACCTTATACACACGGATGTGTGTGGACCATTCAAACATGCCACAAGGGATGCTAATCGTTATTATTTGACTTTTACTGATGATTACAGTAGATATGGATATGTCTACTTAATCAAGCATAAGTCAGAGACTTTCGAGAGGTTTAAGGAATTTAAACAGGAAGTCGAGAATCAATTGGGCAGGAACATTAAGATGCTTCGATCCGATCGAGGAGGTGAGTATCTTAGTTCAGAGTTCCTCGACTATCTTAGGGAATGTGGGATTGTCTCACAATTGACACCTCCCAGGACACCACAGTTGAATGGTGTGGCTGAGAGGCGTAATCGAACCTTGTTGGATATGGTTCATTCCATGATGAGTCGAGCTACGCTACCAATCTCATTCTGGGGGTATGCCTTAGAGACTGCCGCCCATATTCTTAATCTTGTCCCTACAAAGAAAGTTGCCAAAACTCCTCACGAGATGTGGACTGGCAAAGTACCTAAGCTAGACCACATCAAGATTTGGGGTTGTGAGGCTTTCGTGAGACGCGAGACTCATGATAAGCTCGAACCTCGAAGCGAGAGGTGTATTTTCATCGGCTACCCACAGCAATCCTTTGGTTACCTCTTCTACAGACCTAGTGACAATGTGGTCTTTGTAGCAAGAAGAGGAGTCTTTCGAGAGAGAGAATTTATAAGCCAAGGAGACAGTGGGAGGCAAATTGATCTTGAAGGAATTCAAGAATCAAGCGGTGAAGGAACTTCAAACACTAGCCCTCAACTTGAGGAGGAAACTCCTGTTGAGCCAGTTGATGAGCCTGTACCTCTGAGGCGTTCCACGAGAGTTAGGAATGCACCTGAGCATTACTATGGTTTCCATATTACTGCGGAAGGTGAGACACTTATTAGTGATGAGACACTAGTAGGTCTGGATGAACCTAACAGCTACATGGAAGCCATGGCAGGCCCTGAGGCTGCTAAATGGAAAGAGGCCATGGATAGCGAGATACAATCCATGTATGACAATCAAGTTTGGAACTTGGTTGAGAATGTACCTGGTCGTAAGACTGTAGGGTGCAAGTGGGTCTTCAAGAAGAAAACCGACATGGATGGTAAAGTACACACTTATAAGGTGAGACTGGTTGCAAAGGGCTTCTCTCAAATTCCTGGAGTGGACTATGATGAGACCTTTTCTCCAGTAGCCAAGATTAAGTCTATTCGGGTTCTGTTAGCCATAGCTGCATTTCATGACTATGAAATATGGCAAATGGATGTCAAAACCGCTTTCCTTAATGGAAAGTTGGCTGAAGATGTTTACATGAGTCAGCCAGAGGGTTTTGTCAGCAACGAGTACCCTAATAGAGTGTGTAAACTCGAGAAATCCATTTATGGATTGAAACAGGCACCTCGCAGGTGGAATCTTTGCTTTGATGAGAAAGTCAAGGAATTTGGCTTTTCGAGGAGTGAAGATGAAATCTTGCGTGTATATCAAGGCTAGTGGGAGCATAGTCAGTTTTTTGGTACTGTATGTGGATGACATACTATTCATAGGAAATGACATCCCAACCCTGCAGGAAGTAAAGTCCTGGCTTGGGAAGTGTTTCGCTATGAAGGACCTTGGTGAAGCTGCCTATATCCTAGGGATAAAGATTTTGAGAAACAGGAGTAAAAGACTAATTGGACTTAGTCAAAGTACCTACTTGGACAAAGTGTTGAAAAGATTCTACATGCATAACTCCAAGAAAGGTGAGTTACCCATTCAGTGTAACGCTAGATTGAGTAAGACACAAAGCCCTAGTACTGAGGCTGAGATAGCAGAAATGAGTCGATTTCCTTATGATTCAGCTGTAGGATCGATCATGTATGCTATGACGTGTACTCGACCTGATGTAGCCTTTGCTTTGAGCATGGTTAGCAGGTATCAGGCGAACCCTGGAAAGGAACACTAGACTGCAGTAAAGAATATCCTCAAGTACCTGCGAAGGACTAAGGACTGGGTCCTTACCTTCGATGGGAGTGATGACTTGAGAGTTGTAGGGTATAGTGATGCTAGTTTCCAGACTGATAGGGATAATTTCCGCTCTCAGTCAGGCTGGGTCTTTACCCTAAACGGAGGAGCAATTTCTTGGAAGAGTTCCAAGCAGGAGACAGTGGATGATTCCACTTGTGAATCAGAGTATATAGCAGCAAGCGAGGCAGCAAAGGAGGTGATATGGCTAAAGAACTTCATCGGAGACCTTGGAGTTGTTCCAGCTATAAAAGAGCCAATGGAGATTTTCTGTGACAGCAATAGTGCGGTTGCCTTAGCCAAGGAACCAAGGGATCACGGGAGATCCAGACACATCGACAGAAAATACCATTTTATCAAACATCGAATTGAAGAAGGACTCCTCATGGCAAAGAGGGTATCATCGGATGAGAACCCGACAGATCCCCTCACGAAGGGACTGAGTAGGGTTAAGCATCTCCAGCGTGCTCGGAGCATAGGGCTGAAGGATGATATAAGTTTTAGTAGTTAGATAACCCAGAAATTTGTAAAGTGTAATTGACATTTGATGATGAATAAAAGGTGTTTTATTCATGAGTAAAGTGTTGCTATCTCTTGTCGATCTTTTACTATATTTCTTTTGCATGTTTTGACTTCCAGAATAATTATGTTTGGTATATCATATTATTCAAACCTCCTCAGTCGGTCATATGTCGGAAGTAGGTATGAATCAAGACTGTCATGATTGGTTGCAGAGGTCTAAGGTGTTGGACATGGCTACAACAATCATGAGTTCTCATAAGTTCTGAGCATTGGACTCAACCCACGCTCACTGGAATCACTTCATGGAATTTTATCTCGAGTGATCGTGAGACGGTAATATCATATAAGTCTTCAAACCTAGAGATATGATTTGTTACTTACGAGTTGGTTATGCATTGATTGTACGTAAATGCATTGGTAACTCGATGTTATAAAACGTGCCTTTGTGTGTAATTCAATGAGTGGTAGAACAAACATATGATTCGAAGTTTATCTGTTCCTTCTTGGATTAGAAGTTGATATCTGGGCCCCTCAATGATTTTGTTTTGACCTATGTACCGAGCCCGGTCAGAACTAAATTGATGTGTTCAGTTGAGTTCTATGTCAAACAAATCGGAAATCGGGAAACAAATGCTGGACAATAAGCAAGACAATGTTCCATGTGTTTGTCCGGCTGATATCTAGAACAGAGGATTATATGATCACTTATCTAAATGGCGCGTTCTAGTTCAACAGAGTTTAAAGAGCTACGATTGCGGATCGGTTCCTGAAGTTATACTTGCAAATATAGTTACTAGACTTATCCAAGTGGGAGACTGTTGGATATAGTGTCTAAGCCCATAACTATATTTGGTATGTACTTGACCCGACCCGGCATGGTCCATTTGGGTTGCACTTCACCCGAACAATTTATGGATAATATTTGGGAATAGTACAAGTTATGATTTATTAATATAGTATAAGTTCTAATATATTAATATAAGATCATATTATTTAATTAGTAGTGATCTATAATTAATCTAGGATTAATTTAGTGATCAAAGATATTACTAATTAAATATGGGCTTCTATATTTATATAGTGTGGGCTTATGCTTATTTGGAATGGGCTAGGCTTGGATGGAGAAGTCCATGGATACTCCATGGAGCTTTAACCCATGGATCTCATGGAAATGAAGAGACATGGGTATTAGGGTTTACATGGATGTAACCCTAATCCACCATACTATATAAAGGAGGCTTTGGCTCTTGAAATCAAGCTAGTGAACACTAGTTGACACATGTTGAGGTGAGGGCCGATTTCAAGAGAAGTGTGACTATTCTCTCAAAGTTCCAAGTTTGTGGTGATTTGTGACTTTCATTTGAGGCATCCACATTATTGGTGCTAGGCTCTAAAACTCCAAGGAATCAACTACAACTACAAGGTAAGTGTTTCTACTAGATTTATTTGATTCAAGTTCCCCATGCCATGCTAGTTAGGATATAAGCCTTGGAAAAAATTATTATTCACATGTATCTTAGACAAACATAGATCCAAGGTTTATTAGGGTTGCATGTACACTTAGGAAGTGTTAGAATGCTCAAAACCCATCACAACCATCCTCACCTAAAAATACCACTCCACCATCTTCACCCACTTATAACATTCCAAACAATACACCCACAAAAACTTCAACAACTACTCGCACAATGGGAGATAACCATGGAGGGAACCCACCTCCAAATCCACCACCCGAACAAACACTTCACCAATGGGCGAGGCAAGAGGTTACTCAACAACCTCTTTGCATCACATATCCGGCAACCACTAACTTAGAACTAAAATCCGGGCTCATCCACCTACTCCCTACTTTTAGAGGCTTGGAAAATGAAGATCCCCATAAGTTCCTCACTGAGTTCCATGTTGTGTGTGTGGGCATGAAGCCGCACAATGTCACGGAGGATCAAATCAAGCTTAGGGCATTCCCCTTCGCGGTGCAAGATGCAGCAAAATACTAGCCTATGACCTCCCACCGGGGACAGTTACCACTTGGGTAGATCTTGCACGACTCTTTTTGGACAAATACTTCCCGGAGATGAAAGCTTCAGCCCTATGGAGGGAAATCATTGGAATCAAGCAACACAAAAGAGAAGTTTTTCAAACATATTGGGAGAGGTTCAATAAACTTTGTGTCTGATGTCCAAAGCATGGAATCACCGAATATCAGCTCCTCCAATACTTCATTGAAGGCATGACTCCAATGGAAATAAGACTTCTTAATGCCTCCAATGGCGGATCTTTACCCGACAATACTCCCACCGAAATCCGCAACTTAATCAAGAACATGGCTGATGATTCTAAGCATTCAAATCATGATGAAGAATGGTACACAGATGCACCCCTAGGTGTAAAGGAAGTCCATACTCCTCAAATTGAAGCCCAATTATCCAAGCTTACAAAAGTTGTAATGATGTAGGCTAAAGACAAGGGTGTGCAACCCACACCCTGCCCTTGCGGTATTTGTACTCAAGTAAGGCACCCAACTGACATGTGCCCTTAACTTCAATATGAGGATTATGAAGAAGCAAAATCCATGGGAGGCTATTCCGGATCAAATCAAAGAGGATACGATCAGCTACGGGGCGGACAAAGATGGAACAACAATCAAGGTTGGGGAGGATATCAATAGGGAAGTTATCAACCAAATCAATACCAACAAAGACCACCTTTTCCACCACATAACTTTCAGCAAAGGCAGCCACAACACCCTCCTCAACAAACAGGTTCATCAAGTATGTCCTTAGAGGACATAGTGAAGAGTTTGACCACTAACACCCAAACTTTCCAACAAGAGACAAAAGCAAGTATAAAGAACTTAGAGCAACAAGTTTCACAGCTTGCTATTTCTATAAGCTAACTAGAATCTCAAGGAAAGTTGCCCGCCCAAACTGAAACGAACCCAAGGCACAACGTGTGTGCCATCACTTTGAGAGGCGGAAAGAGCTACGATGGTCCAAAAGTGTCGGTTGATCAAGAAAAAGAAGAAATAGTGGTCGAAGAGGCAACCAAAGAAGAGAAGAAGGAAGATAAAACAACCGAAAAGAAGCCCTTTGTGACTGAGTCTAAAGCCACACCTACTCCATTTCCCGAACGATTAAAGAGCACGAAGAAAGAACGGGAGGAGAGTGAAATTATGTAAATGTTCCAGAAAGTTCACATTAACATCCCACTCCTCGAGGCCATCAAGCAGGTACCTAGATATGCAAGGTTCCTTAAGGATCTTTGTGTATCTAAAAAGAAATTGAAGGAAACCAAATTGTAAATCTTGGGGAAAATGTATCTGCGGTTTTGCAAAGAGGATGCCTCCGAAGTGCAATGATCTCAGTGTCTTTACCGTGCCATGCAAATTGGGGAATCTTTATGTACATCGAGCCATGCTCGATCTAGGTGCATCCATAAATGTCCTACCATATTTTATCTTTAAATCAACTGGTGTAGGAACATTGAGCAAAACCGGTGTGATCATCCAACTTGTTGACCGGTCTTTGGTACATCCAAAAGGTGTATTGGAGGACGTGTTAGTGCAAGTCGATAAATTTATTTTCTTGGCTGATTTTTATGTCTTAGATATGGGAGATGATGACTCTCCAAGTTCAAGTTCCATACTTTTGGGTAGACCTTTTCTTAAAACTTCTAAAAAAAAAATTAATGTCTACAACGGAACTTTAAGTATGGAATTTGATGGTGAAGTTATCAACTTCAATGTTCATGAAGCCAAAAAGGATCCTTCCGATGTTCAATCTGTCGGTCTTGTGAATTTGATCTAGCCCTCAACTAGAAAGGGTTTAAACTTGTCTAACAATGAATTTCTAGAGTTAGTTTTGTTACGAAAATTAGACAGGAACAAAGCCAAAGAGATTGCAAAGGAGTTCGATATGAAGAATGAGGTGATGGAGATTTTGGAGTTTATTGATGACAAGAAGCATATGAGGATTGATGATATGGAACCCAAGCCGCCTACTACTAAAGCCAAAATAAAATAACAAAAAGGATCTAAATTGTGAATGAAATATGCTAAAATAAACTATAAAAAGAAGTAAATAAAATGAAGCTATCAAATCACCGCAAGCTTAAACCTTACTTGTCCTCAAGTAAGACAAGACTAAAATGAACTCGAGATGAACTATCCTAAGGAAAATAAAAAGAATGGATAGAATCGCAGAACCTGATCAGCGTTAGATAACTCAAACAGTTCTTGAGTAATTGGCAAACATTTTCACAGTCAGAGGGGTACATAACCCGTGTTGATTTTTGCCTTATACTGAACACGGGTCATGTTCATCCATTTTCAGAATTTTAAACCCCTAACACGAGCCGTTTCTTGGAGGGAGAGCTTGTATGCCAGGTTCTCCAAGTGTGAATTCTGGATGCGCGAGGTACAATTTCTTGGGCACCTTGTCAACCAGAACGAAATTGTAGTCGACCCGATCAAAGTGGAGGCCGTGATGAGATGGGAGGTTCCGAGGTCTCCATCTGAGATTCGAAGCTTCCTGGGACTAGCAGGATATTATCGAAGATTCATTCAGTACTTTTCCAAGATCGTCATGCCCTTGACCCGATTGACAAGGAAAGTCGTGATCTTTCACTGGGGGCCTGAGCAGTAGGCAGCCTTTGAGACTCTCAGACAACGGTTGTGCCAGACACTGATTCTCACCCTGACAGAGGGTGAAGATGATTTCATGGTTTACTATGACGCTTAGATCACGGTCATGGGTGCGGTACTGATGCAGTGGGGTCCCGTGATAGCAGGTTTCGGGAACCAAGTTAGAGTTCCAGTTAGGACTCAAGTTCAGTGGTGTGTTAGGTCTAGTGCCTGTTCGACCGGTATGGAAAGTGTTGTAAGGCTGCGGGTGTAGTCGTAGCATTCACTAGCAGCCAGATAGTGTTAGAGTGTTGTAAGTCTGCGGGTGTTGCCGTAGCATTCACTAACAGCTGGATAGTGTTAGATTGTTGTAAGTCTACGGGTGTAGCAATAACATTCACTACTAGCCAGATAATGTTAGAGTGTTGTAAGTTTACGGGTGTAGTCGTAGCATTCACTAGCAGCCAGATAGTGTTAAAGTATAGTAAGCTTGCGAATGTAGCCGTTGCATTCACTAGCAGCCTGATAGTGCTAGATTTTTGAGAGACTGCGAGTGTAGCTGTGACATTCACTGGGTTGGTAGATAGTATGGGAGTAATGTCAGATCACGAGGAGAATAGTAGTACCCCACCAGTTTAGGTGTAGCAGTAAGGATATGGAAATGTACATATTTATTTATGGATTTCCCCAAAGGGATTAGATCTGGCTAAGCCAATGATAAGACTGTAGAAGCACCACTACAGCTATGAGATCAAGGAAGCGATGGACTGCTTAAGGTCGTTCATGACATAAAGTTACCATTGGCTAGGTAGCAATCACTTTTAGTCTTTGATTTGATGATGACAGGATTCGACGCATGGACCCGATTGGTTAGATGAGAAAGTTGTTAGAGTCGTAGTGGCATGATAACTGGTGGCAACTAGTTCCCGGGAAGGATTTCATTCAAAAGTCGTGTGAGACGACTAAGTGGGAACCCTTGGGCTCCATAGCTGGGTCGAAACCCGGTATTTCCGTGGACTGACAAATGAATTGGGACCAGGAAGGTCTCGGTAGATTTTGGAAAGCAGCCATATGGCAGCATACCGCTTCAGGCAGTTCAATGTTCGGGCAGTTTCAGCGTTTGGGCAGTGTGAGCATTTGTGTTTTAGATTGCAATTACGGACGAGTAGCTAGTTGATTGGGAAGTGACAAGTCACTCATAGGTTTGTGGTTTTGATTTCCAGTGGGAACCTCGAGACTGTAGATCTCAAACAAAGTAGGGTGATCTGGTTGCAAGGAGTTCGCTCATCTACAGATCTTAGGGCCTGGCGAAGGTTGGTTACGGTTACCCTGGGAGGCTAGGGTGTGCCCAGGGTTGTGGCCATGTTACTTGAAGTGGTTTGGCGTGTAAGGAATGGTAAGGAATGATTTCGAGGACGAAATCTAATTTAAGTGGGGGAGAGTTGTAACACCCTATTTATTTAATAAATAAATAAACAAATTAATGAATGTATAGTAGCCCTAAAATCAATAATTATATAGCAGGGTGTTGGTCTCGAGTAGCTAATTGTCATAATTTAAAAGTTGGGGGTTAAAAGCGTAAGTTTCAGATTGGTTTTGTAAATATTTGTGAATGCAAGGACTACTTGATAAATTATGGGGACTTAATTTGAAGAGATTATAGAAGCTAATGGCTGAATGGTAACATATGGACCTCATTTGAAAATGAATTGTAGAGGAGGGGCTGTTTAGTAACTGTTGGATTAATTATGAAAAGAATTATAAGATCAGGGGTTAAAAAGGTAAATTATAGTGTTGATCTGAAAGGATGTTTATGGGGAGGGACCATTTCTGCCATTATGGCAATAAGATTATAAGGCATCGGGTATATATACTATCCAAACCCTAACCCTAATGGAGGGATGAAACAGCCGCTCCCATCAATTTCACCCACTTTCCGACCATCCATGGCCGCCAAACGATAGCTGAGTCCGGCCTATGGCATTGCCGTCAACGGGAGCCTTCAACCATCTAGTCTCGACGTTCGGTCTGCCGTCGCGCCTTTCTTGATGAAGATGGAGCCGCCGACGAATGATTAACGCTCAGTTGTTGCCGCTGTTGGGTTGTTCCGTCGGGAACGTGGCAGCTCCAATTGCTTCTTCCTCTTCGGTTCCCTCGTCAGCCACATCATCGGTACCGCCAAGCTTCCGGGAGACCGCCACCTTGTTTCAGTATTGTATCGATCGCCGCTAGCTGTTAGGGTTGTTGTGGATGCCGTTTCTGTCACTTCTCTTGCACCACCAATCACCGTGGGGTAGGGTGGCTGGACCTTTTGAACAAATAAAAAACGTGTGTGGGTGTACTTATGTCAAGTAGGTATTGTGTGTAGGGCTGTTTGGCCGAAAACTGCAAGAACATCCACCACCACCACCATGAGGTGGTGGCTGCCACCATGTACCACTGTGTGTGGTTGTATTTTAGTGTGTGTGTGCGTGTCTATTTGATATTTTTCACTGTCATACTATAACTGGTGTTGGAATAATGAAAAGAAAACTGAAAACCACCACCATAGGGCGGTGGATGCCGCCTCCTGCCGCCACCGACTGCAGTATCGGGTGGCGGTGTGCCTCGTTTGTATTGTGACTCGTTTGGGATGTTTGGACAAGGGACTAAAACCCTAATGGGCCTAATGAACCCTAATGGGCCCAATGAAACCTTAATTGACCTAAAAGCCCAAACATATGACTAATGGGCCTCATGAACCTTAATTGATCAAAAGACCTAGCTATAGGGCCTATTAGGCTAAGATGGGTTAGAAACCCTAATTAGGGTTTAAAAAACCCTAATGCTAGACATATGGGTTTTGGACTGTCGGGACTTGCATTTTGGATGACTGGATTGAGATTGTGTATCAAGCCCGACCACACTACATGATTGACCAAATACCCTAATTTCACTTGGGCCTTGAGTTGGGCCTTTCTATTGGTCCAATAATGGGCCATCCAAGAGCAATCAATGGACTAGAATAATTAGATGTGCTTTAGGGTAAGGCCCATATAAGCGGTTGGGCCTAATTTGGAAAATTCGGCCATAGATGGGCCATAGTTTGGGCTTAATGATCATATGAAATTGGGCGATTAGAATGTCAAATGTTGGACTGGAATAAATAGTTGGGCCTTAGAGTGAGACTATGTAAAGGTTTGGGTCCAATTTGGAAAATTGGGCTATATGTTGGGCTTTGACTCATAGTTGACCGTTGGGCCTTTAGATTGGGCATTGGGCTTGGATCAAGCTAAGATTGGGGTAAAGTAGTCTTTTACCCCAAGCATGGATTTATGGTTTTGTATTGGAACCTAATTATTAATTGGATGTTATTTTGATGTTGACAGTTTGGGAACCTATCATCCAGCAGCTGGGGTTGGGTTTGCGGGACTTCAACAGTGTAAGGTGAGTTACCTTCTAGTAGAAGTGGGTTTAAGGCACCAATGCCGACCCACTAGTAGTTGATCATAGTTGAGATGATTGTCTGGTTTGCTACTACCTGTTGTGTTCTATGTGTCAGTATGATATGCTATATGTGATAGTGGTAGTAGGAGGGGAATAGTCCCCTAATTTGGTCGTTAGGACCGAAGGGTAGGTTGGACAGCCCAGATATGTCTGACAGCATAATTATTATACGTTATTATGTGATAGTGGTAAGGGATGAAATAATCCCCGTGACCGGGTGAGATAGACCGGTGGGTAAGCAGGTACCCCAGAATGGCCTGACACGGGTAGGTCAGCACCCTAGAATGGCTTGACAAGGGTAGGCCAGCACCCCAGAATGGCTTGACATGGATAGGTCGGGCACCCCAAAATTGCTCGACAGTATGTATGATTGTATGGTGTGTGCTATGATGGGGGAACTCACTAAGCTTTGTACTTACAGTTTTCAGTTTTGGTTTCAGGTACTCGTTTTCAAAGGAAAGGATTCGGCTTGATCACAGTGCATCACACTATGTTTTCCGCACATGAGATCTTTAGGGTTACACTCTGATATTATTTCATGATAACATGTTTGACTATTGACACTTTGGTTTTAACATGAGATATTATTATGGATGTTTTTGTTACTTTTGGTTTCATAATAACTTATTTAAAAATGAAATTTTTGGCCTTAAATTTTGGGATGTTACATCTTTTTCAAACGTTTCATGCATGAAGATTGTAAAAAGTTGTACTACTGTGAACCAGGCATTTCCCTCATGGAATGGCTTAATCCTATTTCAGATGATATGGAATATGCTACTTTTATTTTTGATGCTTATGGAATATATGGTATAATTTCTATTTATGTGGATCATATTGGGGTTGGTTTTGATGGGTGGTTTGATGATGATGGATGTGAGTCTTGTATTGATGGTGAAAATGAAGAGTGATGATGATGGACGTGAGTCTTGTATTGATGGTGAAAATGAAGATAGCATAGATGAACTTCAGAATGTTGAGTTGGACTTTAATGATGATGTAGTGCATATGAATAGGACATAAAATGATCCTTTCTTGATTAAGTTATGTGTTGATGAGGAGGAGGATAATAACAAAAGAATTTATGTTAGCTACTATAGTGATCCATCAGGAACTTCTCTTTGGTAGCCCAACCATCAACTATGTTAGCACTAAAATGAAACAAAGTCCAACTGGAAAGATAAGCAAGGGAATATATTCCAGAAGTTGGAACAACTAGGGCGTAACTCACCAATCCTATCTTTCGGAAAGAGCAGAGAACTTGTTCGTATACGACAACATGAACATAAAGGATTGAGGCGCATATAGATGAATCGAGGCAAGGTTTTTGCCTATTTTTTGGTTGAATAACATAAATGAGAAATTTGTTGTCATTCGTTATCATTGTAATAAGAATTGGCATGGTAGCAAATGTCATGAGTCGAAACGGACGTACAAAACCTCACTGAGTACTAGTATTAACTATGAATATCCATTCATAGCCTATAGCTCATATTCAAGACGTTTTACTCGAGACTATGAGAGAGAAAGGCTTCGCGAGTGAAGCTTTGTGAGGACCTGATAAACAGGTCAAGCTCAGGGATGACGGGACGTGATACTTTATGAAACAAATATGTACCTCTAAGTACAGTGAACATGTGAGCATAGTTTTAGACAAAACTCACAGATAAAAATGTCTCATCCATCCAAAACATGACAAAGAGATCATTAGACTGCACAAGATGCTAATCTCTACCATCTCTCACTATGATAGTAGTTTCATTTAGCAATTATGACAATCATTAAAATCTTTGAGTGCGTGCTTAGGCATAAGCATATCTATTCATCCCCAATGGTTAAACCGAATGAACCATCTTTGCATGAGTAATATGCTCTGAAAATGTATGATCGAATTTAGATATTACATTGAATACTCCTTTTCGTTAATTGAGTTTTTCCTTCAATGATAATAATCACACCAGCATTAAGGCCACACCGTTCAAGACCTTACACATATGCAAGCGCCCATGCTCGACATGTTAAACATTGATTGGAGATACGAAATTGAACAAAAAGCTTGCAGGCGATACGCTGTACTTTGATCAAAGAATTACTCAAGAGATCGCATAAAATATTGTGTGAACTTGAGAACGATTACATATTGTACACGAACGACAAAAGACTTATGTGAAAAAAAGATGTCAGTCTCTTGACTTTCCATTTGGAGACTCTGTAACTTTAAACACCTTCTATTTTAGATGAATGATTCGGTTTAGAGAACGAGTCAAGTTAAACCTGTAGCTCAAAGGACCTTAGAAATTCTTAACAGAATTTGGTCCTGATATTTATATCCATTTATCTAAAAAAACTAAATGATGTGCATGACGCCTTTCATGCGCTATAACTCGAGGAGTGTATGTTCGACGACACACTTACTATATCTTTCTCTACGAAGTGTACTAAGAAACCGTGCTAATGTTTCATATTTGTGAATGTACACATAATTAAATTGTATGTAAGACTTGACAACCTTTATAATATTTGATTCGATCTTATTTGATATTCCCTGTCTAATTGAGACTTGTGGTAAACTCACATATTGGACCAATTATCTAACCTAGAGCTACACGACTTAAATCGACTTTAGACAGATCATGTATGGATCAAGCAAAATGAAAAATCCTCCAATTTTTTTTTATAATATTTTATCCACACATTGAATTTCTAGAAGAAATTCCTTTCAACGGGGGGGGGGGGGGGGGGGGGGATAATGTAACAATTGGAAAACTGGGTCAACTATTGACAATCAGTTACCGTAAGTGTTGCTATAATCTAGACCAAATGTACGATACACTAATGTTTATTAATTAAGTTTAAATGGTATTACGTTTAATTGCTCAAAAATTATATATTTTGAGCCGAAAGAGTTATGATTTTTCATCCGAGTTCATTTTAAACGTTAATTTACAATAGGGAAACAGTGGCATGAAAACCATAGAATTATATTTAACGTCCACAGATTCAGACTAGTCAATTTAAAGACAATAAGAGTCAAAAGCGACTTTTTTTATAGATTATTATTTAGAATAAATAATGTTAACCAAGTTATAGTATATGTCACAAGGATTCTATACATATAAAGAACGTTAAAATCCGACTTATAACAAAAAAGTTATGATCCGTCGAATTTTTACGGCTACGGCACGACACCGCGTAATGTAATAAATGAATTTTTGATAAACAACTTTTTAGCCTTATCGATCTAAACAAAAGTTGCAGTAGATGTTAAAACCGAAATCGTGCATATAAAGAACATCCAAATCTGACTTCGTATGAGGAAATTATGATTTTTCTAAGATTTAGCATAGCAGTGCACAGTCCGAAAATCGAATTTTATATCGATCGATTTTTAGCCGACACAACCTAAATGAGAATTGGAGATCTCCTTAATAGGAGCTCAACGATAAAAAGACATATGAAAATGGACGTCGGATAACAAAGTTATGAACTTTTAACAGACTTTATCTGTCTAAGCCTGTTAAAATATAACTTTAAATATAAAGTCAAAATTAGCCGAAGGAGTCTAAATGAATGTTGTAGATCCTGTCGATACCTATGTGTGGATATAAAGAATGTCAAAAACGGAGCTCATATGAGAAAGTTACCGATTTTAGAAGATAATTAGTTTTGGGAGTAATTTACGAGTGACACGTGGCACGATTTGAGCTACTGCTTCTTCCCCACACCTTGCCATCAGATGGTGACACTTGGAACCCCAACACTATGTGTTAGGCTCAATAACATGACATGTTGAGCTATTTCCAGCCTATAAATAGAGGCACAAATCATCCCATTTCTTCACATATTTCCACTTCTCTTCTCCCAAACACTCCCAAAGCCTCATGGCTTTTCTCTAGCCCTTCTTAAGAGTTAGTAGCGAGTCCCAAGCTTTCGGCTTAGAAGTTCTGCCTAGGCACGTAGAGCCCGGTTCTTCTCTAAACTCCATTGTTTCATCGAAGGAAAATAAAATTGTTAGAAGGTAAGCGTTGTCTGAGTTTAGAGTCATCACTTGAACAAGTGAGTGCATAGTTGCTTTCTTCTTACACATGTGTGACAACTCGGACATTTTTTGCTTTGAAAGCTCAGTCAGTCAACTCAACTCAGTGTCAGACTCACTCCTGCTATCAGTTTGCACAATTTAGAGTCTATTTGAGTATTCTGAGCCTAGTACACTTAAGGAATGAGTGTTAGGAAGTACCTACTAGAACCAGAGTATAGCACGCAACCCTTAAACTCCATCAAGAGGAGTTTAAGGCCAAGTTACTAAGAGTTTACAGCCGTAAACTCAAGGGGGCCGTAAACTCACCCCTATATATAAAAGTCTTGGCCATTTCTTCCATTATTTCCTTCCTTGGCCGATTTTCTTCCATTCTCTCTCAAGTATCATCCAAAATTTCATCTTAGATCTTCAAAAATTGTAAGTGTTCTTTCTCTAGTTTGTTATTAATCCATCTTAAGTAGCTTCATCTCATGATTTCATCCATGGAAATCATGTTTTCTTAGATCTTCAAGAAACACCAAGAACACACACTAGTGTTCTTGGCCAAAATCAATCATTTCAAGCCTCTATATCGTAAGTACTCTTCCCTACACTTGATATCTAGTTAGTACTCTTGCTTAGAGCCTTGAAAACATCAAAAACACAAGAACAAAAGGAGTTTACGGCCAAGCCATCTCCCATGGCCGTAAACCCCTTTAAGGGTGCCATTTTGTCCATAAACCCTCCTAGATGAAAAGCTTGTGACCTAGAACCCTTCCTTGATGGAAATAGGACCTTAAACAACTCTCAAATGCATAATGACCATGAGTTTACAGTTGTAAACTCCTTTGGGCCGTAAACTCATCAAAAGCCTCCATTGGGTTGGTCTTTCTCATCCTTGTGTAGAGCAAAAGTCCCTCAAGCTTCCTGAGCCTTCAAACAAACACTTATGCATGTTTGACCATGAGTTTACGGCTATAAACTCCCTTTGGCCATAAACGCATGGTAGTAAACTCTTGTTAGTGCCATTCCACACTCCTTAGTCCAATCACATGTGATTCTAACACTTGGTCAAAGTGTTTCCTTAACCCAGAAGGTGTTTCCTTTCACAAAGTTGCTTATAAACACTATATTCATGCCAATATATGTCATTTAGGACTTATTGTGTCTCGGGACTTCATTCGTGGAACTTCTCATCCTTACGCACGTATTTGTTGAATCACCCACATTAGGCGAGTTCATACCCCATAATCAATCTTTTAAATTGTTTTAAATGTTTTTAGGGGGGGGGGGGAATACAAGTTAAACACAATGATAGTTGTGTAATTATTTGTTATAAACATCTTTCAAAAAGATTACTTATGTCTTTTATAAGTGATCAAAACATTTCAAAGACTCTTTTAAAGTTATGTTGCTTTATAGTTTAACAAAACTTCGTTTTTTTAAAGTACAAGCATAACTTAGTAGTAAAATGATTCTTTTCAATAACAGTTCAAGTAAAACATTAGTAAACTATAAGGGGTATAGTTTAGAGGTTCATTTCATACTAGATACAATACACGATAACAGAAAGAACATACTAAGATACTATAACAAGAGAATATACTAAGATACTATAACAGAACGAACATACTAAGTTGATATAACATGGAACACTTACAGGATCTAACTATACCAATAATCACTAACACATTGTTCTAAACAAAAGGTGACAACTTATTAGGTATACATGATTATATAACTATAATGTGGATTACACGGCTAGCAACTGATTTGCTGAGGTCGTGTTTGGTTCCCAGAATCTTTTGACAGGGAGAGCGTATAGTATGGGAACTAGCCTTCACATTATGACCTTAATAAAACAAACATGTTTTAAGGTAATTAGTACGTCGGGATGTCAATACAGAAGACACCGAGTACTGATATTTTTCCATTACTTTCATAAAGTAACAGTTCCACTTGAAAGTTAATACAAACTATTTTCGAGTCAAGATAGTTATAAACGAGGGAAAACTTACATTTTTCAAACAACAAACAAAACAGTCGGGTCTAGTACATTCAGTAGAAAGGGACCTATAATGTTAACCTTATGATTCCTTAATGTATACATCAAATGATATATATTAATAGGATCCAATAGGTAATAAGATGTGTACTTTCCACTTCATTTCCTATTCCTTGTTTAGTTGTGGGCTTAGAGCAGATTCACCCAACCTATTATCCATTCGTTCTTATATATATATATATATATATATATATATATATATATATATATATATGGACACTAATTCAATGCACAACTTTTCTAGTACAAAACATACTTCTCAAAGAGAACATTTCATATACATAACTAGAAACTTATTAGTAAAGGGTTTAATCCATTTTATTAAACCATCATAACTTAACGGACCTTAGGTTGTTAACTCTATAATACCTTAGTTTTTACATCAAGGTTATATATCATTAATATCCAATAGATGGTTGGATGCGTGCTTTCTGCCTCATTCCCTGTCCTTGTTTGGTTGTGGGCTTAGGGCAGATTCACACAATTAACTATCTGGTCGGTATTAGATTATATATAGCTAGTATAAACTAAGTGATTATAAAAGGAACCACTGTGGTTACTATTTTATTATAAGAAATAAGGGTTTTCTTAAAGAATATTTTCATAAATCATAAAGGAACTAAAACAATTAACTCTATGAGTACCAAGGGAATACACCAGGGTTATATACAACAAGGACCTAACAACCAATGGGATGTGTGTCATCCGCCTCATTCCCTGTTCCTTGTTTGGTTGTGGGCTTAGGGAAGATACACACAATCGATTGTTTGTTTACTCTGAGTTTTATATAACTTGTATCTATTTAGTACTCATAGAAAGGATTGTAGAGTGATTTTTACTTATCTTTCATCAAAGTAGGAAATATAGGATTTTCTGGAGGAACAGACAAAATTTTCTAAAACAAAACTTACAAGTTACTACTACTTACTAAACTTTCAACAACTTACATACATCACTAAAATCTTGTGAACTCACCAGCTTAATTGTTGATCCACTCTTTTAAATAACTTGTATTCTCAAAAAACTAGTAAACAGGTGCTCGCGCTGGGAATTTAGAAGATGAAGCAATATAACTTCAAGTCTTGTTTTGTTATTTGTTTATGTACTCTATGTTTTGTGAACACATACTTTGTAAACACTTTCTTTCTAATGAAATGGTTGTTTATTACTTTAATTACTATGATGCATGTCTTGTGATACTAAACATGATGTCCTCCACCCCATAACGTTTCCGTCGTTCCGGTTTTGGGGTATAACAACATGGATATGATGTATTTAATATATATTACATGCTATGTGTATATATTATTTGTGTTCTTGATATCTATGCTAGATGAACAAAATATACATGTTTTATTCGATTTAAACTATATACGCATTTTATACCTATAATTATGATGGGTAAAGATGGGTAGATGAAAAATGAGATGAATGATGAGGGATAAAAGATGATATAGATGATGATAGGTGAAAGATGATGAGAAGCCTTAACCCAAGCGATGGCCCAGTTATCTAGAAGAGTATAGATGACAACCACAGACTATTCTAGACAGTCTAGTGAAACACTAGTAGGCTCGCAACCTGTAGGTGTTATGAACGATACGTTCACCAGATGTACTCTAAAAACCGTAGTAGTTATGGACTTAGTGCCTAACAAATGAATGTTGGCAGCTATGGACTTACTACCTTGTAAATAAACATTGTCAGATTTAGATTTAATGCCCTATAGATGAACCTTGACAGCTATGGACTTAGTTCCTAACAAATAACATCGACATCTATAGACTTAGTGCCAGTTATATAAACCGTGGCAACGATGGACTTCGTACATATTCCTTAGGAAAATCCTTAGGAATAAATATTCAGGAATTGATGATTCTTAAGGAAGATACTTAAAAATAAATAAGATAATGGGGATGGGTAATTGGGTAAATTGTTTGATGATGAAACGTAATAACTATATTATTGTGGGTTGAAAACCTTTTGTACTCACCAAGTTTCCTAACTTGACCCACTCAGTTTATTTGTATCACAGGTATTGATACGAAGACACATTACACTGAGAGATTAAAGGAGATGTGAATCATTAGTGTAAATGAATGTAAGGTTTGTTTATGCTTATGTTTCAGTATTGAAGATGACATCCCAATGTTTTATTATAATGCTTTGATAATATTATTATCATGTTTTTCTGGGAACAAATTCCGTAATGATATTCTTTAAAATGAATAATTTGATTTTTAAATAAGCATAAATAAATTTTTTAAATGACCAGGAATTTGGGGATGTCACAGTTGGTATCAGAGCATTAGTTTATGTGAACTAGGAGTAAGGATTTAATTCTAAACTTAAACTTAGAATGCTAAGCGATGATTGTGAGGAGTATGTCTAATATATTTTAGGAAGTACACCTGAGTAGACATAAGCACTAGCTTATTTAGGGAAGTTGCCTAAAATGCTTTCATGTGCTAAATGATTTGTGATGATTTATGATGCCATTATCAGATTTCTAAACGTTTAATTACAATATTAGAATTGGCATGTAACATTTCGAAATGATAAGGAGATTTTGTAATATCCATAAAAATTCAAGCCACTTTAAAAATTTTCAGCCATTCAAAAATCATTAATTATTACAAAGTATTTTCAAAATAATTTCATATCAGAGTACCCTAGAAATCAAAATCATAAAATATAAGGAGGTGACGCCTTCGCCTTCCCGCGATCATCAAAAGTACTTGAAACAAAATCAACAATTGTAAGCCCAAAGCTTAGTGAGTTCCCCCAAAATATCAACGCCATACAAACCATAATTGTATCATATAAACAAACATCATGCATTATGAAGCATCAGCTTGACTGGACCGCCTCGCATCGCCACCAGTCTATCTGGACCGCTCTTTGAGCCAACAACACGTCTGGAACGCCTCTTAGGGCATTCAACCTATCCCGACCGCTCGCCAGGCCTTCAGCCTGACTAGTATGCCCTCCCGGGCCTGCAGTCTATCCGGTCCGCCCTGGGTATGTTGGCCTTCATCACAAAGCAGGTCTGCCTCAACCCAACCCCCAAATCCAACAATCATATGCACATAAATATCATAAACTAGCATATATAATAGTCAAACCGATCTAATAGATCACTAATCATAGCAACATCCTATAAGTAGGATATCGACCTAACCAGTCAATAACATAGAAGTATCCTATATACAAGGATATCCAATGTTTTAAAACCCAGGTTGACCCGTCCGGTTCAGCCGGTTGGACTGTGACCCAGGGTAGAAGGCGGGTCAATTGAGAACGGTTTTTTGTAAAAATACGGACCGGATCGAACCGGCTAGGTTTTCCCTGAACCGCGGGTCGACTGCTTATGTTGAACTGGTTAAAACCGGATTGACCCGTTTTAATAGAGTTTGGATAGTTGGATATAAGTAGCGAACACCAAAACAACGAGTCGTTTGCAGTTTCTTCAATGTTTTTCAATGTTTAAACTTTGTGGATTGGTTTTATATGTTTATGCATTATGTAGGAAAGTAAAAATATATAAAAATAGAAAAAGACCATAAACCGGGTTGACCCAGCGGTTGAACCGGTTGAACCGGTTGACCCGTGAACCGGTCATCACACCGGGTCAACTAAAAACCCGGGTTTTAAAACATTGAGGATACCGACCTACCAGGTCACTAAGCATATCACCATCCTAACTAACATAATGCAAGTCAATAAGCATATCATGCAATAAACCCAGATACAAATATGAAAAGGGCCGACATTGGTGCCTTCGACCCTGTTAGTATAGTGAAGACAACTCACTTCATAAATAGCTCGGGGTGATAAATGTCAAACTCCCCAAATATAGCTCCAAACTCAACCACCTACTTCCACCAATGATTCACTTTCATAAAATTCCCAAATTACTAAAATACTCCCAGAGTCAAACAGGTCAACCCTTGGTCAAAGTCAAAGTCAACGGTCAAGGTCAACAGTCCATGTTGACCCTACTCGTCGAGTGTAGCCCAATGAATCTTCGAGTTCTTCCAGAACTTGAGAAATCGTGAAAACCCTAGATGACTCGTCGAGTTTCTAGACAACTCGTTGAGTCTATGTGGTGTCCAAATGTCAGGAAAAACCCTAACTAACTCGCCGACTCATCTCACTGACTCGCCGAGTCCATGCAAAAGACAAAAATGACCAATCTTCATCTAAATCATCGAGTTGACCATGCAACTCGTCGAGTCCCTTTGGTCCATTTCTCATTCAGACATTTTTAAGCTATCCCAAAGCTCCAAATGTAGATCTAGCTTCCTAAGGCATAGTTACCACGTAAAGTTGCAAACTTTACGTGCATGCAAGGCCTTAAAGGCCAAAACCAATCTAAAGAAGGATTTTTAGGTAAGGAGAAGGTCATAACTTGCTAAAGACTAGAACTTTATGACTATAAGGGGTTAGAGGAGTCCAAATCTGAAGTTACAACTTCAGATCATGCCTAAAACTACAAATAATTCCACAACAAACTAGAAGTAGCCCTAAACCTTTGCATGAAGAGATCTAACTAGAGAGAGGCCAATGTAACGAATTTTTACCTTCACGATGATGCTAAGATGAAGTAGAAATCAGATCCACAAGCTTCTCCTTGCTCCAAGCTCCTTAGACTTCAAGCTCTTTTCACAAAATCCAACTTCCAAGCTTCTTAACACACAAAAATGGAGAGTAGACGCGATTAGGGTTTTCTGAGCTCAAAAGGGGCGGTAAGGGAGGCAGAGGGAGGCTAATGACCCTTTAAATAGGGTATAAAACCCTGGAAATTAGGGTTTTCTCATTCAGCTCCTAGTCGTCAAGTTGGGGTCCTCCGACTCGTCGAGTATACCTCATAAATAACGCGGGCTGACCAATGTCTACACAACGAGTTGGGGCCTCCAACTCGTCGAGTAGGCTTATTTAATTGCATGAAATCCCTAAAATCTCTTTCCTAAAAAACGGGATGTTATAGATTTATACGTCAATCCAAAAAAGCTCCTGATATCCGAGGGAGAATTTGGAACCTTCCACTGCATAACCGCCCCGATCTTGGCCAGATCGACCAAAATCCCCTCCTAGTTAATGAGATGTCCAAGGAACTGAACCTCTCGCAACCAAAACTCACATTTCGAGAACTTGGCATAAAGCCGTTCTCATCTCAAAACTCTCAACAGCTCACGGAGATGCTCCTCGTGCTGCTCTTTGGTCTTGGAGTACACCAAGATGTCATCTATAAACACCATAACCGAGCGATCAAGCATCAGTCTGCATACCCGATTCATTAGGTCCATAAATATAGCTGGCGCGTTGGTGAACCCAAATGGCATCACCACGAACTTGTAATTTCCATAACGAGTCCGGATGGCAGTCTTCTCCACGTCCTTCTCCCATACCCTAACCTGATGGTAGCCAGACCTCAGGTCTATCTTGGAGAACCAAGATGCTCCCTATAACTGATCGAAGAGATCATCTATCCATGGGAAGGGTAACAGTTCTTCACCGTCAGCTTGTTCAACTCCTGATGGTCAATGCACATCCGGTGTGAACCATCATTCTTCCTAACGAAGAGAGTCGGTGCTCCCCATGGGGAACTGCTCGGATGAATGAAATACTTGCCTAGTAGTTCCTGTAACTGAGATGATAGCTCCTGCATCTTTGGTGGTGCCAATTAGTATGACGCCTTGACGATAGGGGCCGCACCTGGCACTAAGTCAATCATGAACTTGACCTGCCTCTCCGGAGGTACTCCGAGAAACTCCTCCGGAAACACGTCTATAAACTCTCGGACAACCGGAACATCCGATACCGAAACCTGATCCCTGAACCATGTATCTATCACGTATGCTAAATAACCCGCACACCCGTGCTAAATATACTACTGAGCCCTGGCAGCTGAGCAAAACCTTGAACCCAATCTGGTGCCCTTGCCATAGATAATCAGTTCTCCCCCACTTGGGGTTCGAACTACCACCTGCTGACCCTCGCAGTTGATCATGACACTGAAGCGACTCAACCAGTCCATACCCACTATCACACATAAATCTCCCATGGGAATCAGAATCAAGTCTATCGGGAACAATACTCCAAAGATCTCCAACACACAACCCTAACAGACTGAAGAAGCGAAATCCCCATGTTCGTTAGCGATAGAGACTCGCAACAGGCATTCTAGCTCTCGTACTGAAAAACCAAACTCCCTACTGAATGACTGAGAGACAAATGACTAACTCGCCCCCGAGTCAAATAATACCAAAGCAGGTAAGGAGTTTACTAAAAACGTACCTAATCACAGGAACAAACATATAAGCATAAAACAGATACAATTTATAAGATAAATGATTGAAACATACCAACAACCACATCCGGCGCTGTCCTGGAACAAACATATAAGAACAAACATATAAGCATAAAACAGATACAATTTGTAACCTAGAAGGCGCGTCCCCGAGCCTTCAGAGGCTCTGCTCTACCCTAACCCCAGTCAATAATCCTCAGTGTAGCAGGCGTTGGAGCTTGCACGACCTTGCAGCGAGCTGTGGACAGTTGGTCTTCACATGACCAGCCTGATCACAGTGATAACAGATCCTCATATTCTGAACCAGGGTTAGCTGGCGGCAGTCCCTCGCAAAGCGCCCCTCCTTGCTGCATTTACGACACGCACTACCATATCTACAAACTCCCGAATGGCCCTTCCCGCACTTCCCACAAGTGCGGCCGCGCTGGCCCCTAGACCTAGAATCAGAGGACTTGGGCCGCTTTGGCATAGGCTGTGATTGCGTCTGGGCCTGCCTCTGCTCCAGCAACTATTACTCAATCTCTAGCTCACGCCACCTAGTGGCCTCATTTAACTCCAGCAGTGTATCACAACACTAGTTAGCAACAAACTGACGGATGTCGGTCTTGAGCATGCTCAGATAACGTGTCATCTGGGCCTGCTTGGAATCAAACTTTGGGCAAAACATCACCCTCTCAATGAACATACGGGTGATATCCGTCACCGACTCTGTAACCTGCCTCAAATATAAAAACTCCTATGCCAACCGCTTGCGCTCCACTCGTGGAATGTAGTGAGCGCGAAACATTTCCCCAAATTGATCCCAAGTAACCGCAACTCTCTGATCATCAGTATACGACCCAATCATCAACCTCCACCAGTTCTTTGCTTCGGACCTCAGCAAGTTCAGAGCACATATGACCTTGTTGTCAGCAAGACATAAGCATGTTAAGAATCTTCCCTCCACGTCAGACAACCACCTCATGGCTACAATCGGGTCCTGAATCCCATCAAAAGTCGGGGGCTTCGTGTTATTGAAGTCCCGATACTTAGAAGCCCGGCTGGTCCCACCACCAGCGACTGCAGAGGTTGCAGCGACAACCATCTCAGCAAGAGCCGCATAACGCTCATCAAAGTACTCCACCATAGCGGTCTTGATTGACCCAAAAATCTCCGGAAATTCTGCCCGGAATAGAGTAGCAACCTCATCCTGCAGGGTCTCCCGAATCCTGACATCCAACTCATCCGGTCTCATCTGACCAGTGGTCTTGGGCTCTGCTGGTCCACCTTGACCGCCATCTCCTGATCCTGATCCAGATCCAATCACAAATTGCCACGTAACCACTATGCTGAAAATATATCAGGAAGATATCAGACATCCCATATAATAATAGGGAACCAACTCCCAACAAAGCCCTAGGGGTTGTGACTTCCTTGATACGCATATGGGTCATGTGTTTTCAGTAGTACGGTCCCATACTACCTTCCACACTATTTGTCTCAAGTATCACCACAACACTCTAACAATATACATAAACATAAGCGAATGCTCAATCCTCACTCCTAGAGGAAGGCTAAATATCTCATAACTGGCTGACGGACTCCGCACAACTTACACATGAAACTTTCACCAACCCTGCAATACTCGTGTATGCTAGTCATACATAATGCTGGACCGTATAGACATTCGAATATCTGATCCTACCCTAAGCCCTTAATTAGACAAGAACAAAAAATAAGGCCAAACCAAACATTCTCAGGCTATAAGATCTTAATTATGTACACCTATGATGCATACACTAAGCAACTACAGTAATGATGTCAATTTCATATAAGGAAAACCCTAGGCTATCATACATCATATAATCAGGCAATTCTATCATGCAATTCCTGAAGATCCCTAGCCTATCAGTAGCATGTTGTTCTAACATATCTTAATTTTAAATATCCGTATGGTATTTTGGGGTCTACTTACTGGCTCCGGCTGATCGTACACTCTGCATCCTCCTTTAGTATTTTGAAAACCATTTTAAAATCATTTTGAAAATCTTTTCCTTGGTTTGAGACTGGATTCACACGAGTGTTCCTCCAATTCACTCAAACCAAGGCTCTGATACCAACTTGTAACATCCATAAAATTCAATCTAATTTAAAACTTTTTCAAACATTCAAAAACCAATATTTATTACAAAAATGTTTTCAAAATGGTTTCATATCAGAGTATCCCAGAAACAAAGTCATAAAATGCAAGGAGGTGCACGATCACGCCTTCGCCTTCCCGCGATCATCTGAAGTACCTGAAACAAAATTCAAAACCGTAAGCCCAAAGCTTAGTGAGTTTCCCCAAAATACCAACACCATACAAATCATAGCTATATCATAATATCAGTTATCAAGTAAACAAACAACATGCATATTGAGCCATCAGCTTGACTGGACCGTCTCGTAGGGCCATTAGCCTATCTGGACCGCTATCCGAGCTATAGGCACGTCTGGACCGCCTCATAGGCCTTCAACTTATCCGGACCGCTCGTCGGGCCTCCGGCCTGACTAGTGCGCCCTTGCCGGGTTTGTAGTCTATCCGGGCCACCCTAGGTATGTTGGACTAGAGCACAAAGCAGAGACCGCCTCAACCTATCCCCAATCACACAATCAACACATAAATATCAATTGCTAGCATATACAACAGTTAGACCGATCTAACAGATCACAAATCATAACATCATCCTATATACCAGGATACCAACCTAACAAGTTACTAACATAGCATCATCCTATCCTATATACTAGGATACCGACCTAACAGGTCACTAAGCATATCAACATGCAATAAACCAGGATACAAATCTGAAATGGGTCGGCATTGGTGCCTTCGACCTTCTTAGTATAGTGAGGATAACTCACCTCACAATGTCGATCGGAACTGAAATATCAAACTCCCGAAATACGGCTCCCAACACCAACACCTATAACCACCAATGATCCATTTCCATAAATACCTAAATTACCAAAATACCCTCAGAAGTCAAACTGGTCAACCCTTGGTCAAATTCAACAGTCAACAGTCAATGTCAACAGTCCATGTTGACCCCACTCGTCGAGTGCAACTTACTGACTCGTCGAGTTCCTTCAGAACTCAAGGAATTGTGAAAATCTCAGTTGACTCACCGAGTTTCTAGACAACTCGTTGAGTCCATGCAATGTCCAATATGTCGGGAAAACCCTAACCAACTCGTCGAGTCACCTTGCTAACTCGCCGAGTTCATGCAAAATCCAGAAAAAGGGAAAATCTCATCCAACTCGTTGAGTTCCTTCAGTCCTTTTCTTATTCAGATGTTTCTAAGCGAAACCAAGGCTCCAAACTGTAGATCTAAACTCCTATGGTGTAGATTCCACGTAAAGTTGCAAACTTTATGCGCATGCAAAGCCTAAAATGCCAAAACCAACTAAGGAAGAGGTTTAAGGGTAAGGAGAAAGCCAAAGCTTGACAAATCCAATAACTTTATGACTAAGAGGGATTATATGAGTCCAGAATTGAACTCCCCATTCCAAAAATGTGCTCAATATCGGAAAAACTTCAAGATTAAGCTAGAAATGGCCTAAAACTATAGGACGAAGAGATCTATTAAGAGAATGGACAAGGAAATGACTTTTTTCCTTCAAATGGATGCCAAAATAACGTAGTTATTGGATCTACAAGCCCCTTCTCGTTCCAAGCTTCTATCTCTTCAAATCTCTTCAAGAAATGCACCAACAACACACTTTTAGCCTCACACACACTCAAAATAGGGTTAGATCGCTTATGGTTTTCTTCTGGACGTGAGAAGGTGGTAAGGAGGATGGAAGGAAGGACTAAAGGTCCTTTAAAAAGAGTGCAAACCCTAAAAATTAGGGTTTTCATTCACAACCTCTACTCGTGTAACACCGTAAAAATTAAAACAATTTTTCGCATTTTCAAACAATTTTTCACAAATTCATTCATTCATTCATAAAATGTCAAAGTATCATGTATTTTGTTTCACAAATATCTCCCAAGATCAAATAAATAAAATCCCATGTGTGTGTACGAATCAAGCCGGCGCCTTCTCGCGATCATCACTGGTACCTGAAACACATAACACGTAACACTGTAAGCATAAGCTTAGTGAGTTCCCCAAAATACCACTCTAACACATAATAGCCACTCGAGGCTGTAACTCTGTTGACCCTCTAGTCAATGTGTCTCAGTGGGGCCCTCCAGCCCCAACTCTCTGTGGGCCCTCTGGCCCTAACTCTAGGGACCCGAAAGTCCCAACTCTGTAACTCTGAATCATGCATATCACATATCACAATAAATCACAACACATAAATGACATGCAAATACACTGGAATATAACTCTGTTGCACTCTGTCACGTAACTCTGTTACCACACTAGGTAAAGTATAGTGAGAAGACTCACCTCGGGTATCTCGGTAAATCTCTGACTCGGTAACGCTGGCCTAGCCTCCGCCTAATCATATGAAATAAATACTCTATTTAATATAACTCTCAAAGGCTAAACAATGCTCTCTTATGACACCCTCAGAAGGGTAAAAGACCATTTTACCCCTCTCATGACTCAAAAGGCCCCCACAAGGACCATACCCTAAAAGTCAACTTTTCGGGTTACGCTGCGCGTACCAGATGTGTACGCTGAGCGTACCCGGCTGCATCTCAGAATCGGGGAACGCCACCCAGTACGCGGCGCATACTGGGATTACGCCCGGTGTACTCCCCTGCTTCAGCCCCTTAACTCTTGAGGTCTTAAACAGTTAAGACTCACGTTCAAGTTTTAGATCTGACCACATCTAAGCCTCTTAATCCATAAAGTTGATGACTTTAAGCCTTTGCATGGCTGGACAAGTCACTAACTCCCATAATGTTCCAATCATTTAACTCTAGAAGGCTTATTACACAAGCATGACCTCAAACTAACATCCAAGATGGAAACTTTATGGTTCTAAATCACTAATACCACTGAAAAGGGACAGATCTCGGACCATTGAGCACTTTACACTCATAAAGTCTCCACCTTTGGGTTTTTTAGCCCTATCAATGGCACATGTAACAACAACCAAAAGAAGAAGAAAGTTTTGAACTTTATACCTCCAAGTGTAGCCCTTTTCTCTGTAGATCTCAGATCCAAAATGGCACCTCAAGCTTTAGCTTCCAAGAACACCTTTCCTTCTCCTTCACTAAGTCACCAAAGCACAAAAAGCTCCAATCAACACTCTCACACACTAAGTGTCACACCCCCGAACCAGACGGCGGAATCGTCCGAGGGATATTGTGACTTAATTGAATACCATCACAATGATTATACATGAATCATAACATCATTCATCACCATGCATTGAAATATTACAACTAATATTGTTTACATTCAGTACATTGTTTTAAACATTACAATTCCATAACATAAACCGTTTGATAATTAATCTAAACAAAACACCATGACATAACTTGATACATATTCTTCTATTTACCTGTTACCTGAGAATACAAGTTATTTTGAAAACGTCAACATATGAAATGTCGGTGAGTTCATAAGTAATGTTATGGAAAAATGATTTTTCGTGAAGTTGAAACACCTAGAAAATCCGATATTTTCTGAAAAGAGTATTTGTTTATAAAAAGTGTGAAGATCTGTAAATATGCTTGTCGATTTTGAAAACATGTATAATTGTTGAACTATGTATACGTCACGCAGGTGAGAATGTTGAACTTTCCGGGAAAACCCTATGTTTTCCCAATACGCAAATTACATGACTTGTTTACTGTTATACCGATACGGCGAATGTTCTTGATTACCCAGGTGACATTGGATTACTTAAAGTTTGTGAGTTGTTACAATCACACATTATTGAAAATGACTAGTTTATAACTACAAATTACAAACGATCCTTGAGGCGTCGTCCATACTACTCACGTAATCCAACCACCCTGACTTCTCTTGTTTAACGTCACGAATCTGATTACTCGAGTTCTCGTAAGCCCAACAACCGAGGAGAAAGGAGGGTAAGAAGCCTCCTTTATTTCCACAAGTTATTCAAGGCTATCGGGAATGCGAAAGGCACTTGGCCCGACTCGCATTTGACTTCTCGACTTTGCTAGCAGTACTAATGAACCATTAGGGCCCAACAGCACAATAGAGCTATTGAAAGTCCTTTTACATGGAATTACGTCATAGAAGACCCAATAACATGTAAGCGTGTTCCCTTCGGGCCTAAAGATCATGTTATTGGGCTAGCAAGGCCCAACAAGCACGATTTGAAACTTTCGAGCCCAAAGATTGAATATTGACTCCTCGTAGATTTCGCGTGTTTATTGAAGTACTATTGTTTATTGAATTTTGATTTGTTATTGATTCGAGACCGAATCAATTCGTTTGGTAAGGATATTGGTGTTGAAAGTGTATTTGTTATTACGTTTCGCCGGTAATCGCGGATCTCGTATTTGTCTTAATGAATTAATTCGTTTAAAAGTAAGATTTTTACTTTTTCACAACCTTTCTTTTATAAAAAAAATAGCACTTTTAGTCCTTTATATAAAAGAAGTTCATTTTAGTCCTTAAAACATTATTTTGACACTTTTGTATCATAAACTTATAGAAAAGACATTTTTAGCCCAAATTTATTTTTGTAACAGCTTTAGTCCTTCCAGAATAATGTTTTCTCGGTTGAAACCCTAAATTTTGCAACTTTGACAGTTTTGGCCCAAAGTAGAAAACTTTCACATTTTTTATCCTTTTTGAATTCGAAAAGCATTTTTGACCATTGGAATAGTTTTGTTTCACTTCAAATCCCCTGTTTTACAGAAATTTGCATTTCCAGCCCCTCAAATTTAGAAATTTCGCACTTTGAAGCTTATTGGGCCGAAAAGCCCAAATTTAGCCCATTAACTTAAAAATTTACATTTTAAGTCCCTCAAAAATGTTGTTGTTCAGAAAATTATTTTAAAAACTGTTTGGACCCTTTTTATCCTCCAGAATTTATAATTTGTCGGTTTGGACCCCAAGTTTTGTATTTTTGACAATTTAAGCCCTAAAATGGGTTTTATGTTCAAGTATGTACATCCTAACCATATAGACTATTTTTCTTGACTTGATTAGTGTAAAATAGTTTAAGTTATGTTTATTTCCTTCCCCATGTTTTGGATCTCAGTTTTACATAATTGTTGAATAGCATATTCATCACAAACACAAGATATCACACACATACATGCATCAAATCACACATAGCATACATTTACACATAGATCTACACATTTACTTATATCCTCCCCCATAAAAACTCATGAAAACCGAAAAGAAGGGGGTATGAAACTCACCTTGGGTGTGGTTTCGGTTTTGGAAGGAAAAGATGAGAAGAATTCGATCCTAGCAACCTTTCTTGGAAGATCTCGAACTTGGATGCTTCTAAGGTGCTAGATCATAAGTTTGAATGAATTAAGAGATGATTTTTGAATGAAATGAAATAGCTAGCTTATGGATCTAAGCAATATCTTACCTTATATGATGATTTTTATGGAAGAAATCCCTTGAACACCTCTTAGATCTCGAAAATATGGAGGAGAAATGAGAGAGTTTCTTGAGAGAATTGTGAGTGAAATGTGTGTGTGTGTGCTTGGATTCGGCCGAGAGCAAGAGAGAGAGGAGAGAAGAGAGTGCTTGCATGGGAATATGGGAAATGCATGGATGTATGGGTTATTTTTGCATAGAAATCCTTTAGGCAATTGTGAGGTGGCATAGGAAAAGTCAACTCCTCTTTTCCTTTGGGCTTGGGCTGAGAATGGAGAGAGAAGAGAGAGTTTTTGGGCCTTAAAGGCTTAAGCCCAATTTCATAGTTATGTTGAGTGATTTTTGGTCCTAATAAATATAAGTGTGATTTTTATGACCTATTAGGGCTAAATTAGGTTAATTATGGCCCAATATGGTTCATTTAAATAATTTATTTCATTCTAGGCCCAATATGGCCCAAAATATTGAAATAATTGAGAGTGGGTCCAATTAGAGCCCATTAAGAGTTCTAAGCCCAAGGTGATCAAATTGGAAGCTTATTGGTCCATTGGGCCCATTAAGGAAGTCCTAGTCCAAAATGGACTTAAACAAGAACTTCTAGGGTTTCCAATTGCTTATTGACCACTTGAAATGCTTGCATTCTGTGTTTGATTGAAATTTTGTTGTCATAGAGTATGCATCGTACATGCTTTCATGTTTTTGATTCATAATTGACATAAGTGTTGTAGTTACTAGGCATCAAAAATTTCTAGTTGTGACACTAAGGACGATGGGGGCTCTCTTTTAGGGTTTCACTCACTGATATGGAGGCTGAGAAATGAGCCTTAGCACCCTTTAAATAGTGCACAAGATGGATTAGGGTTTTTGCATCTGGGCCGGGTACGCCTGGCGTAACTCTGGGTACGCCCAACGTACCTTGGCGACACCGCGTTCATTTTAAGCGCATGAGTACGCGCAACATACCCCTCTGGTACGCCCAGCGTACTCACTTGCTAAAAAAAACTTCACTCAAGTGCTAAACATGACCAATCCACAAAGAACAAGGATGAAAGAAATGTACCTGAATCTCGGGGTGTTACAACTCGTCGAGTTGGGGTCCTTCAACTCGTCAAGTCGGTTCCATAAACCACACGGTCATATCCGTCTCTACACGATGAGTTGGGGCAGCCAACTCATCGAGTAGGTCTCTAATAATGAATATAAAACTTTATATTTGGGAGTCAGGGTGTTATAACCTTAGTAAATCGAGTAATGCTTCGATTGCTCTGTTTTCCGCCTTCATGGCATCTGATTGGGCTACCCCGATCTGAGTGGTTAGGTGAGATTGGATGGTTATTGAGAGAGTTTTCTCACGACGATTAGAGTACTCCTTCCGGCTCAAGGCATCAGCTAACATGTTGGCCTTGCCTGGGTGGTACTTGATTTCACACTCGTAATTAGGGATGAAAGTGGGTCCAAACCCGGACCCGATGGACCCGGACCCGGAAAACCCGGAACCGGTTAACGGGATTTTATAGAACCGGAAACCGGACCGGTATATAGGAACCGGTTCCGGTTCGGTTCCGGGTATAGTTCCGGGTAAAGTGGGTCTAGAACCGGAAAACCCGGAAACATCAAAGTGGGTAGGTTGGAACCGGATAAAGTGGGTTTAGACCCGGAAAACCCGAAAAAACCGGAATTTTTTGGTAATTACTTACAACTTAGTGGGTTGAACTTTGAAAATTTTCATATTTATATCCCCACTTTGGGGGGCTGTAACTTATTGAATACGAAACCACAATTAACAAAATTAGAGTCTAAAATCATGTACAAACTCTAAAATACACTCTGGAAAAACCCGCATGTCAATCCGAATTTAAACGAATGAGATATACTTGTGTTAATATTTTCACATAATACAAAGTACAAAAACAAATAGCTGAAAAGTTGAAAATTTTCAGTTTTGATATCCCGACTTCGGAGGACAGTAAATCATTGAATGTTAAACCAAAAATGACAAAATTATAGTCTAAACTCATGTACAAACTGTAAACTAGAAGTTGGAAAAAACCACATGTCAATCCGACTTCAAACGAATTACATATACATGCTTTAAAACTTTCACCGAATACAAAAAAACTAAAAAACTAAAAACTTTCAGCTTTGGTATCTCAACTTTTGAGGACTATAAGTCAATGAATATAAAACTAAAAATAAAAAATTTATAGTCTAGAATCATGTACAAACTCTAAACTACATGTTAGAAAAAACCGTATGTCAATTGGAGTTGAAACGAATAAGATATGTATCTTGTAAACATTTCACAAAAAGTGGTTCCGGCCCTAAAAGTGGTTCCGGTTCCAAAAACCGGTTCCGGATTTTAGACCCGGTTTACCCGGACCCAATGGACCCAAACCCGGATTACCCGGAACCCGGATAAAGCCAATTTTTAAACCCGGAACCGGACCCGGTTCTATATATTCCGGTTCTAACGGGTCCGGTTCCGGTTCGGTTCCGGTTCCGGTCCGGTTTTCCGGTTCTAAATCTCATCCCTACTCGTAATCATTTAATAATTCAACCCATCTTCGTTGCCTCATATTCAGCTCTCTCTGATTCAAGATGTGCTGGAGACTCTTGTTGTCACACCCCCAAACCAGAACGGCGGAAACGTTCGGGGGCGGAGGACATCATATTCAGTATCATAACAGTTCATAAAAGGAAAGTACACACCACCATACTTATATAAAGGTTTTAAAAATGTTTACATAATGGTATTCATTACATGTTCAAAAGATAAATACATAAACATCTTTCAAAAGAAGTAATTAATGCCAGCGCGTAAATCCCCAAAAGTTGATTTCCAACCTGCTTAGCGGTTCCCTGGGAATACAAGTTATTTCAAAGAGAAAGTGTCAACAATTAAGTTGGTGAGTTCATAAGTGGTTTAGAAAAATTGAATGCCATTCCAAAATGAGTGTATGTTTTCCAAGAAAACCCCTATTTTCTTATAAAAGTAAGGAATGCATGAGAATATTTGTGTTGTAAAATGCAGCTAGTTGAATCAAGAAAAACCCTTATTTTCCTATTAGTTGTTTGGTTTGTATACAGGAAAATCCCATATTTTCCTAAAGTAATAGTTAGTCTAATGTCCAAGACTAAAACCCGAAAGCAAGCGATATGCTTTAGAAGATTGAAGCATAGATTTATATAATAAAACCTATAAGAAGATTTCAGTTGTTAGATAAAGAATAGCTTTAATAGCTACTCATTCATCAATCAGACGTACTATAATAATTGTATATCCGATGAGTTTTATAACCATACTAAACATAATATGCCTGTAGCGACGTTCTTCAGGAGTCGTAACGTTATGACAAACTGTCACCCCAAAGGACGGACTGTAGCTAACAGTCAGGGCGCGGGATCATGACTTCCCGTATAGATCTATACACAGTTGACACGTTCTCCGAACGGGAGACTCTGGTTATAGACAAGACTTGTAGCGATACCTTTTAGCAAAAGGCAGTATTTGAAGATGTACACGTCTCACGGATTCTCAACTAAGTCTGTATTAAAGTAATAGTTTTATATGCAAAGTTTATCCTTTTTCACAATGCTTGACAAAGCATAAATCATAAGTTCTTAGAATGTATAAAATGGTTTAGCAATGAAGGATACTTTGGAATTTCTAAATACTTTGTATAAATCTAGTGCATGCAAAGTATGACAAGAGTGTTCACATAGTAGTAATGAATCAAAAGTGATTCATTCGATAAAAACAAGTAAAGTGAAACTTTATGAACTACACGATAATAACCGTATGTTTACTTGTAATCCCCCCCCCCTAAAAGAGTATAAAAAGCATTTAAAAACGTATTTAAAGTGTGTTTGTAGGGGTATGAACTCACTTGATAGATTGAAGAAGGTCTGACGAAAACCGAGCAGAACTTTGACTTGAAAAAGCGGATTTTCTCGGGATTCTCGGGAATCTCGGGAGCGTAAAACTTCCTTCGGGGCTTGAGTATTAGAACCGGGGCTTCGGGATATTTATTGCACGGAAAACAAGGCAAAACGCAAGAAAAATGAGAGAAAATGAGCAAGTTTCCCCGGAACCCTCGCATCCCTTTTATAGGGGTTAAGAGGCCTCGGTACGCTGGGCGTACGAGGTTACGCGGGGCGTACTCGTGCGTCATGCGTGACCGAGTCCTCGACCGCCTCGGCTTCAGACGAGACGGGGCATAGCCTCGCATAGGGGCGACGTGGACGAACCGGAGCCTAGTCCTTGAGTACGATGGGCGTACGAGGGTACGCCGGGCGTAACTCGGATGGACCCGGTGACTCACCCTTCGGATAATATCAATTTTTGAATTAAATTTATATATTAATTATTTAGCAAACTTCAAAAATTCATATCTCCTTCATACGAACTCCATTTTCGATGTTCTTTATATCCACGCGTAGGTGAGACTATGCTCTACAACTTTCGTTTAGATTCTGTCGGCAAATTTCGAAATTATTTTTATTATTTATTTTTAAAAGGTCGGGGTAAGAAAAGTTCGTTAATAATTCATAACTTTTTCATACGACGTCAGATTTGGGCGTTCTTTTTATGTATGTTTGCAGTTAAATGATATCTATGACTTCCATTTAGACACCTAAGGTCAAAAAGTATTTTATTGAAACTTCGTGTTTTTACGTATATCCGTATTGCCGGTTTTTGTCGGAAAACTTAGAATGGTCATAACTTCTTCGTTATAACTCGGATTTTAGTGTTCTTTATATGTTTGGAAACCTTAAGACGATATCTACTACATAGTGCACTCCAAACAGAGCTTTCGAATATTTCATTTTTCGATGATATTCTTATTACTTTTCAAAGAGGTTACAAGACTCAATTTTTAATGACCTGAAATAACGGGTTGTTACACTTGTGATCCGTGAAGATGGTGCACTTCGTACCATAGAGGTAATGCCTCCAAATCTTCTGAGCGAAGACCACTGCTCCCAATTCCAGATCGTGGGTTGTATAATTCACTTCGTGTGTCTTTAGTTGGCGGGATGCGTAAGCTATCACTTTTCCACGTTGCATGAGAACGCAACCTAAACCCTGATTTGACGCGTCACAGTAGACCATGAAATCTTCCGTTCCCTCTGGTAGAGATAGTACCGAGGCACTGCAGAGCACTTGCTTTAGGGTTCAGAATGCAACTTCTTGTTTGTCCGTCCATTTGAATGGTTCGCCCTTTTGTGTAAGCGAGGTAAGTGGCTTTGCGATCTTAGAGAAGTTCGGAATGAACCTCCTATAGTAGCCTGCTAGGCCTAAGAATTGGCGAATTTCGGTGGGTGTCGTCGGAACTGCCCATCCTTCAACGGCTTTGACCTTAGAAGGATCCACATGAATTCCTTCCCGAATAACAACATGACCTAGGAAGTTCACGCTACGGAGCCATAACTCACACTTGGAGAGTTTTGCGTATAGCTTTTCCGTTCGCAGGGTTTCCAGGATTTGTCGAAGATGTTGGCCATGCTCTTCTTCGCTTCGGGAATAGACTAGAATGTCGTCAATGAAGACGATAACAAAGTTTTCGAGGAATGGTCGACATATTCGGTTCATCAGGTCCATAAATGCGGCAGGGGCATTTGTTAGACCGAAGGGCATTACGACAAATTCATAATGTGTGTAACGAGTTCGGAAAGCGGTTTTGGGAATGTCCTCTTCCCGGACCTTAAGCTGATGGTACCCGGACCGTAGATCTATCTTAGAGAAGTAACTAGCTCCTTGGAGCTGGTCAAATAGATCGTCGATTCACAGGAGTGGATAGCGATTTTTGACAGTGAGTTTGTTTAGCTCTCTGTAATCGATGCACATCCTAAAAGATCCGTCCTTCTTTTTGACAAAAAGGACCGGAGCTCCCCATGGCGAGTAGCTAGGTCGGATGAATCCTTTGCCCAAGAGTTCGCTGAGTTGGCTGGACAATTCCTGCATCTCAACAGGAGCTAGTCGGTAAGGCGATTTAGCAAGCGGAGTTACTCCTGGAACAAGATCAATTCGAAATTCAACTTGTCTCTCTAGGGGTACTCCAGGAAGATCTTCAGGAAATACGTCTGGGAATTCACGTGCTACTGGAATGTCTTGAATGCTAACCTCTTCCTTGTTTTTATCCACTATATGAGCCAGGAACGTCAAGTTGTTCTTTCGTAGATGCTTCTGTGCCTGGACGCACGAGATGAGGCGAAGGTTCGTGCTAGGTTTGTCTCCGTAAATAACTAGGGTTTCGTGATTGGGAAGGTGAAGGTGAATGGCCTTCTCGTGACACATAATTTCAGCATGGTGGGGGCTTAACCAGTCCATGCTAATAATCACATCGAAACTCCTAATGGAAACAGGCATCAAGTCTATTTGAAAGACGTGTTGATTCAGGGTTAGGGTACATCCGATGTAGATTTCCCCAGTGGATTCGGTTTTCCCATTGGCCATTTCCACCGTAAAGGTTTGATGGAGCTTCTGGGGTTGTTGTTTTAACAAATGTTTAAACTTATTGCTCTCAAAACTTCGCTCCGCTCCAGTGTCAAATAGGATGCATGCATAAGTGTGGTTTAGGGAAAATGTACCGATAACAACAGCGGGATCCTGAATCGCCTCCCCCTGAGCCATGGTCAGCACCCTTCCTGTTCCTCCATTTCCGGGATTGTTGTTGTTAGGGCAATTTCGACGGAAATGCCCAGTCCTTCCACATCCATAGCAGGTGTGGCTAGGTCCTGCATTGTTGCCGCCAGTGTTGGTGATGTTGTTGTTGCGGTTATTGTTGTTGTTGCTTCCATGTTGTTGATTCTGAGGAGGGTAAGTCCTACAGTACCTTGTCGTGTGCCCCTTCCAATTGCAACTGGTGCACTGCATCTCCCTGCATTCTCCATTGTGATGGAAACCGCACTTGTTGCACTTGGGAAGATTACCGGAATAAGGTCTAGGAGCACTTGGAGCAGCTGAGGCTGGAGCATGTGGTGAGGACGGAACTTAAGCGGTTGCAACATTAACTGCCACTGTTTGCTGCTTCTTGGATGACTCGGAGCCTTGACGTCCCTTCCTCTTGTTGTTCTTCCCTTTCCTGCTATCATTTTCCTTCTTAACTTCAATCCCTACTGGCTTCTCACCCTTCTTGTTGTTGTGGTCATACAACTTCTTGGCCAATCTCTGGGCACTGTCGAAAGTTTCGGGATTTGCAGCTATCACGTTTCCTTGAATCGGGGAGGTTAGTCCCCAGATAAATCGCTCGATCTTCTTTCCTTCTGAGGTGATCATGCCAGGACATAACAGAGACAGTTCGCTAAACCTTGATATGTAGGCATCTATATCGGCGTTCCGGACAGTGAGATTCCACAGCTCTTGTTCCATTTTCTGAATTTCACCACGAGGACAGTATTCGGCCATCAGCATTTCTTTCATCTCGCCAATGGCATGGAATTGGCTACGGGGAGTGTCATGGCTTCCATGTGTCCGTTCTACCAAGTGAGCGCTTGGTCAACGAAAGTGCATGTTGCAAACTTCACCTTCATCTCTTCAGGACAATCACATATCTCGAATACTGATTCCACCTTCTCGATCCATCGTTTCAGGGTGATCATCCCTCCAGTGCCGTTAAAGGTTCGTGGGTTGGCGTTGGTGAAGTCTTTGTAAGAACATGTTTTGGTGGGTCCTTGATTCATCCCGTTGTTTGAACTTCCGGCCCCTTGTCCGTTGACTCCTCCATTGTTCCCTTGGTGGATTTGTGCCATTGCTGCGGTGATCGCAGCAGATACAGCTGCCTAGAATGCAGCTGTGTCGACTTCGGGTGGAGTTGGTCCAGGGTTTCCGTGAGGGGGTCGTTGAGGCATCTTTCTGTCATAGAACAGAAAGATGTTGAGTGTATGTGGTTTTTGTGAGGTTGTGACCCCATAGACTAGGTGCGTGGCACAAACTTAAGTACTTCTACAATTTAGCATACAATCATGGATACGTAACACATAGCAGATTATAACGTCATAATAAAACATGTAAAATCTTTCATTACTATTACCCGTACTTTGATACATGAAAATTTTGCTCGGAAGAGCATACATAAGCGGTACTAGTTCGACAGCATAACGACTCTATTAGTAGTGTAGTCACTTAAACATAGAGTCGGGGTACATAGCATAGATCCTAATGGCCTAGTAAGATAAGTCTATCCCTAGTCGCGGTGAGATGTGCCCGGGGGTGGTGCTGAGGAAGTGGATTCTCCCTGAAGACGAGCCACCTGTCCTTCTGCGTCCTGGAGTCGAGACTCCCACGTCACCTACCTCATATGGAACTCTCGAAGAACGTCCCGTGTCTCCTGCTCTGCACGCTCGACCCTAGTCCACAGATGGCGTACCTGGTCGGCGGTGCTCTGAGCTAGGTCGTCGGTGTTCCGTAACCGTTTCACCATGACCGGAAGGGCTCGATCGGCCGGTCCTCCGTCCCTCAGGTCAAAGAACTCGCGTGACATGCCAAACGGGGGTCGCTGTCCCTGTTGTCTGCTCCACCTCCAAAGATCAATACCCCATGGGGGTGTAGGACCAGTGGGGCCCACCCGGTAAGCGGGCACCCTAATCGGGTAAGGGGGGTTGATGACTTCGGACTCTGCGTCCGAATCACCCCCTTCACTGTCGTCGGGTTCCTCCTCAAAGTTTCCTTCATCTTCTTCCTCCTCTTGTTCTTCTTCTGGTTCGGCAGGCTCGCCCTCGACTCCTGCCTCCGGTTCCCCGTCAGATTCCTCCTCGGGGCCTTCCTCAGGCTCTTCTTAAGGCTCTTCATCTAACCATCCGTTATTTCCCTGGTTAGGGAAGTAAGGATCTCCGGGGTGATGGAAACCAGCCATGCTGTCTGCGAGAGTGTGTAAATATGCTAACATTATCCCTAGGATGCTACAACTATTGTACAGACTAAACGGATGTTCTCTTTTTGGTGATAAAGGGGTATGTTTTTAGGTTCCCTAGCTATCACGATCTCCTGAGAACGTGTGATAGTTATACCTTGGAGGGAATGTAGTTGATCAGGCTACATCCATTCCTTGATATGACTAGAACAACTCTAGTTTAACCGAGATACTAGCATTATCTTGTTTGGTTCGGTATTATGTTCTTGTTCCTAATGCAAGCAAGTGTGTTTTATTGTTATGTTCAGAGTTATGTTAGTCCCTCTTTAGGTTTATAGTTGCATATCAACCTGTCACACCCCTGAACCAGACGGCGGAAACGTCCGAGGGCTATTGTGACTTAATTGAATACCATCACAATGATTATACATGAATCATAACATCACTCATCACCATGCATTGAAATATTACAACTGATATTGTTTACATTCAGTACATTGTTTTAAACATTACAATTCCATAACATAAACCGTTTGATAATTAATCTAAACAAAACACCATGACATAACTTGATACATATTCTTCTGTTTACATGTTACCTGAGAATACAAGTTATTTTGAAAACGTCAACATATGAAATGTTGGTGAGTTCATAAGTAATGTTATGGAAAAATGATTTTTCGTGAAGTTGAAACACCCAGAAAATCCGATATTTTCTGAAAAGAGTATTTGTTTATAAAAAGTGTGAAGATCTGTAAATATGTTTGTCGATTTTGAAAACATGTATAATTGTTGAGCTATGTATACGTCACGCAGGTGAGAATGTTGAACTTTCCGGGAAAACCCGATGTTTTCCCAATACGCAAATTACATGACTTGTTTACTGTTATACCGATACGACGAATGTTCTTGATTACCCAGGTGACATTGGATTACTTAAAGTTTGTGAGTTGTTACAATCACGCATTATTGAAAATGACTAGTTTATAACTACAAATTACGAACGATCCTTGAGGCGTCGTCCATACTACTCACGTAATCCAACCACCCTGACTTCTCTTGTTTAACGTCACGAATCTGATTACTCGAGTTCTCGTAAGCCCAACAACCGATGAGAAAGGAGGGTAAGAAGCCTCCTTTATTTCCACAAGTTATTCAAGGCTATCGGGAATGCGAAAGGCACTTGGCCTGACTCGCATTTGACTTCTCGACTTTGCTAGCAGTACTAATGGACCATTAGGGCCCAACAGCACAATAGAGCTATTGAAAGTCCTTTTACATGGAATTAGGTCATAGAAGACCCAATAACATGTAAGCGTGTTCCCTTCGGGCCTAAAGATCATGTTATTGGGCTAGCAAGGCCCAACAAGCACGATTTGAAACTTTCGAGCCCAAAGATTGAATATTGACTCCTCGTAGATTTCGCGTGTTTATTGAAGTACTATTGTTTATTGAATTTTGATTTGTTATTGATTCGAGACCGAATTAATTCGTTTGGTAAGGATATTGGTGTTGAAAGTGTATTTGTTATTACGTTTCGTCGGTAATCGCGAATCTCGTATTTGTCTTAATGAATTAATTCGTTTAAAAGTAAGATTTTTACTTTTTCACAACCTTTCTTTTATAAAAAAAATAGCACTTTTAGTCCTTTATATAAAAGAAGTTCATTTTAGTCCTTAAAACATTATTTTGACACTTTTGTATCATAAACTTATAGAAAAGACATTTTTAGCCCAAATTTATTTTTGTAACAACTTTCGTCCTTCCAGAATAATGTTTTCTCGGTTGAAACCCTAAATTTTGCAACTTTGACAGTTTTGGCCCAAAGTAGAAAACTTTTACATTTTTTTATCCTTTTTGAATTCGAAAAGCATTTTTGACCATTGGAATAGTTTTGTTTCACTTCAAATTCCCTGTTTTACAGAAATTTGCACTTCCAGCCCCTCAAATTTAGAAATTTCGCACTTTGAAGCTTATTGGGCCGAAAAGCCCAAATTTAGCCCATTAACTTAAAAATTTACATTTTAAGTCCCTCAAAAATGTTGTTGTTCAAAAAATTATTTTAAAAACTGTTTGGACCCTTTTTATCCTCCAGAATTTATAATTTGTCGGTTTGGACCCCAAGTTTTGTATTTTTGACAATTTAAGCCCTAAAATGGGTTTTATGTTCAAGTATGTACATCCTAACCATATAGACTATTTTTCTTGACTTGATTAGTGTAAAATAGTTTAAGTTATGTTTATTTCCTTCTCCATGTTTTAGATCTCAATTTTACATAATTGTTGAATAGCATATTCATCACAAACACAAGATATCACACACATACATGCATCAAATCACACATAGCATACATTTACACATAGATCTACACATTTACTTATATCCTCCCCCATAAAAACTCATGAAAACCGAAAAGAAGGGGGTATGAAACTCACCTTGGGTGTGGTTTCGGTTTTGGAAGGAAAAGATGAGAAGAATTCGATCCTAGCAACCTTTCTTGGAAGATCTCGAACTTGGATGCTTCTAAGGTGCTAGATCATAAGTTTGAATGAATTAAGAGATGATTTTTGAATGAAATGAAATAGCTAGCTTATGGATCTAAGCAATATCTTACCTTAGATGATGATTTTTATGGAAGAAATCCCTTGAACACCTCTTAGATCTCGAAAATATTGAGGAGAAATGAGAGAGTTTCTTGAGAGAATTCTGAGTGAAATGTGTGTGTGTGTGCTTGGATTCGGCCGAGAGCAAGAGAGAGAGGAGAGAAGAGAGTGCTTGCATGGGAATATGGGAAATGCATGGATGTATGGGTTATTTTTGCATAGAAATCCTTTAGGCAATTGTGAGGTGGCATAAGAAAAGTCAACTCCTCTTTTCCTTTGGGCTTGGGCCGAGAATGGAGAGAGAAGAGAGAGTTTTTGGGCCTTAAAGGCTTAAGCCCAATTTCATAGTTATGTTGAGTGATTTTTGGTCCTAATAAATATAAGTGTGATTTTTATGACCTATTAGGGCTAAATTAGGTTAATTATGGCCCAATATGGTTCATTTAAATAATTTATTTCATTCTAGGCCCAATATGGCCCAAAATATTGAAATAATTGAGAGTGGGTCCAATTAGAGCCCATTAAGAGTTCTAAGCCCAAGGTGATCAAATTGGAAGCTTATTGGTCCATTAGGCCCATTAAGGAAGTCCTAGTCCAAAATGGACTTAAACAAGAACTTCTAGGGTTTCCAATTGCTTATTGACCACTTGAAATGCTTGCATGCTGTGTTTGATTGAAATTTTGTTGTCATAGAGTATGCATCGTACATGCTTTCATGTTTTTGATTCATAATTGACATAAGTGTTGTAGTTACTAGGCATCAAAAATTTCTAGTTGTGACACTAAGGACGATGGGGGCTCTCTTTTAGGGTTTCACTCACTGATATGGAGGCTGAGAAATGAGCCTTAGCACCCTTTAAATAGTGCACAAGATGGATTAGGGTTTTTGCATCTGGGTCGGGTACGCCTGGCGTAACTCTGGGTACGCCCAACGTACCTTGGCGACACCGCGTTCATTTTAAGCGCATGAGTACGCGCAGCATACCCCTCTGGTACGCCCAGCGTACTCACTTGCTAAAAAAAAAAACTTCACTCAAGTGCTAAACATGACCAATCCAAAAAGAACAAGGATGAAAGAAATGTACATGAATCTCGGGGTGTTACAACTCGTCGAGTTGGGGTCCTTCAACTCGTCAAGTAGGTTCCATAAACCACACGGTCATATCCGTCTCTACACGATGAGTTGGGGCAGCCAACTCATCGAGTAGGTCTCTAATAATGAATATAAAACTTTATATTTGGGAGTCGGGGTGTTATAACCTTAGTAAATCGAGTTCAAACTTCAAGTCACTAAAGGGCAATTTACACTTTTATCCAATTCATAAATTTTATAATCTGTGTAATTATATTAGAAACTAAGTGTTTTTTTCATCAAATCACAAAAAATAGACAAAAGAAAGTACCTTATCTTGACATTCAATACACAAGATGTATCTTCTATGGCTCGGTCGTTGAAGTGTCATGAAGGCGAACTTCCTTTATATTATCTTGGTATGCCGGTGGGTGGGAAGTCTTCTAATGTATCGAATTGGGTTCCTCTTATTGACAAGTTCCAAAAAAAAAATTCAATGTGGAAAGCGAGAACTCTTTCCATAGGTGGGAGACTAACCTTGATAAGGTCTATTCTTGGTAGCCTTGAAACATTTCTCTTTTCGCCCTTTAAAGTCCCTAAAAAGGTAATTTCAAAGCACGAAAATATATGTAACGGGTTCCTTTGGGGTACTTCCTCGGATCAAAAGAAGATCATTTGGACTGTGTGGCAGAAAACCATGAACTTCAAAGCTTTGGAAGCTTACGAGCGTGTAACCTTGCTCTTATCATGAAGTGGTGGTGGCGCTATAAAGATGATACAGAAGGAATTTGGAAAAACGTTATTACTTGCATTTATGGGGATCATGGGGGGCTAGGAGTGACGATACCAATGGGTAAAAGGAATACAGTTTGGGGCAAAATAAGCAACATGTGTAAGGATTTGGAGCCTTTCAATATTGATCTTAATACACTTTTCTATAGAAGTAATGATTATGGGGGTAATTCCAATGGTAGTAAGTGGTGTTGGAGTCTTGATGCTAGTGGCAATTTCACTATTTCACTGTATCTTCCCTTAGGAAAGAAATTGACAAAAGCTTCTTGGAGTCTACCGATACGCCTACAATTTGGACTAACATTGTTCCACAGAAAATCAACATTTTCATATGGCATGCTAGACTTGGTAGACTGTCGACGAGAGCTACCGATAACATTCATTTGTTTGCAAGCATCTTTTTTTACTTAAATAATTGTAATTCTATAGCAACAATATAGTGTTTGTTAATCTTGTACAAACATAGCTTGATTTTGGTTTCTAATAAGGTCTTTTTGCAGCACCTATCATATTTAACTACAAACATATGCAAGCAATAAGTGTGCATCTTGATCTACCAAACCTGTTTATTATATAAAACCACAGTATCTCTTTTTGTACTTTTGCAAGAACTAACTGCTAGTTTACAACGAAAAGTCAAAAAACAAAAGAAAGTTGTTGAAAAGAAACTTAGTTTATTTATGAACATGCTTTAATTTACTTGATTAGGATGCATCTAATGGGAGATCCTTCTGCTCCTAGTAACCTTAAGGGTAAGCAGTGGACATTATATAATCCCGCTTCCACATCTTCAAGTTTCAAACCTTCAACAAGAATGATTTCCTGAAACCACACAAAGTAGCAGTGTTCAATTTTGTTAAAGGGTATTTTAGACATTTAACAAATAAATTAAACACCTTCTGGAAGTATGTTTTGCAAGAGGGAGAATATGTCTTACCCTGCTCTTTAAGAAAACAAGATGTGCAGGAATGAGATCATCATATGCAGCAACCGACAAGTAATCAATACCTACAAAATTTTAAAAAAAAAAATTAAAAAAAAATACCAATACTTTTTTTAGCAAGCAATAGATGACAAACACACTTGTTCTCACAAATCAGGGGTATATTTGTAAAAATCCACACTGGATGAGAGAGTGTTTTACCAACAAGTTTGATGTCAGTGTTGTCTTTCAACCACTGGGCTCCATCCTTCATAAATCCAACATAGCTTGTGTCAAATCTTGTTTGGGACATTAACCGTCTGAAATGGATAACCCAAAAAATAATAACATTAATGAAACAAACGAAGGATTAATTAAAGTAAGCTTACACAATTAGTGCTATTACTTGTTCATATTTCATCTTATTACCAATCAGACACAAATATATTGTTTAAGATTAAAAAGAAGGATCCAAATAGTGTAGACAATTGTCATTGACAATAATCTACACACATTTATTTAGAAAAGACTTGATCATAGTAAATCTTTAAATAGTGTAAACAATTTTTTTTAGGATAATCCCTGTAGATGATTTCTTTCCTATGATTTGTATTATTTATATAGTTGTTCAATATCTATTATTAAGACATTTTAGAACTATTTTTTCATGGTATCAAAGCCATAACCATAGTCACATACTCACATAGCTTGTGGATCGCTCCGGTATGGGCATGTAGTTCACTAGGGTGGACGTATTTAACTGCGGTCAATTCTGTTTCGGCTCCATAGGTTGATCACCAATCTATTCTATCCATTATCACGACACCTGTTTGTGTTGCCACAATGGAATAGATCCCTTTTCATATGGAATGTTACGAATTGCTCTTGTAGTAGTTATTCTTCTCCTTCATTTTTGGCAATTCTACGGAAGACTTGCATAACACCAAACACAAACTCTTTGTCTAGATTTGGTGTTTTTTTTTTTTTTTAAATACCACCGGGTGTTAATTTTTTAAGATACAGTTTATCATAAAATCTTAGGGTTAATGCAAACCCAAAACAATGAAACAGGATTGTCATTTACTCCCACATAGCTACAACTATTATCTCAACTTGCGGGTAATAGTTGTAATATGTATTTTCTTTTATAATGTCCTTAATTTCACTAAAATGTTATCTATTCTTTCATAAATTTCACAAATTTAGGACCTTTATCATCATAATACTTATTAGTAGAAAAAATAAGTTTAGTAATTGCCAGAACATTTTCAGCATCTTTGCAAAATTTATAATTTTTATTTGTATCGACAACTTTTGACCCAATAAATCTTGGGTTTTTGTCCTCATTTTTAACACATTCCATCTAACAACTAAGGACAATAGTTGTGGTAAGAGCCTCCCTACAATCCATAATTCTTTTTAACAAAATATAATGTGATCTAAAATTGCAAGTCGGGTTTTCAGCACTTTCAACAACTCTAATTTTGAATTTTCTCGAAAGATTGATAAGGCATGGGTGTGGTTAAGATAGTAACTAACAACTACCTTACCTCTCTTATACGTATACCTAAAATTAATTTGCTTTGAAAATTAAATTTTAAGTGTGAACTCAACAAGGGGACCCAAAATATGTTTATATACCTTTTCGATCTCTCGTCTGACCACTTTGTAATTAGTCGCATTATTTGTTACCACTTGCAACACGTTACTTGGTCTAACGATCTCTATATCTCTAAGTAGAAATTTAGAAATCTCTCCTCCCGTTTTTTCGACTCATGGAAATCATCCGAATACATAAACCTCACATGACGATAATTCACGATAATAACATTGACATTGGCATATGCTTAACATTAGATTACCCATCGGAGATGATTGAAACTCCTGGTGTGCACCAAGTATCTTTAACCGACGTTAGATCCTTCCCAACATTCCTTAACACACTCATCAAGCCATACCATTCTAGTTTTTTCACTCGATGGAGGTTTGTATCCATCTGATGCTTTCTTGATGGCGTTAACCATTTCAAGAAATTTTGGGTTGCGTAATACATTAAAAGGAATCCCGTTTGCACACAACCCTCGAATGAACTTCATGTCCACCACGGTACTCTCTAAATCCCAAAAGATTCTTCAATGTGTTTTTTCAGGATGAAATTTTGGGAAGTAACAAATTTTTTAAAGACTTCGAAACTCTACCATTTTCTGTTTTTTTACCTTATTGAAAAGGCTTTCATATTTCTCTCGATCTCAGCAAAAAATAGATATCTTTTAATCTCAGGTTTTTTATCACTGGACGCCCAAAAAATTTGACATAAATTATGGTATAAGAACTAGTGTGCTTGTCTTTACAGTGATTGCAAATCCATTGCTTTGCACCTCCTACATTTTTACTGTTACCAGAACCAACAAAAGTTGCTTCTTCTAACATTACTTTACTTGGATCCTTCTCATCAGTAGATCTTTCCTTATCTTTCACTTCTAGTTGATCTACTTTGGTCCTCATCAGCAAGTCACTAAATCCTTCTATCTCATTTTCTTTTGCAATACTAGTATTCTTCCCAAATACCATGTTCAGTCAAATGAAAAAAGAAACAAAAGCAACAGTGGATTCTTGAATTTGGCGACAGGGAAGGAGAAGAGTAGAAGATGATAACATATCGAGTATTATATATATAGGAGTCAAAACATTCTTAGAATGAGAAATTGAACCATCAAATTGATAAGTCGCTACAATGAATTAGAAGTTTAAAAAGAATTGCGCCTTTCTAAGGGTTGATACAATAAAGTGTATATCTAAAGAGTCTTGAATTAAAGTCATTTTGAAATCATCATACCAATTCGAGAAACTAAAGTCAAAATCACGATTGAGAACTGTTTAATTATCGAACCAGAGGCGCACTAAATACCGATTGGGAACAATAATTAAATAGTCCAACTTTGCTTAGAGATCGAGTGAAATATAAAAGCCTTTTGAATAAGGTAAAAGAAATGAAAAATGGTGGAGTTTCAAAGTCTTTAAAGAATTCTCTAATTTCCAAAAATGCATCTTCAAAGAAACGCAAAGAATCGTATTGAAGAATCTTTTGAAATATTGGATAGAAGCGTGGTGGATATGAAGATCATAATAGGATCATGTGCAAATGGGATTCCTTTCAATGTGTTACGCAACATACAATTTCTTGAAATGGTTAACGCCATCAAGAAAGCACCGGATGGATACAAACCTCCACCGAGTGAAAAAGCTAGAACGATGTTGCTTAATGAGTGTGTTAAGAATGTTGAGATGGATCCAACTCCGGTTAAGATCCTTGGTACACACAAGGTGATTCAATCGTCTCCGATGAGTGGTCTAATGTTAAACATATGCAACTTATCAATGTTATGGTCGTGAATTCTCGTGGTGTGAGGTTTATGTATTTTGATGGTTTTTCAAGAGTCGAAAAAACAGGAGTAGGGATTTCTAAATTTCTACTTGGAGTTAGTAAGACCGTTGGACCAAATAATGTGTTTTAAGTGATATCGGATAATAACGCTAACTGCAAAGTGGTCGAACGAGAGATCAAGAAGGTATACAAACATATCTTCTGGTATCCTTGTTGCGTTCACACTTTAAATTTGATTTTCAAAAACTTGGCAAATGAATTTTACTGGTTAGTAACACATAGAAGAGGGATAAGGTAAGTATTAACTACTTTCTTAACCACACTCGCACCTTATAATCTTTCGAGAAAATTCAAAATTAGAGTTGTTGAAGGTGGCAAAACCTGATTTTCATTACATTATATTTTGTTAAAAAGAATTATGGATCGTAGGGAGGCTTTGCCACAACTATTTTCCTTTGTTCTAGAAGGGAATGGGTTAAAGATGAGGATAGAAAAACAAGAATTATTGGGTTAAAAGTTGTTGATAAAATTAAAGATGATGAATTTTGGGAAGATGTTGAAAATGTTTTGGCAATTACCAAACCTATTTTTCTACTAATCAACTTTTGTAATGGTAAAGGTCTTAAAAAGGGTGAGATTTATGAAAGAATGGATAACATGTTCGGTGAAATACTGAAATTAAAGGTAATATGAAAAAAATACATATTATAGCTATTGCCACAAGTTGAGATATATAGTTGTAGCTAGGTGGGACAAAATGACAATCCCACTTCATTGTTTAGGATTTGCATCAACCCCAAGATTTTATTATACACTATATCTTGAAATATTAACACCCGGTAGTATTTCAAGAAAAAGCATCAAATTTAGACAAAAAAAGTTGTGTTTGATGTTATGGAAGTTGTGTAGAACTGCCGGAAATGAAGAAGAGGAATAATTGTTACAAGAGCAATTTGTAACATTCCATATGAAAAAAAAAATGATCTATTCCATTGTGGTAACACAAACAAATCAATGTCATGACAATGGATGGAATAAACTGGTGGTGAATAAACTGGTGGTCAACCTATTGAGACGAAACACCGAAATTAGCCGAAGAAGCAAAGAAGGTACTTTAACATCGATTAGTAGCTCTTTGGCATTCATTATGTCAATAGAAATCGATTAAATTGCAAAAGAGCCGACAAATTGAATTTCATTCAAGTCCAATATCGTAAAATGACCCACAAAAAGTGGGACATGAATCCCAAAAGCACATACATAAAAGGCTGAAGTTCGTGACTAGAAGGAATGGTTTGGGAGAATTTAGATAAAGAAGACTTGGAGAATGGGAAAGGAAAAAGACAATGGTAAGATTGAAGTGTACGATTTCTGTTTTTAAACTTCCTGGATTTGTTTCGGTTTTTTACATGTAATGTTTCTGTTTTTTTTAAACGGGAATCTGGTCTTTTACATAACTGTTACTGTTCCAATTCTGGTTTTTTCTTTTTTTTTTTTTTTTTTTTGATATAGAATATTGTATTTTATAATTACTAGTTGTGTTCAAGTTTATGAACTGATGCGTACTGGTCTATGAGAAACTGAATTAGTGATTGACCTAATGAATTATAGGCCTATTGAAAAAATAATGAGTAACTATATTAGTAATATGGACCTAATCTAATTGATGTGTGTGTGTGTGTGTGAGAGAGAGAGAGAGAGAGAGAGAGAGAGAGAGATAGAGAGATTTAATTATGTTAGATGTGCACTCCTTGCTATATTTTATTCTTAAAATCTAGAAAGAAATATGGAAAAGTGAGGCAATGATGAATGACAAATAGTAATTGACTCAATGAATTTCATGCAATAGGAACATGAAGAAATTGAATTTGCATCTCCTACAACATACTAGCACATTGCATAGAAGTACTGTGCTATATAATTAACATTTTATTTTAAGTAAATTACAAAAATGGTCCCAGTGGTTTATGAGTTTTTGGATATAGTCCAATTGTTAAAGTCAAAACGTCAAAGTTGGGGATTGAAAGTATAACAAAACTTCATTTTAGGGACCATAAGTTAAATATCAAACCATTGGAACATATCCAAAGGAAACTTATAAACCATAGGGACTATTTTTGTAATTTACTATCATATTTATTTCCTTCTTTTTCCAGGTGTGGCCAACAGGGATTAATCTATGATGCTATTAGATCAAAATAACAGGAAATTATAGAAAGTATAACAAGCATCATGTGATTGTTGATTCTTGTTAAAACTAAAAGAGTGAAAAGAAGTTACCTATCAGTGTTTAATGTTCTAAAAAGCACCCGCCTTACTCCTTTGGGAATGTTCAAAGCCTCCATAACTTCAGCTGAAATATAAGTTAACAAGTCATCATAACAACTCCTATGGAGATTAGAAAACATATTTTACTTGAAGCAAATTTACATATGGAAGCAATAATTGAATGTTACCTGTTATGTTCTTGTCCCTTGGAACATCAACTAATAATGCTGGACCTATGAAGAAGAAAAAAAATGGAACATCAGCCCACAATGAAGAATAAATAGCATTGTGAGAAAAACAAGATACAACCAATAAAGCTGAAAGTAAAAGGCCAAGGGTAAGTAGGTAAATATGTCTCTAATACCATTGAGTACTTCTAAGTCAAGACTATCGATATCAAACCCTGCTTGATAATAATTTTCATAAAAATGTCCAGGTGCATCTACATGAGTTCCAGAATGAGCAGGTAGCTTTATGATGGAGAAATTATAATCTGATCCATTTTTCATGCTTTGAAAGAGTGTAAGATACTCCCCAATTCCTTCATCAGATACCCCCGAGAGTGTTCCAGATGTAACCCTATGGGTAATATCGTAAATTCTCCCACTTCCATATACTTCCCTTCTTGGAGGAATCAACTCTTCTTCACTATATGGAGATGGGTAGGCGTTTTCTTGTGGGAAAGATGACACATAAGGTATAATAAGCATGAGAAAAATCAATTTAGGGTTCATCTTTCTTGATAATCTCTTCGAAGGATCTTTTGGAAGAAGTTAGATAAGTGGTTGTGGTGGAAAAGCATCACCTTTCATTTTCATGCTTCGATCTTTTATGAGCACATTAAAGTTGTCCCCTCACTAAAAGTCACAAAAGTCCAAGAAAATACATGACATGTTGCTAATATGATGACACGTTGTATACTATTTTAATAAATGATGATTAAACTATTCTTGTTAGGTGACACTGTTTTGAGGAAAGACACATGGTGAAGGTTCAATTTTTGAGATCGAATCAAATCTTTTACAAATTCAAGAAATTTATGCAGATGAAAGAAGTTCAAGAAAATCAAAGAGGAAATTCTTTTTAATTGAAGTAAATGTTGTTTTCTGGATGTTGAAAGCCTACCAAATAAATCCCTTACTTTATTTATCCCAAAACAACAATACTTTCACTTCTTCCGTCAGAATTATTACTCTTTTGAATGTAGAAATGAAACAGATTTTTGTCATGAATCTGGAAATTCTTTCTGTCGTCCTTTTAAAAAGATAGTATTTTTATTTTTTAACAAGGTTCAAAGTTTCATTAAGGCATTAAATCAAACAGCTTACACTCAATTAAAAAATCTTTGCTCATTGAAACTCACCATTGAGAACATGAAGGTCAAGCGTGTCAACATCGAAACCGGCATCAAAATAGTGATCATAAACGTGTCCTGGGGCATCCACGTGGGTCCCAGTGTGTGTGGGGATTTTCATCTCGGAATTGTTGGCGAGTGAGCCGTTCTTCATACTCGCCGGAAGCCGGAGGAACTCTCCAAGGCCGTCGTCCGATCCCCATGAAGGCATGTCAGGGTGGTAACGGTGACTAATGTCGATGATACGACCCTCATCGTAGACTTCTCTGCGGATAGGGGACAGTCTGCTGCCGCCGTCGTCTAGGTCGCAGGATGTCATCGCGGCGGTATATGGGGATGGGTATGCATCGTCGACGACAGAAGAGAAGGCGAAAGGAGAGAGTGTAATGAGTGCCGTGAGAAGTATTGTGGCTGCCGCATTCGGTAGAACCATCGGATCAAAGCTCAAGCAGCAACAATGGCGAAGTGTGTGTGTGAGAGAGAGAGAGGGGGGTCATCAACGCCACATCCGTGCCTACTATTAAACAATTGCATAGAAACCCTTCAAATATAATATAAATAAATATAAACCCATGTACCTTTCCATTACATAAGTCTACCCCATATTAGTTATTTATTTATTTTAAGAGTGGATTGTGTTATAAGACTATCCAACCCAATCAAATCTAATTTTTCAATAAAAAATTAATTTTTTTCTCTTCTACCTATACAACCTAATCCAATCTAATTTTTTACACTCGTTACCAATCCAAACTTATTTTTCCTTAAAAAATATAATTTATTTTTATTTTTATTTTACTAAAAACTACTAGAACTATTAAAATTAAATATTTTATTTTGAAATAAACAGATTATTTATTTTAAGCATGAAACTACAAAAAATATATATAAAAAAAACTAGATAAAAAATTATTTAACATTCATGAAACATACTTAATAAAATAGATCAAACAAGTTACAAATATGGAAGATGCAAACTACTTAATTATTCTTCAGTGTTAAATTTTTTCCATATATGCTCAATCAAATCATCTTTTAGAGCGTTATGAACATCTCTATTGAGAACTTGTGTCCTGTTGGTCATATAACTAGATAGATTTTCAATTCCTTGAGTAGAGTATTCAAATGATTGTTCGTCTTCTATTGTTATAAATTCGGATATATCATAATAATGAAGTTATGTGTGTCGTTCATCCTCAACTATCATATTATGAATGATGATACATGCAATCATAATTTTACCCATCATATCTTTGTCCCACACAAGACAAGGGCGATGAAGAAATGCAAAACGAGCTTGTAAAACTCCAAATGCTCGTTCAACATCTTTTCTAGCAGCCTCTTGATGCTCAGCGAACAACTTGTGTTTTCGAAGTTATGGAGAACTTATTGACTTGACAAAGCAGCCCATGAAGGATATATGTCATCGGTGAGATAATAAGTCATATGATTTTGTCAATCATTCATAGTGTAACTCACCTATGGTGCTCGACCTGCCAAGACATTATCAAAAAGAGGAGATCTTTGGAGGACGTTAATGTCGTTGCATGAACCCGATGTTCTGAAGAATGCATGCCATATCCATAAGTCATATGATGCAATAGCTTCCAAAATTATTGTCTTACCGCTTCTACCTACATATTGTCCAGCCCAACCGTGGGACAATTTTTCCATTCCTAGTGCATGCAGTCAATACTGCCTACAATACCTAGAAATCCACGTTCTTCTCCAACATAGAGCAGTTGTGGCAAATCATCTTGATTGGGGTGTCTAAGATACTCTTCACGAAAGCATGAAATAACACCTTCCATAATTTTACAAGAGCATCTCTTGTTACAATCTCACTCATTCTCAAATATTCATCATGTGCATCTGCTGATGTCTCATACGCCAACACCCGCATAGCTCCGGTACATTTTTGTAATGGTGAAAGACCTTGTCTGCCTGTGGCAACACGTCTTTGTTGAAAATATCGGTCATTGGCTATATTCAATAAAAGCATATAATATATACTACAAATACATTAAAAGCATGAGATACAAATACATAATAAAATATCTTACAAATACATTAAAAGCATGAGATACAAATACATACTAAAATATCTTACAAATACATTAAAAGCATACTGAAAATAAAATTTACACTAAACTGTAATTAGTTTCCATAAAACTTAAACATTAGAAAATGTTTCATGTTTTCTTCTTCAGGTGACAATTGCTCCTTTTGTAGGAGTGTGTTCAAATGCAAACTTTGCATCTTTATTAGCTCCTTTTCATCCGTTTTTTGCTCCCTTTGTGATCCAAGTCGAGTCTTTTTTTCATTACTTCTACTTCACTATCTCTACTAAGCCTCATTGCACGAAGTTCTGCAACAACTTCATTAGAAGACTTTCCTTTTTTTTTCTTTTAGCCACATCTCTACTTGTTGGACGTTTAATTGTTGAACCACCAATATTTGCCCCTTCTGTGTTGGATTGGACACAATAGTCTCCTTCTTCAGTAGACTTTGATCTTTTAGTTCTACCACCACTTTCTTCATCATCCACTTCATATTTAGGATGTGATCGTGTTGCATCATGATCTAGCTATAGATCCCATTTTTGATCCTTACACATAACCTCATTAAAAACAATCGTGTCATTGAACTTCCTTCCACTTGTCTCATATAACTTATGAGCTTCATTCTCAACATCTTTCATACTCATTCCACTTCTTCTTTTTCTATATGCTTCTCGTTAAACACCAACCTATTTTCCAGCACTTTCGTTAAGTCGTTTATAACGACCTTTCATTTGAGCTATGTTCCTATTACCAAGCTTTCCTAGGTTTTCTGCTTGATTTGCATCATATAGCTCCTTCACTTGTGCCCATATTGACGTTTTCTTTTGGTTTTTTCCACGACGCTTATCTTCACTAACGATGTAATATGCTGACATTAAAGCGATATCTTCATCAGCATCCCATTTATCGCCTCTTGGTTTTTCCGGTATTTTGTGAGGTTTGAATATTTTCAGTGATAGGAACTTGATTAAGATTTGTGAAAAATTGAGAGCTTTCATAACCTTGAAAGTTTTGATAATCTTGAGAATCGTCAAGATTTAAAACAAAATTTGGATCCATGGTATCAAAGAAATAAAAAGGTTTATAAATGAAGAGTTAAGATGAGATATGAACTATACCAATATTATACTCTATTTATAGAGAAAAAAAAATCATGAATTTTAGTATTTTTTTAATTATTTTATTAAGATAATGTTGGATTTTCAAGGATAATAACTCTTATCTAAAAATCTAAAAAAATATACAATTAGTCTTTGATTGTTAAACACATGGCAAGAAAGTTTGGTGAACTTTTGGTGAAATTGGATTGTCCATGTGGCCTAGGCTGTACATATACATTTAATTTTCTTTTTTTTTTTAATTAAAAAGTGCCGATCCGCTCGTCACTTTGCATCGATGGGGGTAGTCTAAGTACCCCTCTTAACCAATTTTACCCCCTAACATCAATCTAATCAATCATTTACTTTTGATTTGACATCATTTTTTCTTTCCTTTTTTGTTTTTTGTTTTTTTTTTTTGTTTTTTTCCCTTTTTTTGTTTTTTCTTTTCTTTTCTTTTATATTTTAATCTTCTTATTATATGTATGTATATATATATATATATATAGAGAGAGAGAGAGAGAGAAAGAGAGAGAGAGAGAGAGTGTGTAAAGAAGGACAATCCTTAGGAACAGTAAAATTCCTAAAGGTTTTGGTAAAAGTGGTCCTCTATTTATGTGAGTGTGTTCACTTACGTCTATTTTTTTGGTTTGTCTTTGCAGTGGGTCTTTTTATGTCAATATCTATATTTTTAGTGGCCACGTGTTGTTTTACCTTGCTTCACCGCTTTCTTGCCCAATCATATTCGGATTACTATTCTTCTTCACCGTTTTTGTTACCATACAGTACCATAAACCCACCGCCTTCATCTCGATCCTTCTTCAACCCTCTGTGTGTGAGTGTTTCTCTCTGGAAGCAATTCAACACCGCCAACACCACCGTCTTTATGAAGCACCACCAGGCGCTCCTTAATTTTTTCACTGCTTCTGCTATTCATCATTTTCTCTTTAACTCACCATTTTCTTCCTTTGATGGGTTCTGATTTTGATGGTTCCTTATCGATATTGAGGCGATGATGAGTTTTATTTTTGAAAGGATTTTGTATTATCGATCATCAGGTGAAATTGATGGCCGTATTTTGGCAGGGTAGCTCGGAAGGCATTCCAGTCGGATATTGCAACCGGTGTTTGCCGCCATACCGGTGTTCACCCTTTTTTTCTAAGCCTCCTCCGGTTGAAATTCAGGGTCGTGTTTTTGATTTAGGATTTCAAAAGTCGGGTTTTGTTTTTATGATGGTTGGAGTGAAGGTTATTTTTTGTGATGGTCTTTCTAACCCAATCGATAGAAACTTGGTGGCAACTACGTCGTTGCTCCACCTTCTTCCTAACGGTCGTTCATGAAGTTAAGCAATTCTTCAAATGACTTGTTTCTTCTTTACTCACTCAATCAACGATGGTAGTTTTGGTGTTGTGTAAACCTTTGGTTTCTCTCGATTCTGCTATAATGGTGTGGTTATGTGTTTTAACTGATTCTTCCTGATGTTCTCCTGCAATTGCCATCTGCCTTCCTTCGCTTTCTCCACCCGCTTCCAATTTGGGTGTTATTATACCAATTCCTTTTTTTCCTTTCTTTTTCTTTCCAATTTATTGTTGAGTTTTCTACGCATCAAATACACTCTAAAACTAGGCAGCGGAAAAATCGAAACAACGATATACGTAAGTGTACATGCATTCTATGGATCTATGGCTTCATGCTAATTACATCAGCCCTAGAAAACTAAAACATAAGTAAGAAAACATACCTCTTATGTAGCCCTTGATCTCCATGCTTGAGATCTTGAACCTCCATGAAGTTACTTGGATGAAAGGACCCAAACCAGAATCCCTCTAATGGTATCACACCCAATGACACCAAAGAGTGGAATAAAAATAACTAGGAGAATGGTCAATTTCACAAACCTAAAGGGGATAGAAATTGTCCCTAAGAGGGGGAGGAAGAAGGGTTAGCAAATACTTCATGCCAAGCTGAAAGGAGAAATGAAATCCTTAAGGCCCTATTTATAGCCTTGGATGCCTCCTAGGGTTTAGTACTCCTTCCCATGTGGGATGGGAGCATAACCATGAAATTTCACTCCTTTCCCATGTAGGATGGAGTGATTTTCATCCAACCCTAATTCCATAAGGTTCTGGAACATTCCTGATTAACCAACTATCGATTAATGAACATTCAACCCTTTAATTAATTAAACTGTTAATTCCCAAAATATATTTCCAGTTAGTTTCTAATTAATTATTAACCATAATAATTAATAAACTAATTTCTCTTTTATTTATTCTACTCAATTTGGGTCTTGAGGGCAACCCAAAAGGACCCTGCTATTATTAGAAATATTACCAATAGTTAATGACCTTGGACACTATTCCAACAGTCTCTCACTTGGACAAGTCATCAACTATACGAGGACTAATATTTCTCCAATAATCAACAGAGAGTTAGGCGTCCAATGCAACTACCGAGCTCTTGATCTAATCAAGATTCAACCCTTAGATAAGTGATCAACTATCCCTTCATTCTATGATATTTGTATGAATTCGAGACATGGATAATGGTCAATCTCAAGAATTCAAGATTATGTTTCCCGATATAGATTTGTGACAACTACATCTGACTACTAAATTGAACACATCAATTCCAGTCAGGGCTCGGCCAAGCACTTTAGATGTGAGCACCAAATCATCGAGGGGCCCATAGATATCGCTTCTCCTATTAAGGCAGAAGGAACGAATAAACTTTTACTACATAGTTTTTGTCTATTTCATCATATCATACATGGACATACCCTTTATAACTACCACTTACGGTTAGCGTTGGAGTAGTCTAATGCAAAACAGAATTATAGAGAAAAACTCCACATGTATCTAGGTTTGAAGAATAGAAGATATTATCGTCTTAGAATTACACGTGACTGAATCCATGAAGTAATCTCTAAGTGTGGGTTGGTCCAATACTTAAATCTCTGTTAAGCACTCATGAGTGTTAGCGCAATCACTATACTATGTCTAATCAATATGGACAATCCACCAATACTCATGACAGTCTTGAATCACTACGTACTTCCAAGAGTACGACCGACTGTGGATATTTGAGTAAATTAATACTTGGGAAGTGGGTTCCAAACATGAAAAAGTGAGAACGCAGTGATAAGCTAATTGAAATGAACGAACTCCATCATATATTAAGATCACCACTTAATAATCGCCAAATCCAATTAAAACTTATACTGCTTAAAGATCTCGGGTTTTAAAACAAACCAAACTAAGAGTGTTTAAGCCAATTCATTTACAAATCTAATGCCTCTTGACTTTGTCTGACTGTCAGACATGGCCATTGACATCGGCTTATGGAATGGATCGACAAGATTATCTTTCGATATGACATATTGACTATGATGTCTTTAGATTTGACTCACTATCAAATGTGTTGGTACTTACTGAATATGTTGCATGTGAACTTGTGTGACTTGGGATCCATACTCGAGGTAAGTTCACCCAAAGTCACAAGAAACTTCATAAGGACCATCAATGATTGAATTTCAACAAAGATGTCGCTAATGAATATCTTTCAGTCACATTGTCCACTTTGCAATTTAACCAACTACAATATACTCTAAGTATGTTAAATCCACTACGGTGTATTACTTGGTACTCTTTCAAGCTAAAACTTCACCATTCAGAGAAGCACGAAATCCGACTACAAACGAAATTGTCTCCATCGGTATGGAATTTAGCATCAATGTAACTCTTACAATGATCTCTACCATACTGTCAAGATCATCTCTTTTATCTTCCAAGGACACATAAGAATGTTCTTTATCTCGATTCATCGATTCTTTCCAAATTGATCTAATCTAACTTGTCATGCTCAAGGCATACGAGTCATTAGATCTGGTACATGTCATTGCATATATGATCGATCCCATAGCAGAAGCATATGGGACACGACTCATTTGCTTTAGCTTAATAATAGAACTAGGACATTAGCATTGCTCAGTGTCATGCCATATTATAATAAGCCTAAACTCCTTTTTGAGTTTCCTCAACATTCCATGTACTTTAGCTTAATCCAATGAATCACTTTGATCTATCTCCATAGATCCTTATTATGCATGTGTCTTGTATCTCCCATGTATATCATAGCGAAACAGTTCTCATACCAAGCCAAGCTTTTACTCCTGCCAAGTTAGAATACAGTTTCCTATAAATCGTGCATTGTCTATGTACAATACAAGGGTGACTACAGTGCTCCCACTAGCACTGACATATATATATGGCTTATCTATGTTTCTCGAAAATCAAACTCCTTGAACTTTTCTCATTGAAACAAAGATTCCAATTACTCCCACTAGCTTTGACATATATATATGGCTTATCTTTATTTCTCGAAATTCAAACTCCTTGAACTTTCTCATTGAAATAATGATCCCACTTGTGAGATTCTTATTTCGGTCCATAAATGAACTTATTAAGCTTACACATCCTTCAAAACCAATCTTGGTTTAATTATGTGTTAGTTCCTATCCATGATTGTCTCTACTTGAAGATCCACTTTCACCTAAGGGTTAAGGTCAAGTGCTAGGTCTACCAAATAACAACATACATGGATTGAATCTCGCTTTCCAATTCCTCTTTCTATGTTGTTTCCTTTAGGGCCTACCATAGCTTCCAATAGCTGGTACACTCTAATTGCTATCTACCAGTGACTCAAATACCTTAGCAATATAAACTCTTATATAACTAGGTCCATGACGTCTTCTATCAGATATATAAGGAAAAGGTGGAAATATGTCAGTTTCCTTAGTAGCGCGTTTAATTCCAAATTGAATGCTATGTACAACTTTAGGCTCTTTGCTGGTTGAATCTCGAATCTTATCAAGATCAATGTGGCTCCCACTAGCTCTTTTGGAAATCAGCTCTCTTTCTCAAAAGACTGCCCTTCGAGCAACATACACTTTGTTCTTATAAGGATTGTTAAACAATTATCCAAAATGCTTGATAGGATCTCCAAAGAGATAACACATCTTTAATCAAAGTCCTAGATTGTTGAGTGCTTCACAACAAGCGTAAGCCTCATAATCGTAGACTTACATATATGACAGTGAGGATAGAATCCCACTTCACATATCATAGAGTGTTTTAGGAACCTACTTAGATGGCACAAGACCAAAGGACATCTTGTAACACTATTCATGGTACAATCCACGAATTGTTAGCAAACACAGTGCGACTCATCTAATGAAAAATCAATGTACGATTTGTTTCTCTATCTAACTAACACTTCCTAGTGGTAGTGTTTTGGGCGGAGATAGATCATGAAACTCTTTCACGATCGCTTAGATGATCGATAAAGTCTGGACTAAGATTCTCACTATGAGTGTCTCATCCTATTGCCCAATTGATTCTTAACTTCACTATATGAGAGCTCTGAACACCTGAGAGGTTCTAGACTCACATTCATACGAAGTTGGTCTCAGTATGTATCGTGGTTATCTGTATAGTCCATTAGTGTGAACTAATTCCAACATATACTCACATCACCCAGTGACGCATTCATCATCTATCTTGATAAACAAGATTTGCATTTATCATAAGACTCGAGGTCAAATGATATCCAAAATCTGATCCAACTGGATACTTGGTAATGCATTTCTCATTTATGTATCCAATACTATGATTCCACAAATACATTTCACCCAAAAATTTGGATGTATTTAAATAAGTACTTATTATGGTTAATCTGAACGATCTATTAGTTGAACTAACATCAACAGATATTCACATAATACACCTTATTCAATTGTTCGAATCAATTTTGAACTATTGCTACTATACTAGCTTTATAGATTTCATGACTTTCTTTTAACATGTTAGAATGCTCCACGTTTAAATAAGTCAGAACTATCTCATGAATCATGGTATAAACAATTTCAATTATAATACCATAGAAGAAACATTTTCAAAAGAGTTGTCTTTTGATCGTATGAATGTAGCAAGGGCTTGGCATTCATGATCAAATTATCTTCTCCATGTTTTAGTCTTCTTACTTCATTTTAGTGACTGCACATTCTTGCAAATGTCAGTTCTTAATCCTTAGTAAAATACTCAAGGTTTAGAAGTAATGTTTCGATGGTATTATAAATCCATATATTTGATTGGACACCAAACATAGAAGAACTAGTTATCCTTCAATCCAATGGAAAGTAGCACGGGCTCGTGATCCATGATCAAATTTAACTTCTTCATGTTTCGGTCCTTTCACCTCAAACATACATTTGGGCAAGTTTGTTTTCTTAGTCCTTTTCTTGTTATGGAAACAAATAACTATCAGAACATGTCTCAGAATAAGCCTTTCTTTATCCTAGGTATTTGGACCTTGATTAGGTATACAAACACTAATCGCCTTTTAAACCATGGGCAATTGACTTTCTTCTTCTTGACACTTCTATTCATGATAGTTAATTATGGGAGTGTTTTGAAGTATGAGTTTCTATGATTGTCATGTTAATTCCAAAAGGAAACCTGAACATGCTACACAACTCCTTCATGGTCATTCCATGTTGTTCATATCAAAATCAAAATAAATTGACTATATGTACATGTCGGGTAGTTGACTAACCCTAGTCAACTTCTAACTCAAGGAAATTCCATTTTACTTCAATATGTCAACGTACATTTGATAATTGCTCTGTCTAACAATTTATAATGCAATGTTTAAAGTAACGTAGGAAGAGCTTTAACAAAGTCATGATCTTTCTTTTCGTTTATGAGAACTACTCCCAAACTACAAAATTGACAAGATTGATCATCCTCATAGCTAATCCTTTCAAAGATTTTATAGCAGTAGATTTTAGTGGATAAGGTTATACACATCATTCAATAAAATTCCATTATAGTTTGTTTTACTTATCCTTAGAAAATAATCACCCTAAATTATTTTAGAAGGCTAGGATCCATATTTGGCTCCATGATATGTAAAGGGATGCCGTAAACACACCATAAAGTTATTTAGGTAGGCAAAGCCCTTTGCTAATTTCGATCATTACGAAACTCCTAGATCTTTGAGATTCAATGACTATCAATGGCATTTTAATCTCGGATTATGTTCATCTCAAATTCAATGACGGGGTCGCCGCGGATCACTGAACAGATGGTGAATCAACCATACAAAATCGCATGGTCACCAGCTCAAGTTACGCTTGAGATTCGCGAGTTGCACATCATTCTCTACCTATACTCTCAAATTGACGTGCCGGTTAACCACACGAGCTCCATCAACAAGTTATAAAGAGAATGTGCAACTTTTATGGATAACATAAGATTCATATTAAATAGATTGAGAATTAACCATACAAAATCACATGGTCCCCGACTCAAGTTACGCTTGAGATTTGCGAGTTCCATATCATTCTCAACTATATTCTAGATTGATGTGCAGGTTAACCACATGAGCTCCACCAACAAAATATACAGAGAATGTGCAATTTTCATGGATAATATAAACTCACATTCTATCAATAAAACGGGATTTTGTTTTATACTTGTATTTAGAATACTTTTAGATTGACCATTATCACTATCAAACCCTTTCTATAACTCCATTCTCAAAATGCAATTGGGCAGTGAGGGTGGTAAGCATGAAGCATGTTAAAAACCGACCTCATTAGGAATCAAAGAGACCTCCTTAAACCCTTACATTAGAACGGGTGAGCCTAGTCGAGGTAAGACTGATAATGTCAACATTTAAACACGCGAGGGCGCATGTTGTAACTTTCTTATACATATAATAGTCACAATTCTAATATATATAAATATAAGGGGTTAAATTTAAAACTCTTTAAATGTAGTTGTCTATTATTAATTCAAATTAATTACAAGGATGCAATATAACAATTAACAAAACATGAGGGGTTAGTATTCAAATTTATAAATTCTATTATAAATAATATTAAAAAAATAAATATTCAAATTTAAAATATGATTAAATAATATTTATCCATAAACATTTAAAATATATTAATTTTCCATATCTAATCCAATCAGGTATTTATCCATGCAAGATAAAGCTTGAATTCGAAAAGTAAGCAAGATTAAAACAATAATTTTGATCTGTCAATGTTCACGTCGTGAACTACTCTTTCACGTCGTGAATTAGGGTTTTCAACAAGTTACGAATTTTTCAATTAAGCTTTCATCATTCAGTTCCAAAACAATATTTTCAGAAAACATCGATGTAGGGTGATAGTAACCATGAACCAATGGCTCTGATACCATTGTTGGATTTTCTATGCATCAAATACACTCTAAAACTAGGCAGCGGAAAAATCAAAACAATGATATACCTAAGAGTACATGCATCCTATGGATCTATGGCTTCATGCTAATTACATCAAACCTAGAAAACTAAAACATAAGTAAGAAAACATACCTCTCATGTAGTCCTTGATCTCCATGCTTGAGATCTTGAACCTCCATGAAGTTACTTGGATGAAAGGACCCAAACCAAAATCCCTCTAATGGTATCACACCCAATGACACCAAAGAGTGGAATAAAAATAACTAGGAGAATAGTCAATTTCACAAACCCAAAGGGGTTAAAAATCGTCCCTAAGAGGGGGAGGAAGAAGGGTTGGCAAATACTTCAAGCCAAGGTGCAAGGAGGAATGAAATCCCTAAGGCCCTATTTTTAGCCTTGGATGCCTCCTAGGGTTTAGTACTCCTTCCCATGTGGGATGGGAGCATAACCACGAAATTTCACTCCTTTCCCATGTGGGATGGAGTGATTTTCATCCAACCCTAATTCCATAAGGTTCTGGAACATTCATGATTAACCAACTATCGATTAATGAACATTCAACCCTTTAATTAATTAAACTGTTAATTAATTCCCAAAATATATTTCCAATTAGTTTTTAATTAATTATTAACCATAATAATTAATAAACTAATTTCTCCTTTATTTATTCTACTCAATTTGGGTCTTGAGGGCAACCCAAAAGGACTCTGCTATTATTAGAAATATTACTAATAGTTAATGACCTTGGACACTATTTCAACATTTATGTCTTATGATTATCAAAGAAGGCTTATTTTAATTGATTTTATTTGTGCTTCTCTCCAATCCTTTTTCACATCACATCTTGATTTTTTGTTGTTTGCTTTGTAGACAGGTTTTAATTTGGTTATTTATGTGTAGAAATCAACTACAATTATGCTTAGAGTGGCAATGTAGCTACGTTCTATCTGATATAGCAAGATGCTGAATCACGTTTTAGTGTGCATTTATACAACATCAAAGAGGTTATTCAATTTGACTCTATCGAACATAGATTCATCTTTATATGCTATGAAGTTATATGTTGGCTGATTTGAAAACGAATTGGGAGTTAGGCCATTAAGTGAAATCTTTATATGGTTTGTTCCTATTTACAATGTATATTTTATATAGAACTGTAATTCCATACATTTCCATGCACTGGATGTTTGAAATGAAAACGAAAAAGAGAGAGAAACACCATTAATTACTAAATAAATGAAAATATAGTTTTGGGTTTGATTTTGCAGGTGGAACAAAAATAGAAATTTCAACATTTATGCTAACCAAAAGCTTTACAGGACTCAATTATTTTTTTTCTGTAGGAAAATGCTCTACTTCATGTTTCCAAAGCCCAAGATCAGAATCGCCAGGCACAAATGTTATCTGATCCAAACATGGCTATGGATATGATGAAGTAAAATCTTTAAATGGTTATACCACAAGTAAAACTAATTTGCCATTTAGTTTATCATTTGCTTTTAGAAATATACATATATAGAATATTTAGTATTTGATACATAATATTTAAAGCCTAACTTCTATTGGTAATGTTTTATAAGGTCATATGTGCAAAATGGAATAACATTTCGAATCACTATGAAAATATGATGGACTAATGTTGCATCTCTTGATGAGTGCTTAGACCAATTTAGAGCAAAATAATGGATTGAAGGAGATAATATGTATAAACATGATGTGCAATTCCCTTTTTTTCTCCATTATCAACATTATTGTTTTGGTTCTTTACTTTCTTATTTCCTTTTGTACACATTTTATTCTTTTTTTTTTCTTTTTAACGAGACACACTGACTATGTATTGGCATGGAAATGGCTAACCATTCATATGGAAACTATGTATGTTTTCTTTTCAGGTTAATTGACTATTGTGAAGTGTTGTGATTACATTTTATGATTATTGAAACCCTCATTTATTCGTTGGAGAGAAGTGCAAAAAGTAAGTGATCTGATGATCTCTTCTTCCCCTTCCCCTTCCGCTCTCACTTTTCTTATTAGAACTTCTCTATTCTCAATTTGAGTTGATTTATCATTAATTTCATTTCTACCTAATCAAAATCGAACATATGGAGAACTGATAACATATAATCTTACCCTTCTTACATATATTTTGGAATTTGTGTTTGTGAATGTTACGTAAAGTGTCTGGAACGTAATCGTTATGTGAATTTACCACCTTTTCGTTTTTGGCTTTTGCAATTTATTTGCTTTTTTTTACCAAAAACTATAGTACATTGCTATTTACTACATTTTTCAATATTTAGGCGCTAATAGTACTAAATATCAATGTACTTTGAATTTACACCTATTTTTTTCCTTTTTCTTTGATTTATTTATTTCTTTACTAAAAAACCAAAGTACATTTCTATTTTCTGCATTTTTTCTTATTTTTGTGGTAAAAACACTAAATATTTGTAACGCCTGTAAGTTAGGCTAGACGTTAAAAGAAGAATAATAATAAATATTTATTTTATAGAATAATTAAAATCCTCAAATAGGATAAATTTTCTTTGTATGCGTTACAGGTTATATAAATAATTATTTATTATATACGTGTTATATGGACAAATATTATGGGTATAAAATATTTGTATAAATCTTGTTATAAACTTATCGAAAAGTGATAAAACAACATTTTTAAATAGAAATATTATTTAGGATAAATAATCTTAACAAAAATTATAACGATTTTAAAATCTCAAATTATATAAGACGTATTTGGTCTAAATACATTTAAGGTGAATCTAAGTGGTGAAATGATAATTTTTCCATAACACCCGTTTTTTAATAATAATTGACCGGTACTTTTTACGACGTTAGTTATTGATTATAAATTTGGATAAAATTTTATTATAAAGGGTATAATGATTTCATTAATAAATAGTTAAGGGGCTATAGTGTAAGTTGAAGGATATATTATGTTAATACAAGAATAAATGAGAGACCATAAATGTAACTACAATTTGTAAATTTCAAACCAACATACCTGTAAGAAATATAAGAAATGTCATACATATTTTATTAATTAAAAATAACACGCGTTGTTTAAATATGTAATCGTACAACTTCTGGTACACGTGTTTTGTTTTCTATTAATTAGAATTATACGTGTTAATTTTGGAAAATGACGATGCATATTAATATATACGACATACATGAATAAATTTAGTATAAATAACCACCACCTTTTCTGAAGTTTAAAATCACACATCCATACCAAGGGAATAGAAGGATTGTGCATAACAACACAATTTAAGATAATATTTTAAGAGATTGAGGAATCACATTGGGAACTACTTGGAAGTGAGATATACACTCGTCATATCAGGTGAGTGCGTAGTTACTTTCATGAGCATGATTTTAATACAAGTATTGATTAAAGTATTAGATATATGTTTGTATGTGAAATATTTGTTATTGCCTGAAATACGTGTTAAGAGCATATCTGATAATATATGATAATTTAGGATACCGAGTAAACCTGAATTAATTAAGAGGAATATTGGGTAGTATCTCTTTATTAGTACGAGTGAGATATAAATGGAGAATCGAACTTTAAAGATTGTCATTAATCTGAGAGCAAGGATTAGACTTAGTAATTTGTCCTTGGTCCGAGAGTATGGAGAGGAAATAGTTATTTCCCATTAATCCGAGATCATGGATTAGACATAGTCAATGGTCCCTAGTCCGAGAGTATGCAGTGGGCATAATTATTGATCCGAGAGTATAGATCATACATACCCGATCCGGGAGTATGGATCAGTTGTTAGTTTTAGATCCGGGAGTATGGATCAGGTAAAGAGGTTAGTTTTAGGTACATGAGTATGGATCAGGTAAAGAGGTTAGTTTTAGATCCGAAAGTATGGATCATGTAAGTGGATAAATATTGATCTGAGAGTATAGACCGAGTCGCTGTGAGAATCGACAAGGTGGGGTAAAATTGCTTATAGGAGGTGAAATTGCATATGTTATGATGTTCTAAAACATATATATATATATATATATATATATATATAACATTGTGGGATTGAAAACCCTATGTACTCACCAGGTTTACCAACCTGACCCACTCAGTTCATTTGAATCACATGTATTGATGCGAAGTTGCAATACACTAAGAGATTAAAGGAGATTTAAATCACTAGTGTAAACGAATGTAAAGTCTGATTATGCTTATTGTGACAACTCAGAATTTCCATACGTACAAACCCTAAAGTCAAACACTTCAATTAAAAGTCAATTACATTTCTAATAATTGTTAGCCAGTTTAAAGTCTGTTTGAGTGTTTTAGCATTTATTCTTCAAGCGAACGAATGAAAGGAAGTACCGTATCGGGTATTGGAGTAGCAAACCCACCATTAACACCCTAATAAGGAGTTCACGGCCAAAGTTTTAGAGTTTGGGCCGTAAACTCCCATGTGGCCGTGAACTCATGCATTAGGCATGAGTTTACTCCCCAAACTCTTCACTTCTCACTTCCTCCTTCAAGTTTACTCCCCATTCTCTCTCAACTAGCATCCCGTTCTTTACCCGATCTCCCGAAAACGTAAGTGTTTCTCGACTTGATTTGTTGTTATAACCTAACATCTAGTAGTTATACATCATTTCATCCATTCATTCTTGCTTTTCAACTAGATCTTCAAGTGTTCTTAAAAACACCAAGAACACACACTAGTGTTCTTAGACCTTAAACACCCAATCAAGCTTCTATCTTGTAAGTACACTTGCCCTAGCATCTTGTGTGCTTAATATGAACTTGATAACACTTGAAAATCATCAAGAATCATAATAACAAAGGAGTTTATGGCCAAGGATGTTCTTGGGCCGTAAACCCTTCTTAAGGTGGTTAAATGGACCCTAGTCCCTTCCTAAGCCTTGGATACTAACCTTGATCCTTCCTAGAAGTGTTTAAGACCTTAACCGACAATCAAAACAAGTCCCCATAAGAGTTTACGGCTGTAAACACATAAGGATATGGTCCTTAGGCCGTAAACTCTATAAAGTAGTCTTTTTGTGCCCCTAATGCTTTCCTAAGGCTTGGACTTGATCATTGGATGCTAAATCATGACTTATAAGACCTCAAAACACCAAATGGCACTTAGTACCATGAGCTTACAGCCATAAACTCATGGGGAAATGGTCATGGGCCGTAAACTCCATAAGGAGTGGTCCTTGGGCCATAAACTCCAATGCTATGTCATACAACCCTTAGATACAACCCTTTGATACCTATAGCACTTGAATCAAAGTGTTTTCATGTCCTAGGATGTCTTAACTTGGTTAATTGGTTGTAAAATGACTAATTAGATACATATGTGTTTCATTATATGTTAACTAGGACCATTGTGTGTGTTCACTTGACACCTAGCACCTTGTCCAACACTTCCGTTCAATCCACTCACAACAGGTGAGTTCATACCACTTAATTAACCTTTTAAATGTTTTAAATGTTTATAAATGTTTTTATGGGGGGAATACAAGTTGAATCATGCTAGTTATTATGTCAATCACATGTAATTAATAACTAGCATACAAATGGATTTACTACACTTTTAGCGGTTTTACCAAATATGTTACTTCAAATGACTTTCTCAAACGTTTTTACATGTTAAAACTCTTTATCAAACCGTCTTACATACTATATGTTTCCTTTCAAACTTTGTTACAATTGTGTTTCAAACAAATGTTTTTCTTATACTTAAAACTGTCTTATCAAACCAACTACTTTCAAATCGTTTTATAAATTGACATCAAGTCATGAACTCTTATTTATTAAACTTTTCAAAGATTATACCAAAACTTCTTTTATACTTTTATATTGTTAATTGCATGCCTATATATGTATAGTTATATAAGTAATGTTTAAAGGACTTAGGACTACTAACTCGCCTTGTTTCCTTTTCCTCGTTGGGATGTGTACTTAAGGTATCGGTTAGTTGTCCGAAGGTCGTCTAAATCTTACTTATATATTATGTATACATATGTAGATATAAAGGTCCTACTCAGTCAGTTAGTACTTTTGGGTAGCTAAGGTATATGTTCATATATAGGCTTACGTAACATAAATGTGGATTTCGACCTAGCAATTCGTTGCGGAAGTCACCTTTAGTTTCCCAGAATCTCTTCTAAGGAGAACTTTTAGTATGGGGACTATCAATCACATTATTACTTACTTTCAGCGGGTCTCGTGAGAAGACTACTTACTTACTTACAACGAGTCTCGTGAGAAGACTACTTACTTACAACGGGTCTTGTGAGAAGACTACTTACTTACAGCGGGTTTCGTGAGAAGACTACTTACTTATTTTCAGCAAGTCTTGTTAGAAGACTATTTACTTACTTTCATTTGGGTCTTGGTAGAAGACTACTTTTTATACTAGTAGGAAATATGGGTTTTTCTAGGGTTTTCATACTTATACAAACTTTTCTTCAAACATTTACAAGTCTTTTCCTTACGGTTTTACAAATCAAAGACACATTAAAATACTTATGAATTCACCAGCTTTATTGCTGATACTCGCTTTCAAAATAACTTGTATTCTCATGTCACAAATAGACAGGTACGACGACCAGGTTTTGTGAAGACGGAGTTGTCAAGACTCGTCTTTTATTTTGAATATTCATTATGTTGTTTTATACTATGAAAGAACACACTTGTATTTAAAATTATACTATTAATGCAATGGATGATGTTGTTGCTTGTTTACTACTTTACATTGTTGTGATACATTACATGACGTCCTCCGCCCCAGAATGTTTCCGCCGTTCTCGGTTTTGGGGTGTGACACTTATGTTTCTGTATTGACAATAACATCCCAATGTTTTAAAATGAATAAAATACATTTCTTCAGTAATGCTTTGATAATGTGTTTATCATATTTTTCTTGGAACAAATTCTGCCATTTTATTCTTTAAAATGAATACTTAGATTTTCAAATAAACGTAAATAAAATTTTTAAAATGACCATGAATTTTGGGATGTCACAATATCACTGTACTTTAAATTTACACCTTTCGTTTTTGTTTTTTGCAATTTATTTTTTTTACCAAAAGTCATAGCACATTGCTATGTAATGCATTTTTTTTTCATACTTAGGTGCCAATTGCACCAAATATGAACGCATTTCTAATTTACACTTTTTTTTTTTTTTTTTTTTAATTTTATTTTGATTTCTTTACTAAAAAAACAAAGTATTCTGTTATTTTCTGCATTTTTTCATATTTATATTGTAAAAACACTAAATATCATTATACTTTGGATTTACATCATTTCGTTTTTGTTTTTTCTATTTATTTGATTTTTTTACTAAAAACCATAGTACATTGTTATTTACTGCATTTTTTCATATTTAGGTACAAATTACACCAAATATTAATGTACTTTGAGTTTACACCTACTTTTTTCTTTACTAATAACGTAAGTACATAGCCATTTCGTGCATTTCCCATGTTTAGGTTGTAAATGCACTAATTTAAATTTTATTTATATTCTTTTGTCCCATTTCCATATAGTCATTGTCAATTCCTCATTTTGTCATAGTTTTTATCTAATAATCATTTTTTAGTGTGCAAGCAGAAGAATTCTTGTCATTTAATGAAATTAAATAAGGGGAAATGGTGCAATGTAGCAGCAAACAAGGAAACAAGAAAACATATGACCATGAATAGAGAAGGGAGACGTGGAAGAAGAGCCTTTGACATTCCATCATGTTGACTATTATTTCTTTGCTTTTCTGTATAAAGCTTTGGATTTAACGTTGAGATTGAAAATAATAAATGGTAGTATGAATAAGGGAAAAAGGCTTAATAACTTGCTATTTTGATGATGCACAAAAAGGTGCTAGATGAACCATTTTTTATATCTTCTTCCTTTTTTGAAAAACCCTACAAAAAAATTCATTAGATAAGGCTTGCTAATGTCAGAGCCAATGTGAATAGAAATTAAATTTCATGCTTCCTGGGGTCGAATCCCTTACCTCAAAAGGAGTTTATTTTGATTTAGTCCCATGAAAATACTAAAAAAATGTTTACTTTAATTTTTTTGTTCTAATAGTGCATAATTCTTTTTGACTTTCATTAATTTTTATGATGAAAAACGTTATGAATGTGGGAAATTTTGTTGGTGATTTTGATCATCAATGTTATTTAAGTGTAATGAGATTACTTTGTGTTGACCAAAAATGATCTTGATAAATATTAAACAAGTAAGGAAGGTGTGGAGTACACATTTGTTTAAGTTTGATCAAGTTTCAAAGTACACTGTCATTTAGGGGCGAAGCCCCTGAATGAACGGGGGTCCGGGGGCAGCGCCCCTGGGAGCGGGGTCCAAGGGGCGGCAGCCCCTGGCGGGGTCCAAGGGGCAGAGCCCCTGGCTGGGATCGAGCTGCCAGGTGCGAAATTTTTTTATATAGGGTATGTTACTATATTAAAAATGCATCAGAAAATTGATTTTTCAGATAATTGACCATTGGTTTGACCCTTATCCGTATATCCGTTTTATGACAGTTTTTATGGTTTTATGACAGTTAAAAACTGTCATATGACAGTTTTCAGACATAGATATTAAAGTTGGTTTTGGTCTCATTTTCTGGTACATACGAAAATATCATCAAACATTCTCGGTTCTTGTCTCTCTGAGTCTTATCCAATTGAAGATTTAGGAGTACCACCAAATACTTCGATTTGAAAGTGATAATCACAATTCTCAGAATTTCCAAGTCTTTCTACACCCAAATTTCTAACAAATTTTGTGTCTTATTTCGTTTGTTTATTCTATTTTACAACCCTTCATTTTTTGTTAGTGACATCTCATTTGAGGATTGCAGGCATCCAATTCGATCCAAGTTGCATGCACTTCTGTGATTATTATCAACGAAGTATCTGTTTGTGTAAATGACTTTGTAGGAAGGAACAAATAAATAACAATAGTATGTGATAAGCCTACATTCCATCAGTTTTCTTCACTGTTAGCAAATCCAAACCCCGCAAAGCGGGGTTTCTTATCTAGTTGTTGTTATTATTATTATTATTATTATTATTATTATTATAAATTTCAATAATTATATAAAATCCGGACAACATTTTAAATTTCTATATGAAAAACGGTATGAATGTTGGAAATTTTGTGTCTTATTTCGTTTTTTTATTCTATTTTACAGCCCTTCATTTTTTTGTTAGTGACATCTCATTTGAGGATTGCAGGCAGCCAATTCAATTTTAGCAAATACAAACCCCGCAAAGCGGGTTTCTTATCTAGTTGTTGTTGTTGTTGTTGTTATTATTATTATTATTATTATAAATTTTGATAACTATATAAAATTCGGATAACATTTTAAATTCGGATGACATTTTAAAATCCGGACAATACTATAAAATTCAAACGGCTATATAAAATGGAATAAAAGCAAAGTTTGTCTTTATTTTAGAAACAAATCGATACCATTATCGTATACTGATAAATTACAATTCACCCTAACCATTATGTAATGGTTTATTACAAGGAGCATATCCAAATGTTTTGTGTAGACTTCTCCGTACATACAAATCAGAATATTCGGCAACATGAGTATACAATTGCTCAACTAAATGTCTTTAATCTGCATAACACACAACATAACACACAACAGAAATGTAATACCAAATTAATTAATATTCGTGATAAATAAAGACAAACTTTGCTTTTGTTCCGTTTATATAGTCGTTCGAATTTTATAATGTCGTCAAAAATTTTAATGCCGTCCGAATTTTATATGGTTATCGAAATTTATAATAATAATAATAAATAATTAAAAACAACAAAAAATAAAATATGGAAAAAAACAAAAAAAGACAAAAAATCAAATCAGAGGGGTAGAACATGTGGGGAGGGGGGGGGGGGGGTTACTTATAGCATTAGCCTTATGCAATCTGCTCACTAATCTTTTAAGTGAATTTTTCTATCGTAATTGCTATACGTATGTGCAATGTGTGTACACTCTCCATGTGAGGGGAATAGTGTTTTGTGTATCCCCTTATTGTGAGTGGATGAGTACTTATAAAACAAACATTTTCTATGTACCCTCTTGATTTTCTAATCTATCCAATTTTTGTCTTTTCCTTTTATTTTTGTTTTTTTTTTAATTTTATATTTTTGTTGTTTTTTATTATTACATAATATTAAACAAATAAAAATCTTGTTTTTTTCTTTTTCCTTTTGAATTGTTTGGATGCTATTTTTTGTTAAATTAAAAAACGATTTTGCTTAATTACATTTTTGGTCTTTTTTTTGTTGTTTTTGTTCCTATTACATAATATTAAACAAATTAAAAAATTGATTTTTTTGTGTAATTTTACGCTTAAAAAAGTTACAAACATTAAAACCAAATTATGAATTTAAAATTTTACCCCTAAATTTTTAAAGAGTGTCACTACAACGTTATTATTAAACATACATTGTTATTATTAAACAAATTAAACATTAAACATTAAAAAACATTAAATTATTACATTCAATTAAGCATGATACAACGATAAGCATATGTTATTATTAAACAAATTAAAACTTTACATTTTACTAATTATCTGATATGCTTTCAGGATGACGATTATTGCATGGTCTATATGGTCCAACGTAAGTATTCAATCGAGCGTGATAAAATGTTTGCCATCCAGTAGAGCGTGCTGATTTGTGCATATTGCATATCCAAGAAACATTAGCCATTGGACGACCCTCTTGTAAATTAACCTTAACATAATAAACACCATTAAGGAGGGCGATATTTATAATTGGATGACTTGGAAAATCTTGTGGACCACTCCAAAGTGGGAAAGATGTTGAAGATTCGAGTTTGCTTAAGAAATGAACAATAACACCATACTTATTAGCAATTAGAATACCACTGTCAGGCATAATCATCCAATATTTTCAAATCACGGGTGTTCCATAAAAATTCAATGTTTCACTAATGGTATTTATATCATTTGCAAAATCCACTCTGTAATCATCAATGTGCATCAATAACTCTCTGTATAAGTCCTTGCGAATTTGATGCCAATAGTCTTCACTATAACCAAGAGCAATAGCTACTGCACGAAATCCACAATGTCCATCTCCTTCCACATTTTGTATGTTTGACACATATTATTGAAATCCACTTGAAATATCATCAATAAGTGCATGGTCAAAGTATGATCTTTGATACGTTGGTTCCTGGTTGAACATTGAAGATTCTCCAAACGAATATGAACTGTGCCTCCCTGGTTCTGGTTTTTGGTTTAAATCAATCATATTAGACCCCAAATAATCTGGTGCATATGTAAAATAACTATGTCTACGAGGATCTTGACTTGGCAGAACCGGAGGTTTTGCTTGTGATGGTTTTGTACTCGCTCGTGGACGTCCACGAGTATTTGTACGAACAGCAGGCTGAGAAGCTATAGTAGGTGATGCCTTCCGTATATTCATAATTTTTTGAAGATAATTAGCCTTCACATTGTTTGACTGTTTATTGTAGCTTTTCTTAAAAAGGTCCGCTTCATCATCAAAAGTCGATTCATCTTTTTGGGTGACCAGAACGACTTTCTCTACTTCAAGTTTCCTAAAAAAAATCAATTGACTCCAAGGGTATTGTTGTCCTGTATTGTAATAAAATAAAATTTCGTGGGCATAAGTACGACGTAGGTTACACCCACATTTGGCCTCGATTATATTTTAAAATTTTGGTCGATCTAATTCTTGGAACAGTTTTTGTAAAGCATGTTGTGAAACTTTACATCATAAGCATTTGAAAATGTATATGGTGTGCAAATGTTTTACTTGGATTCTGCTTTTTTCAAGGCTTCATTTTATGGCTGTGTATTGTGATTTAACTGTCTTGTCAATATACTCAAAAAATCTGTGCAACTTGGAGTGATTTGAATCCAAGTAATTTTTAAATCTAGCAAGTTGACTCTCGACTCTATTATTCATGTGGTTGCCTAAGTGTAAAACTTTGTTTGTCCATAATGATACAAACATTTCCTTGTATTTATCCAACCAAGTTTGATTGAGATAATTGAAAAGAACTGAAAAATAAAAAAATAATCGATAAGGAAATATGTAATAACTCATAATGATATAAAGTGTAATTATTCATAATGATATAAACCGTAATTATTCTAATAATTCAAAATTTTAATATGCAATAATCGATGAGGAAGTTGAGCATAATTATTCTAATATTTTTGTCGTTGAATCGATGCATAATAATTCATAAAGTAAGGAGTAATACTTCATAAAGAAGAGTAATAATTCATATATATATATATATATATATATATATATATATATATATATATATATATATATATATAATTGAAGAGTAATAATACCTAGATAGTCTTCCAATAATGATTGAAGTAGAGCATAGTTTTCTAAATATGATCTCCTTGTTGATGACTAAATTAGATTCGCTCATACTTTCTTATATGATCCCCAAATACCCTTAGACTTTAAAGTTGGTTTGCAATGTTTCTTTATACATTCAAATATGTGTCATTTACAAAGTAAGCGATTGGATGCAAGGAATACATTTGCACATGCATTTAGTAAGGCTAACTCTCTATCTGTGACGATCACATATGGCCCATCATATTAACGAAATGTGGTCCTAAGACAATTTAATGCCTAAGTATAATTTGCCTCTTTCTCTTCATCCATATGCACGAAAGCTATGGAAAATGTGTTGTTTGTTGAAGTGACACCAACAATTTTAAGAAGAGGCATGTTATACTTGTTTGTCTTATATGTGGCATCCATCATTAACACTTGTGGAAATGCATTCAATATATTCAATGATGTTTGATGAACAAAAAACAAGTTTTCCAACTCATTGCTCGTGTCATATGTTTGAAACTCATAACTTGCATTTTGCTTCGATGTGCATGCATTTGTGATCTATATTTTTCTCGTGACCTATAAATGGTGTCTATGGTATTTACATTATGTTCATTTTAACTCTTCAAGGTCGAAATAATATTATGTGGAGGGACATCATTATCAGTCATATCTTCTACCTCATCTTCTGTCAGTTGTTTTGCAAATTCATGACCCTCCATATACATTGCAGGGTCATGATTATGTTCACCATTTTTAACCTTCAAGATCCAAAAATCATAAGTCTTATAATAATTTCCGACCAATTCGAAGGGAGAATTTATTTTTTTTGTCCTCGTATTTCTACCAGATGTATTTGTGCCTCTATAGACACCACTCTAATTACAAGCTAAAATGATTTTTGAAACATAGCCTCCACTTGTTTTAGCTTTTAATTTCTTTGTAATGACCACATATCCAAGAGTTCGTGAAACATGGTCAACCCACTCCTTAAAATTTTCACGAGTGCTAAACACCTGACAAATAAAATACATACATGGTTAGTTTGAAAATTGTCCCAACGTATTAATATACAAAACTATAAAGAAAAAAAACAAACCTGATCAGTTTTAAAATTCGCCATATGATTTAATTGTTGTAGATGTATTGAATTAGTACGTTATATAAACCACCCTACGAAAGTTTTCAATATGATTGTCATTAATATACTCGGACTAGAAACGGAAGAGAATGAGAAAAAAATATTGTGTACGAATCGCTTCCCTTTATTTTGAATTTTAGTTTATATTTTGTATCTATCTCTTGGTTATAATAGATGCTATAATGAATATACTACATGATAAATATTTATCCTTTACCATATTACTTTTTTTTTTTTTTTTTTTTTTTTTTTTTTTTTGTTAATGTAAATGAAAAAAAGAAAGAGTTGATTTGGGTTTAATCAATTCTAACACAATCAAAGAATTAAAAATGCAGTGGAAAATATAAATGTACAATTTTAATACTCCCATTTTATATCCAATTATACAACAATAATAAATAGACACAAGGCTTTAGTTCATACCTTATAGTGTGGGATCATTTGTTGTAGAAGATGATAATCGTCGGCTAATCACTATTAATATCTATCTGGGCAGATTTGGTATGCTATATATACCAAATTGTATTACAGCTATTCAATCAAAGAATTAAAAATGCAGTGGAAAATATAAATTTACAATTTCAGTTCCTCCATTTTATATCCAATTATACAACAATAATAAATAGACACTCATAAAAGGCTTAGTTCATACCTTATAGTGTGGGATCATTTGTTGTAGAAGATGATAATCGTCGGCTAATCATTATTAATATCCATCTGGGCAGATTTGGTATGCTATATATACCAAATTGTATTACAGCTATTCTTCCTTGTTGAACCCATCAGTTACGCGGATGAAGAGGAGGTAGGATTTGATTATAGGCTTGAGAGGAAAAGGATGAGGTTTTTAGTTATGTAGTTTATTTCTTTATTGGTAACAATTATCTTTTTATATACTTATACTCTTGGGTAGGCTTCTCAAATTCTTTTCACGTATCCAATCAATAATTTGGCTATTGAATAAATTTATTTATTAAATTATTAAATACAAAAAATCAAAAAAACACAAAAAATCAAAAACACAAAAAATCAAAAAAGCACTAAAAAACAAAAAATTAGAAACCACTAAATGACAAAAAAGGGTGGGAAATTATAAAAAAGGGATACATAAAACAATACCCATTTTTAAATAAAAAATAAAAATTAAATGATTAATGGTGAATTAGGCCATCACCACAATTCCAAACCACATTTGCTCACTTTATTTTTTTCTTTTTTCTTTTATATGTCATATTCTATATTTTATTGATTTGTAATTTATACATTGAATATTATCTCAATAAAAGTAGCTAGAAATACTAATTTTTATAAAAAAAGTTATCTTTAAATAGAATATAATATCAATAAATTTCTTATTTACTTTTTTTTATTTATAATAAATAGTTGGTTTGGATTGGGACATTGGGTTACTCATAGGGTGAAAATTTTGTCGGATTAGATTGCAAGGTGGAAGAAAGAAAAATTAAATTTTTAATAGAAAATTTGGGTAGGGTTGGGTTACTGATGGAGATAGTCTAAGACAGCTCATGACTTCGATATAATCTCTTTTGATTGGCAACCATTCACGAACAATTTGTGCAAATTCAAATCCCCACTACGAATCTGTTTCTAATCTTTCCTAATAAATAAAAATAAGTTTGACATTTGTCATCCTCTTATGCACTATGTCATATGTCATTTTGTGGTAAATTTAGATTAAATTATATCCATATGTCATTTTGTGTTTTTTTTTCCATTTTATTAAATTTCATAGAATACTTAAATGTAATAAAATTAATAATAACAAAGGTATATCCAATTCATTAATGCAACTTTCCTTATAATTTTGAATTTCTAAATTAAATCCAATTAATTTAATTGTTTATTTATTTAAATTATTAGTTTAAATTTAAAAGATAAATAAACAATTCAATTTTAATAATTAAAATTTTACTTTTTTTCTTATAAATTTAAATTATGTAAATTGTTAGATCTTCATGTTTGTTTATTTTTTTAAATAAATCCATATAATACATGTGTGCTACAACTAGTTACATATATATCTAGTTCAATGGGAAAAATAAAAAAGATCACATTTCCTAAAATAAACTTAGTTATAATCAGTTGATGTATAAATATATAAGTCAAAATGTCACTTCCCTATGTTTTATGTGGGATATCTTTAAAGATCAAGGGCTTTACTCGTAACATTTTGTGTTGTCTCTTGCACTTTTTTTTTTTTTTTTTTTTTTTTTTTTTTTTTAAATCTGTGCATATCTATATCACACCTATTCTTCTAAATCGGTTGCATTAGCTTGATATATTTTATGACCAAAATAATTTGACGCCCACCATGAGGCCGTGGTGTTTTAACTTACAAAAATTTCTATCCCAAGTAATTTCCAAACAATGTCAGTCAATTTGTATCAGCCTATAACACTATTATTTCGACCACTTATAGGATAAATTTCGTCCTCCACATGTGGGAGTGAATATTCAAAGGAAAAATATGGATATGTTATGACATGATAGCTTGATTTGACATGCAAATAATAAGGACATAATTAACACGATAGATTTTTGGGCTAATCTTTGGGTTGAATCAACAAAAAATAATTGGATCCAATCAGAAAAATGATAAACAATAAATCGCAAATACAAACATGATTCCATAAAATCGAGAGGTATACTAAAATCATTCAAATTGTGTAGTAAGTTGTCAAATCATGAACCGTTTAGTGAAATAATCACTTAAGTCTTCATTGAGTTGGCTTTGATACATTTGTTATGACATGAAATAATGATTTTACATGCAAAATAATAAGACACACAATCGACACGACGATTTAGATGCTAAAAGACATTACCGATCATAGTGATGAGTTGCAAAAAGTATGATCTTGATCTAGTTAAAAAAAAGTAAATCTACTCACAATTCTCCTTGATTACATCTCTCAAGAACAATTTATAATGAATATGACAATCATTATTTATAGAGTTGCATGTAGAGGTATCTCTATCTATATCTTCTTCTCAAGTCATAAGCTAAAACTCATATATCTAATTAGGTCTTCCAAGTCTTCACTTGTCATCCTCCATGAAGAACATTGCATCCCAACAGTATACCACTACCAAAACCAATTACCACCACCACTGAATACTCATGTCCAAGAAGTGGAATGACTCAAGAAGCTCCCGTCACAATCTCTAACCATGAGATTGTGTCTATATTCTCATATATGACTCAAAATATGAGTCAACAACAAGAAACTAATAAAGTGTTACTTAGAGAAATGGAAAAATTGTAATCGAAAATGAAGAAGTCGATCAAGATGACACCTTCATCTCTACATCATAGAATCATATATTTAAGGACCGAAGGATCCTTAGATAATGATTTGGGAGATTTCATTCCTATGGAGACTCCAATCATGAAAGATAGTGCCACATCGACTGTTCAAATTAACTACAACTTCTTAAGATTTTTGAAGGATCTTCAAGACCCTATTACAAAACCAGGATAGTAGTAATTTATTAATTGAAGTGTATTTAAAACTCATACTCTCTGATTTTAACGAAGATGTAGATATCATCCCTAGTATAGTAAATAAGTCAATCGGTTAAGAGAAATGATCTCAAGTGTTCCTGGGGTGGTTTTAATCCATACCAGATCTCATATAAGTCATAAGATCTTAAGATTTTATCCTCTCATGTGCGATAGAGAGGCCCCAAAGAGATTAAGAGAAATCATTCCCATTTAGAGGTTTAATAATCAACTTTCATCTAGTAGGGCTTTTGAAAGCCCAACTAGTGATTTTTATAGAACAACTAAAGATACTGATGAACCTCTTATAGGTTATGTGATCAAGTTGAGAAGAGAAGTATAAGATATTCCAAATCTAGATGTTACTACCATTATAAAAGTATTCAATATGGGACTAAACGGGTTCTTCATTCTATGCAAAACATGTAATAACCCCATATAAAAGATTAGAGGAAGATAGGAAGATATAAAAGGGGATCTATACACTAGCATCATATGACAATTTGTGACATTCCCTAATTTCTAGTTCCGAAAAATTCACAACATCTTTATTTTCTGAAAATCCCAGTATATTACAATATTTTGAGTACAAATGATTTTCTCAAAATACTAAAAACTCTAAGGATTTCATAATCGATACACAACATATGTTACAATGTAAATACTTAATGGTCCGGAACACTATGACATGTCTTCTCTTCAATCACTCAACATCCTATTCCAGTCATCAGTAGTCCTAACACCGCTACATGTGATGCATATAAATTGAGTGAGTCAGGTTGGGAAACCTGGTGAGATACATAGGATTTTCAATCCCACAACGTTTTATTATTCCATGATCAGTAACCTGCAAAATCAATTGTCATCCAACAACATATCATAAGTATCTATAAAACAAACTACCCCAATCTCGTCAATCCTTACATACTAATCCTATACTACGAGACGTATTCTAATGAATCATTGTATGCAATAAGTGACTATATTGCTTCAAGGATTCCTTGGCAGTAGACGAGGATCAATAAAGACAATATTAAGGAGAATTGAGTGCATCGAATAAACATACAATCCTATTCATTTGGATCAGTATAATTCATTAACACCACAAGACAGTTAAGTTAGTGGTTGTCATCCCACTTCGGCAGATGACGGGTCATCCGTGTACCTAATGATTTCCCGAATCAGACATACCTAGCAGTGGTCTGATACAAACACACCATATCTGGTAGTCCAAGTGGAAAAATGGAGTACACCACTGAACACACAATCCAAACCCCCATATAGTATGATTCATCAACACCTACAGGTAATGAATCTGCTAGTGTTTCACCAGACTGTCTAGAATGGTCGGTGGCACCCTTCGTCATCTTACTCCAACAGATGACTCATGTGGAGATGATAACTCACGAAGCTTGTCTAATCACTTCGTACACGAAAACGATAACTCATCCGAAAAGAATAGGAAGGGCGATACTACTATAGTAATCCTGTATATAAAATGTATCCCACCGGTCATCAATGTTATTGAAGAGAGTTCTAATCTCTATTCCCATATGACACACACCCTTCATACGATGCTACCCATTATCCAAACTTAATTGAACTAAGCATCTCCTTTGGGCCTTAGTGTATACATAGACAAGAATACAATACATGTAATCAACCTTCAACAAAAATTTCACACACACTCTTAATACGATGCTACCCATTATCCAAACTTAATTAAACTAAGCATCTCCTATGGTCCTTAGTGTATAGCTAGACAAGAATACAATACCTGTAATCAACCTTCAACACAAATCTCCTACTTATGTAATATATTTACAGTACCAAGTATAACTAGGTACTCTTTCAACTTGAAATCGAACTAAGCATCCTTTATAAGTTTATCTCGTCTCTAGGCAAGACTACAATGTTTATAATCAACTTCCAATATCAACTCCATTTAGGCAACACTTTCCTTATCTAGTGTATACATTTAACACAGAGTATCAGGTATTTATATACATTTATTTTCTCAGAATTAATACTTCTATTATTATTATTATTATTATTATTATTATTATCATATAATAATATCATATATACATATTAACATATATATATATATATATATATATATATATATATATATATAGAGAGAGAGAGAGAGAGAGAGAGAGCTAGGTTCAGGTATTCAAAGTAATTATTGTGTTATTATATGAATAAATATAGGCCAATCATTTCAAAAGGGTAAATATGTAATCTTACATTTAATTAATTATGGTAAATATATAAATCAATTAATATCCCTTTAATTTAGGAATATTTGTTTTAAAACCCAATTTCTAGTATATATCCTCACGTCCGCCTCTTCCTTATTCTCTTTTATTCATCGTTGCCCCCAACCTTTTCCCTCTCATCTCCCTCTCGTATACACTCCACTTCCGGCCGACGAAGCACACACACGATGACATATTCTGGAATACACATCCAAACACGAGCAGAAACACTCGTACTCACGTGAAACACAACGCGATAACCAATATCTTTCTTCTTCCGATCGCTCGCTACCACATTTACAATCGGCGACCTTCATATTCGATGCTCGTTCAAGCGGAGACGGTGGTTGGGCACCGATAGTTTACATAAGCCATATAAACATGGCTGTGACTAAGTGGTTCACGACAGTTAGCCACCACAAAAGGGATAGTGGCGTGACAACCCTAGACTTCTTGCATCCGACTGGCTCGCTCTCTTTTAGATGTAGGAGGGGGTGGCTCCGATGATTTCCGGCTCTAATGGCGGATAGGAGGTGGCGGGTGAAGGATGGGGTATAAGCGCGACTGTAGCACCCTCCTAGGGTTAGGGTTCTTATTGCGGCGGCTGTAGCACCCTCTCATCTGAAATTGAATGTTGTTTTGATGCACACCAAGTGCTCGCTAAAATGCTTCAACTGAATGGTATTTCTTCGTTTATAGTATTCTATCAGAAAAAACATTCTTTTTCTGATAATCATGAACATATTCTGTTAGAATTCCCCGAATTAATATAATTATTGCTAAATGAATTCCAATTCTATCATAATGGAATCACGAATTCCAATTATGTTGGAATGGAATATTGATATTTTCTCACTAATTTATTATTGGATTTGTTTCTACAGAAGCTGATGCTTGAAGAACGGACCACGAAATTTGAACGACGCCTCTTAGCAACATTATTCATTTAGAATGTAGTAGTGTCTTTGTTAGATTTTGATTTTTTTTTTTCAGATTTGAAAGTTTTTTTTAGTTTTATTCTTTATCAATAAATGTAATTCTTAGCAATTGTTACATGTATTCTATAAGAACTAATGTAATTTTTGTTTTAATTCTTCAGTTGATGGTTCGAAAATTTTGTTATTCTACAAGAAATTTTTAAAGTCATGATCAAGAAATATGTTCAAGAATATTTTTATTATTTTATGGTTCAAGAATTTTTTTTTTATTTTGGAACATACTCAAACATATTATGTCAGAATGTCCGAAATAAAAACCTTATAATTCGTAAAATCATATTTGTAAAATTAATAAAATATATGATCCCTTAAAATATGCAAATTTACTTTATTAAATCTATGTTAATTGACTAAAATACCCTTCTAGTTAAATTAGATGGTATTTTTTTAATTATATTTAATTCAATAATATGTATTAATCACTTTCTTAAAATAAGTAAAATGATTGGCCCCCATTTATGCATATAATAACACAATAATTACTTTGAATATAATAACCTAATCATATATATATATATATATATATATATATATATATATATATATATATATATATATATATATATATATATATATATATAACCATTTCTAGTTTGTACATCGTATTTCATCAAATATACATCTGACATATGTTCCGGTCAATAACCATACTTTCAATAGATATTTAATACGTTTAATATTTACTTGTTTTAAAATCATGTTAATGAAAGTAACTATGCACTCACCTGATTTTGGTGGAAGATCCTTAGGAAAGCTAGCTTATCTGCTAACACTTCAACTTATGCCTTTTAACAACCTAAATACGAATATTACTACGTCTCAACATTTGTTCGTATTTTTTTTGGGTTTTATAACTATTCCTCAAATTCCTCAACAATCCCAATGAATACATCGAGATCTATCAAACACGGAACAACCAAACAAGATCATATCGGAGGTAGGATATTATTTGGTATACAGAGTATACTGTTTGGAAAATCAACTTTAAACACCCTGCTAGATCTAGCCTAGACATCACTCCTGTAAGTAAATCAATCAATATATTGACTTGGAATCACTGATAAATCTTATTTATAAATTCATAATAACGACTATGAATATAAATATAAGTTATACTTAAAGCTTAGTAAGTGAAGCTTAACTTATAAAAATTTCTAGTGAAAAGTTGGGAAGTTCATAAATAAAACTTCAAGTTCGAACATTTCATTTGTTGGCTTTTTGGCGAAACAGGGCTTCATTAAAACACTCCAAAAGCTAGGAAAAATTTAGCTCAAAGGTGTGGAAAAGATCAGAGAGAAGTGGTTTGAAATGTGTGACAAAATGAGTAGAATTTGACTTCTATTTATAGGGTCCCAGGAGAGGCACATCGTGCCTAGGATAGGAGCACGTCGCACCTTAACGATGCTGCTGATGGGTTTTCTAGGTTATAAAGTTTCATGTGGCGGAAAAACACTTAAACCCTTAAGTTAACATGCAACCTAGAAAGGATATATGTTTCTCTATTGATAGCAACAAACAATGAATATCAAGAAAAACCTAGAGAGAGGCTATGAATTCGAAATTCTCAAAAAGATTAGGGTTACATACCTTTTGATTAGTATATCAATAAATAAAAAAACTTCGTTTGAGTTCCTTGGAAAGCAAGTACCAAAAGCATGGATGCCTCTAATGGTTTGTACCTAAAACCCTAATAACTAGAAGGCTTGAGGAAATAGGAGGCAAGAGAAAATTTTGGCTCTATGAAGGTGTAGTGGAGTAGACGAAATATGGCTCCCAAGGGGCCCTATTTATAGGTTGTAGGATAACCATAAAAACCATAATCTTGAATTAAATAATAATATTTCAAATTCAAGATTATTATCTAGTATCCTTATCATCAGGAGGTTTCTAGAAACCCTAATTGGGTTCCTCCAAAACCGTCCCTACAGGGAAGGTTCTGGAAGCCTTCCTTTGTTCAACTTTTTAATGATGACAACCTTAGTCCCTGTACTTTTATTTAATTCAATCAATCCCAAAATTAATTCCAATTAATTTTTGATTAATTCCAAATTAATTATTACTATTTCTAATTAAAATATTAATAATATAATATATTAATAAATCATTTGTTACAATTTATTAATCATATAATAAATTAACAAATTAGCCTCTCTCTTCAAAAATCATTCTATTCGGTTATCGGTTATGAGGGCAACCCAAAAAGGACTTTGCTTCTAATTAAAGAATATACCAATTTAGTTATTGAATTTGACACCTTAATCCACCAGTCTCCCACTTCGATAAGTCCGTTAATACAATTGCAAGTATATACCTTGAACTTAAAGAAAAAAGTGTGCTTTCCAAAGCCACTACCAAACTCTGATTCAAACCATACGTTGGCCCTAAGATAAGTGATCAGCTATTCCTTCATTCTTCAAGATATCATACGGACACGAGATATGGATCATAATCAATCTCATTGTCCAAGATTTTGTTTCCCGATTTGTAAAGACTTTATTGGACTTAAAATTGAAGACATCAATTAGTCCCTGCTAGGCCCAACACTTATAATGTCAACATTAAATCATCGAGGGGCCCAATGATATAGTTTTTCCTGTTAGGGAAAAAGGAACGAATTAATTTGACTATATAGTCATACAATTTACATATCAAATCACACATGGAATAACCCTTTATAACATCTAGTTACAAGACATATTTGAACAAACCAATGCATAACTCATCTGTAAACTATGAACTGTATATCTATGCTTTAAGAATTTTAAAATTTATCATCTTAGAATTACCTGTGACAAGATCCATGAAGTAATCTCTAAGCATGGTTTTATCCAATACTTAAAATCCATATTTTCAAAGTACTCATGAAAATTTGTAACATTTGGAATTCCAGGTATCTAATTTTAATTATTTATTTTGTGTCAAGAAGAGGGACTTGACGAGTTAACGCCTAGACTCGTCGAGTAGGATCACGATTGCTGACTAGATTTAATGAATGGACTCGACGAGTAGGTGAGTCGACTCGACGAGTCCGCGCTGTGGACAGAAACCCTAAATCCTCGAGCCTGTGCCCTATTTAAGGGATCTTATGGCCCTCATTTGCGGCCACCTTCACCCTTGAGAGCTCCAGAAAACCTGAGAGCATTATGAGTGAGAAAAGAAGCCCTTTTCTTCATTTCTAGTGTGATTTTGCAAGAAAGAAGGAAGGAGGGCAAGCTAGGCAGATTGTGGAGCTTAGCTCTTCTACCATTTGATCAGAAGAGGCTGCTAGAGGTATATATCTATTCTCATCCTCGTGTATATGGTGATCTACTTGAATCTAGGGTTTTCTTATGCCTTCTTTAGCTTGGATTCAAAGCATATGAGGTCCCAAGGTGGAATTCTTCTTAGATCTGGACCTTAGGAGGTCCATAGAGTCCTAACTATCATGATTTATGTTATTCCTTTGGAGATATGAATCTAGGTCGCCATTTTAGAAGCTATTTCACCAAAAGAAGCCCTATGAGTGTTGCATGAGTGTAAAGGTTGGACCTTTACATGATTATTGTGTATTGGAAGGTCAGATCTATAGGATAGAAAAGCAGATCGACCTCAGAATGTCTTTTGAGTGTTGCCATGGAGGGAACTCGTCGAGTCCATAAGGGGACTCGACGAGTTGAGTCGAGTTGCCACGCGATTCGTGACCAGTGGTAACTCGTCGAGTGAAAGGTTAACTCGACGAGTCGAGCGAGGATTTATGAGGATTAAGAGGACACGCATGGACTTGCCGAGTCATACGAGTGAACTCGACGAGTCTGGTCAAAGTTTGATCGTTGACTAGAGTTGACTTCAATTGACCTTAAGGTTTTGGTCAAGCTGGTTCAAGAGAGGTCAGGAAGAGGTAGAATGGTATTCTACCCATTCTTTGGAAATGAGGACAAGAGAAAGTATTGATTAGAGATGTTATTATGTTGATAGGAGGAGGCTAGGTCGGGTTATCGAGCACGAGAGGCTATCCGACATCGTACGAGGTGAGTATTCTCACTATGCTGTACCTAGAGTGGTAATTATGTGTGACCAGAAGGTCTTATGTGCTATGAGGAGTATGTGATGTATGCTGTTATATGATATGTATGTGTTATGTTATGTTATGAGTAGTATGTTATGGACTGGAAGGTTATATGATATGGACTGGAAGGTCAAGATGTTAGGGACCGGAAGGTCGACAAAGGAGGACCGGAAGGTCTATCCGAATTGTGGGGCGGAAGTCCCCTGTGATACGTGGACTGGAAGGTCTTGTAGAGTTATAGCCTTGAGTGGCGTATGTGCGTATGTGGTATTTTGGGGAACTCACTAAGCATTTATTCTTACCGTTTATGTGATATGTGTTTCAGGTACCAACGAGGATCGCGGGAAGGCGCCGACATGATCTGTACACATTGATGGAGTTTTATTTATTTGAGATCTTGGGATTGTTTTATTTGGATGACATGTGTTACATTGGGTTTTGATATTTATTATGAATGAAATTATGTTTTAAAAATGAATTTTTTTTTCGAAATTCATGTTGTTACAAAATTGAAGCAATTCAAATTGCAATGTCTTAACCTCAATCGACAATCTACAATCCAATCATGACAGTCTTAATTCAGTACTTACTTCCAAAAGTATGAATGAATGTGGAAGTTTGAATAATTCAAATTACTCAAGAAGTATAAACATGTAAAAAAGAAACACAAGAATAAATTATTAAAAAAGGCAATACGATACTCACAAATAAATCTCTATTATTCATTCACCAACTCAATTACTTTTATCTTGTTACAAGTTTCAAAAAAATCATCTAACTAATAAAAATAATTTTGTCTCTTAAGCCTATGCTCCTAGCATGCTGGTAGTGTTTGACTCTGCTTTGAGCCTGTATGAAAGGATTTGCAACATTATCTTTTGATGATACTCGCTTCACCAGAAGTGTCCTTCTTCTACCCGATGTAGAATATAATGGCACTTTCTGTCGATATGTTTGGATCTACCATTATCCTTTGGTTCTTTTGTCAAAGCAACCACACCTTCATTATTACAGAAGAGTTACATGGGTTCCTGAATAGTTGGAACGTATCTGAGATCTTCGATAAAGTTCTTCAGCTAAGCTGCTTTCTTAGATGCTTCACTCCCCGCAATATACTTTGAATCATATGTGGAATTAGCCACTATGTCTTGCTTGGAACTCTTCCAAGTAACCGCTTCTCTATTTAATAAGAACACCCAACGAGGCTGCGAACAAAAGTTGTCTTGGTCTATTTGGAAGCTGGCGTCACTGTAACCACTCACTCTTAACGTATCACTAGTGCCAAGAACTAGGAACATGTCTTTCGTTCTTCACAAATACTTAAGAATATTATTTACCGCAATCCAAATGGGCTCTTCTAGTATTTACCTGAAATCAACTAACCATGCTCAAAGCGTAAGACACATCAAGGCGAGTATAGGTCATTTGATACATGATCGATCCTACAACCGAATCATATGGGACTTGATTCATGTCAGCTATATCTTCATTAGTACTTGGACTTTGAGTCTTATTCAACTTGATAGTACCATGAATCCCTTTCTTTGAATTCTCCATACGCTTTAGTATTTTATCAAAATATGTACTCAGGCTAAGACCAATGAGATGATTCTTTCTATCTCGATGAATCCTTATTCCTAGAATATAGGTCGCTTACCATAGATCCTTCATAATGAAAAAATTCCTAAGCCAAGACTTAACTTCTTGAAAAGTTGGAATGCGGTTTCCTATAAGGAGTATGTCATCAACATATATACAAGGCTAGGAAAGTCACTATACTCCCACTAGCTTTGACATATACACATTACTCATCTTCACTTCTAGGGAACCCAAACTCGTTGACTTTCTCATGGAAGCAAAGATTCTAACTGCAAGATGCTTGTTTCAATCCATAAAATGATTTCTCAAGCTTACACACCCTATCAAGAAACTTGGCATGTACAAAACCCTCTTGTTGACTCATGTAGATGTCCTCAGATAACTTCCCTTTAAGGAAAGTGGTTTTAACATCCATCTGCCATACTTCATAATCATGAAACGCACCTATGGCAAGCATGATCCTAATAGACTTATCTTAACTACTGGTGAGAAGTTCTCATCATAGTCGATCCCTTGGGTTTCGTAAACCCCGTTGCAACCAGTCTAGCTTTATAGGTGTGTACTTTCTTATCCATGTTAGTCTTCTTCTTTAAGATCCATTTGCAGTCGACTATCTTTCGACCAGGTACATGATCAACCAAGTTCCACACTTGGTTATCATACATGGACTGAATCTCTTTGTCCATTGCCTCCTTCCATTTAGCAACTTCAACGCCTTCCATTGCTTCCTTGTAGCTAACAGGTTAATACAAATTTACCAGTGTACGATCACTGACAAACGTGTCACCATCTATAGTAACATGAAAACCATAGAACTCAGGTGACATGCTAACCCTACTGGAACAACGAAGGGGTAATGAGTTGTGTACTGGCTAAGCTGGAATTTCCTCCTCATGTTGAGTGATAGTGTTTTCAGAGGATGGATGACTCTTGAATTTCTTTAAGATCAATAACACTCCCACTGTCCTCTTTGAATATGAGCTCTCTCGTGAAAGACTCCTCTTTGAGATATGAATGCCACGTTCTTAATAGGTTTGTAAAATAAGTATCCAAAGGAATTTTGTTGGTAGCCAATGAAATAACACTTCTCGACTCTAGGTTCCAGTTTTTCGAGAGTCTCCCGTCTAATGAGTGCCTCATAACCCCAGACCTTGATATGTGTGAGCGACGCAGCCTTCCCTGTCCACATCTCATGAGGTGTTTTGGCAACCTTATTGGTTGGAACAAGATTCACGATATGGGTGGTAGTCTCTAATGCATACCCCCAGAAATGAATAGGTAGAGAAGCTCGACTCATCATTGAATGAACCATATCTAGCAATATTTGATTACGCCTCTCAACCATACCATTAAGTTGTGGTGTTATGGGGGGGGGGTGAATTATGAAATGATTCCACATTCGTTTAGATAGTTGTAGAACTCAATACTAAGATACTCACAACCTCTTTCAGATTTGAGCATCTTTATCTTCCTGCCCAATTGATTCTCGACTTCGTGCTTAAAATCCTTGAAATTTTCAAAGGTTTTTTATTTATGTTTGATTAAGTAGATATAACCATATCTACTATAATCATTCGTAAATGTCACGTAATATAGATTAACATCTCTTGTGGTGGATCTGAATGGGCCACACACATCCATATGGATTAGGTCCAATAATCCTTCACCTCTTTCACATGTTCCAGTGAAAAGTGATTTTGTCATCTTTCCCAAGATACAAGATTCACATTCATTATTTTTCCTAAGATCAAATGACTACTACACTCCATCCTTTGGGAGTTGGGCGATGCATTTCTTGTTTATGTGCCCAATACGACAATGCCACAAACATGCCTTGTCCACACCATTAGATGAATCAATATGAGACACACTATTTCCTAGGTTATCCACACAAGTCACAGTTTCATACACACCATTACAAGGTAAAAATTTAAATATAAAAATACCATTATGAAAAGCAGAAATAGATCCAATATCATTAACAACTGAATATCTAAAACCTTGTCGGAACAATGCATGAAATGAAATAATGTTTCGCGTTATATTCGACGAATAACAACAATTAATCAAATTAACCCTAACACCGCTACCGAGCACAAGTTCATACATCCCAATCTTGGTAACAGGTGAAGATCACCAATTCCTCTTGATTAGGTTCAGCCTTCCATGCTCCAATTCCTCATTTTCTCTTAATCCCTACAAGTTAGAACAAATGTGGAAACCACATCCTGTGTCAAGGACCTAAGAATGAGAAAGTTATATGTTATTAACTTGAATAGTGTAAATACCTGAAGAGGACGCCTTTATTTATTCATCTTTCAAGTATTGCAACTATTTAGGACAACTTCTTCTCTAATGACCCTTTTTGCCACAGTGGAAGCAAGTGGTCTCTTTTGGATCATTGATCGCAGCTACATCAAAGTTGAGCTTCAACTTGGACCCACTACTAGATCCTCCAGCATGGGTCTTCCCTTTCCTGTTGGATTGGGAAGGAGCCTTCCTCTTTTTCCCCTTTCCAGATCCAATGGCCAGGGTAGGAGCACTTTTTGTAGAAGGAACATGATTTTTCTTCATCCCAACTCAACAGTTTGCAAAAGGTTATGGATTTGGGTAAATGTCTTCTCTATATTGTTCAAATGATAAGTTAGAAAAAAAATGATAATAATTGGGAGGCAAGAAGTTAAGGACCATATCAATGGATTACTCCTCATCAAATGATACATTGAGCCTTTGAAGTTGCTCCATGTACCTTTCCATCTTTTGTACATGAGGACAAACATATTCTCCTTTCTTAAGCTTGCATGCCATAATAGACTTGACTACTTTGTAGCATTCTTGTATCGCCTTCTTGTAGAACTTTCCTACAAGGTCAAGTGTCATCTCATATGGCCAGTAGTCCTCATAAAACTTGGACAACTCAGGTGAAATAGTGGCCACCATGATGCAAGAAACCTTAGTCGCGTCATCAGAATGTTTGTTGTAGGAAGCAATTTCCTTAGGAGTGGCAGTAGAATGATCGATTTCAACAAGAGGCTTTTTGAGGAAATATTCCTTGACCTCATATTAAAGATTCATCTTTAAGTTCCTCATCTAATCCATGTAGTTAGGACCACTGAGCTTCTCTTTTAACATAATATCGAGTAGTGAGAAGTTTGAGTTGGAGGGGCTGGATTGAGTAGTAGCTAGAGTTGGGATTTATATAAAAGGTTCTAGTACTTAATAACATCATAGTTTTAAGAGGTTATGTCCTATCAACTCGTTCGGCCAACGACCCTCCACCATGCAAGGGAGCGGTGGGTGAGAATGGACACCCAATAACGATCATTTTATAGGTTGTTTCCTTATACCTCTTATAACATGGCTTTGTGAATGAGGCCTACTACTGATTGACTGACTTGTCTTACACATATAGTATATTAAACATTTAATCATATATAGTATAAGGTATATTTTAAAACTTTTCAAAATAATAGGGTTTAAAATTAATTTTTGAATTAAACAATTAATAATTAAATAATTTTAAACTAAATGATGAGTTAATCTTTTATCTTAATTAAACAGTTAATTAAATAAATTCAAATCATATTAGTTACCAATTAATTAATTAATTAATTAAATTTAAATCCTATGAATTAAATAATTTCTTAGCAATTAAACAATTAATTAAATAATTCAAATTTAATTATAATCCATTGGTCTTCTAATTTTCGAAAAAAAGGGTAGGGTTATCAGTTTTTAACTATTCAAATTTTAAATCTTATTACAATAATAATAAAGGAAACTAGACATCCTAAGGATACCCATCAAAAATATGAAATTAAGGGGGGTGGTGGCTAGGGTTTCAGATAACCCTAGCCAAGTCAAAAATTCAAGCCTTCAGGGTTTATTTTCAATAAATTATGGATTTGATCAATTCATAATTATGTACAATCAACATAAAACTAAGGATCTGATGCCACTGGTGGATTTTCTAGGTTATAAAATTTCATGTGGCTGAAAAACACTTAAACCGTTAAGTTTACATGCAACTTATAAAGAATATGTGTTTCTTTATTGATATCAATAAAAAATAAATATCAAGAAAAACCTAGAGAGAGGCTATGAAATCAAAATTCACACAAAGATTAGGGTGACATACCTTTTGATTAATATAGCAATTAATGAACAAAAACTTCCTTTGAGTTCCATGGAAAGCAACCACCACAAGCATGGATGCCTCTAATAGTTTGTACCTAAAACCCTGATAACTAGAAGACTCGAGGAGAGGGAAGGCAAGAACAAAATTTCAACTATGTGAAGGTGTAAAGGAGTGGACGAAATAAGGCTACCAAGGAGCCCTATTTATAGGTTGTAGGATAACTCTAGAAACCCTAATCTTGAATTAAATAATAATATTTCAAATTCAAGATGATTATCTAGTACCATTATCACCAGGAGACTTCTAGAAACCCTAATTGGGTTCCTCCAAAACCATCCATATGGTAAGGCTTTGGACACCTTCCTTTGTTCAACTTTTAATCAATGACAACCTTAGTCCCTGTACTTTTAATTAATCCAATCAATCCCAAATTAATTGCAAATAATTTCTGATTAATTCCAAATTAATTATTACTATTTCTAATTAATATATTAATAAATTATTTGTTACAATTTATTAATCCTATAATAAATTAACAAATCAACCTCTCTCTCCAAAAATCAATATATTCGGTTATCGGTTATGAGGGCAACCCAAAAAAGAATTTTCTTCTAATTCAATAATATACTAATTTAGTTTTCGGCTTAGACACCTTAATCCAATAGTTGCTCCTGCTTTTTGCTGCCACTTGTCATCATTTATGTGGTCCACGTCATTGATACGTCACTCGATCTACTAGAGGCGGGGATCATCCAATAAGGGCGTGTGGCGCCCTCCGAGTGGAGCCACGTCATCATTTTTCACAAATAAAGTTTCCACTCTTCTAAAGTTCATAACTATCACATACGAGCTCCATTTTTGATGCTCTTTATATCCACATGTAGATATTTCCGAGCAGTACAACTCTCCTTTATACCTCAACAACTAATTCTCAATCTATTTTAAATTCATATTTTTATAGAGACTACACTATTAAAGTCCATGGAAAAATTATAACTCCTTCATATGAACTCCATTCTCGACTGTCTCTATATCGACGAATTTGTATTTATGAGATCTTCAACTCTCGTTTACATTGTTTTGGCTAAAAATCAACCGATTTTAATTCGATTTCTTTGTCACACACTATTGTATTGTGTCGTATCGAAACTTCAAAAAACCATAACTTCCTCATATGAAGTCATATTTAGGCGTTCTTTATATGTATGCTTTCTCTTTTACAAACACTATGACCTTCTTTTAGATTACTTAGACTAATAAGCAACTTATCTCTGATTCACTTCTTACGACACACTTTTCCATGTAGGAATGAACACAAAACTTTGAAATATCATAACTTCTTTATGTGAAGTCAAATTTAAGCATTGCTTATATCCACTAGATCGTCATCATGAGTACTACAACTTTCACTAAGACTATTTATCTTAAGTAATCCTTTATTTTTAGATGCTTATTTATCGTAATTCGTTAAATTTATGATATGGTTTTATACAAATATTATATGCCTATAATATTTGCTCACAAAACATGTACGGAATATAAAAATCAATTAAATCATATAGCTCTAACGTACTGGCATTACACAATCCTAACTGAAAAATCATAACACCTTCTAAACAATTCTACAAAACTAAGGCTTATAACAAACCTGCTAAAGACAGGGTTAGCGATTTTGAAGATAAAGAAGAAAATGAAAAATTTCATAAGATAACTGACTATTGTTTTTTGTTGATGTTTTAGGATTATTCTATGCCATGCAGGATAAGAAACAAAGCTAGATGGCTTAAGAACAATGAAAAGCATATGCATGGATGAAGAATATAAATGGTGCATGTACCAAGAAAATTTTGGTCATAACACAGAGGATTGTGTTGCTCTTAGATGAAATCATTTATCTATTAAGCAAAGGGAAGCTAAAAGAATTCATGGGAAGAAAAAAGAAAAGTCTAATAAAAAGGAGCAAGATCATGGAAAAATGTAACGTCCATGTTTCTAGGCTACACATTAGTATGATGATGTAATAGTCAAGCTCAACCATTGTAACTCATTTTGAAGTAATAAAGATGAATTACTTGAATTTTATGTGATTTTATGTACTTATATACTTGTCTATAAATATATAATAAATCAAATGAAAATAAGCGTCAAAAATAAAATGTTAGATAAACTCGATATCTATGAAGAAAGTTGTAGTGGTCGTGACAAGGATTCCAGACATATAAAGAACGCCGAATTCCGAGTTATAACAAAGAAGTTATGACATGTCGAAGTTTTACGGCTAAACCGGCACGAAACTGTTGGGTTATGAGCATTCTAACACTCCTAAGTGTACATGCAACCCTAAATACCTTGGATCTATGTTTTCTCTATTATACATACAAATATGAACATCCAAGGTATTATCCTAATCTAGTATACAAAACAATGAATATAACAAGATAGAATACATACCTCTTTGATGTATAATGTCTTCATGAAGCTTGAGTGCCAAGTGCCTCAAGTGTGACACCTCAAATGGTTCACACAACACCAAATACACTTGGAATAACTTGAGAGAATTCTTCACTTCATGAAAATCGGCTAGCCCTTCTATTACATACACTAGTGGCCGATTTTGGTGAATAATATGATGCTTATATAATGTGTTACAATTAGGGTAAACCCTAATTGTCATGGCCTTCCATTTCCTTGGATCCATGGGTTCAAATACACCGTGGAGCATCCATGGAGCATCCTATGGGTTTTAGCCCAACTTGATTATCCATGGAGCATTAGCCCACTATACAAGTATGGATGATTTACACAATCAACCCATATGTTTAATTAGTCATCTTTTGATCACTTAATTAATTCTAGATTAATTCTTGATCAATACTAATTAAATAATCCTATTAATATATTAGAACTTATAATATATTAATCAACCTTAAGTGTTATTTCTCTCATTATAGTCTATCCAAGTGCATGATGCCATGCAACCCAAATGGACCATGCCGGGTCGGGTCAAGTCTTACCAATTATAGTTATGGACTTAGACATTAATCCAACAGTCTTCCACTTGGATAAGTCTAAAACTATTATTGCGAATGACTTCAAGAACCGACTGGCAATCGTAGCTCTCAAAAGCTTCTGTTGAACTCTGACCTTGTAGATGAACTCTGACCTTTGTCAATGACTTGTCATTAGATAAGGGATCATATATTCCTCCATTCTAGATACCATATGGACTGAGACATGGATTGTAAATCATTCTCTCTGTCCATATGTTGTTTCCCAATTTCTGATTCATGATGACTGACTGATTGAACAAATCAAATAAGTCCTGTCTTGGCCAAGCACTCACATGTATCATCATTAAATCATCTAGGGGCCCACATATATCACTTTTATCCCGAAGGTAAAAGGAATGGATAAACTTCGACTCATATGGCTTGTTCTGCTACTTGTTGAATCATACACAAAGGCACATTTTATAACATCGAGTTACCAATACGTTTTCATACAATCAATGTAATATCAACTCATAGTAACAACTCATATCTCTAGGTTTGAAGAATATAAGATATTATCGTCTCATGATCACTCGTGATAAAATCCATGAAGTGATTCAAATGAGCGCGGGTTGAATCCAATACTCAGAACCTATGAGCACTCATGAGTGTTGTAGAATAACTTTTTCCACCAACTTGGACCTCTACAAGCCAACCCATGACAGTCTTGATTCATATCTACTTCCAACATATGACCGACTGTGGATGGTTTGAATAACTTAGTCATTCCGGAAGAATAACCTAGTTATTATGGAAGTCAAAACATGCAAAGTGAACACAAGAATAAATGAATCTAATATGGTCTTAGAACTTATGAATATAAATAAAAACACCTTTTATTTATCACCATATGATTGCACATTATTCATTGTATACTGTTTCAGCTATCAACTTTATTTTTGAATTTAAAACAATAGTTGTCCCACGCTCCAAGCATGTATACTATGTTTTCTAAACACTAGTCATGCCATACACCAAGTATGCATACAATGTTTGTCTATGACCCTTACTTTGTGAAATAAATCAATTGACCAAACATTCAATGATTCTAATTTCACACTCCCGAACTCTTATGGCAAATGCAGGAATTCCAAATTCATGCCATTTTACCGAAATCTGTTAGATTCTCAACTTATATGCAACGATTCTCTTGTAATGATTATGCACAAAGTCACAAAGACTTGACAACAAACATTACAGAGCATTCCAAAGGATATCAACTCCTTGGAAACATCCTTCTTGCATTAAGTTTCCTAATCTTACACAGATTTATTGAACAACTTCCACCAATGGGATCATTTCCACATTCCCCTTTTGACTATCACTTCTGAACAAGAGTTGCCTCTTTTCAGAATATGTCAATATGGTCCTTCCAACAATTAACACTATACTTCCAACTGTCCCTGAGCAACCAATCTTTGGTAAACCTTAGATTGTCCTTGACAATTGCTTAATTATTTTAGTCATATCCAGTTCTAGACCTTTTCCCTTCTTAATGCCCCAGGCATCTGGAAAATTTTAGACATGATGAATATAGGACATGTAATCGATCCTATATCCGAAGCATATGGGACACGATTCATGATGTCTCACATAAAGACTAAACCAGTCTTTTCCTATAATATTTTCAGTTCTATTTGCCAAGTTCTCGTTATGAAAAGGGATGCCGTAATCATAATCGAATTTTAGAACGCAAATAATGAACCCATATATAGAGTTTCCTTATGTTGAGCCATTCCAACATGAAACTCATATATATTCTTGACTAAATTTGATTAAAATCTCAATCTATGCTTTTAGAATTGAAATGAAGTATAATTTCCTCTCCCATAATTATAGCAAAACAACTTTTTCCCAATTGAAACCTTTTGTTTTCTATAATTAACATTGCTAACTTGCAATACTTCATCATAATTATCATGCCCCCACTAACATGATGATTATTAGCATAACACTTATGCTCCCACTAGCTTTGACATGTACTCAGAAATTAGTTGGACTTCTAGAAATCAATACTTTATTGACTTTCTTACCAAAGTTCAGATTTCTGATAGTAGATTTCTTTGATAAAACTTTATCATAATCATACACCTTATCTTAGATAGCTCACAGGTGTGTCTAAACAATTTCAGAACTATGAAAAGAGATGACGTAATCATAGTCTCAATTGTTTAGACCATTTTGCCACTTGTCACAAGTCCATGTTAGTGTGCCGGTTAACCAAACAGCTCCTCTTACGACTTGGAGAATGCAAATATCACAATTGCTATCTAACTAAAATCTACTTAGTGAAAGTGTTTCCTCACCATCATTTTCATAAATCGGAGAGAAACCTTATGACACTTAGATTTAAAGGTGTATGTGTTCTTATCCATGTGAATTGTCAAAACCATAGTCACAAGACAAGGATAATGACAAATCCAAACTCATATGGACTGAACTCAATCTTAATTTCTTGCCACCTGGCAGCCCAAGGGCCTGCCATTGCTTCCAAGTTGTTGTGCACCCAATTGAGAACTCTAAGAACTCATATGCAAACCAACTTTAATTGGAATGAGCACAGAATATGTCAACACGATAGGTTATAAACCTCAAGTCGTGTGCTAGTGAAGAACTTTAGGTATTATTCTTGATTAGTTCTTGAGACATTCAAGACCTTTAAGACTCCCACTGTCCTCTTGACATATAAAACTTTCTTGTCAGATATTCAAGAGATAGTGTGGATTCTAATCAAGACAAACACTTCACACAATTGGCCTTAGTTGGTCTTTGTTTTATCCAAAACATCACAACTTAGCAATTTCAAATGTACAAGAGTAGAATACTTTTACTCTTACATTTGACAAGTGTTTTAAACCTTCTTTAAGACATGTCACTCAAGTTATAATCTTAGAGTATGACTCTAAGAATTGTTTTTTTTGGAACGAAGTATGAATCATCTTCTTGATTTAACCACTTCAACAATTCATAACCCCTCTTCTTAACTATCAGAATGCACTTAGAGGATGAATTGTGATAAGGTCTCTAAATCATTAAAATGATCATATAACATGATACTAAAGTACTCTCCCATCTTTTCAGATTTGAGAAACTTTTATCCTTCTGCCTAATTTGATTCTTCTTCTTCGCTCTGTCATACATTGGAACCCTTTTCCAATGTCTAAGAATTACACTTAAGCTTGTAAGTATAACCATATTTACTGAGGTATAGTAAATTATGACAAATAGTCTTATATATCTTTTGTGGTGGACTTAGCCAGTGCACAAGAATATGTACTCGATCCCTTAGTCCTTTACATGACTCACACATCCATGTGAACAAGTAATTAGTCTTAATTTTCCAATACTTGAAAGTTCTCATTCATCATGCTATACAACTTGCATGATTCCAAGTTTCAGTCCAATTGAAACTTGGGTGATGAGAATCTTTCCTTATTTGGTAAATTTAGACACTACCACAAATGAAAGAATCAAATTCATATTTCCACTCTTGCTATTAATGGAATCTTATAAGCAACAAAACTTTTCACAAAAGCCACTGTAAATATATTTTAAAATAAATAGAATAAAAAATTTCCTTTTATTTTAAAAAAAACTTTGCAGAAAAACTCTCCTTACAGTGCAATAGCACATGAAAACTTAGTTGTTATCTATTCCTAAGCAATATATCATAACTCCTAAGAAGTAGCTCAAGAATCCGATCTTCAACCTATGCAATAGAAATCCATCTACGCGATCAGATTCAACATATTCTTTCTTTAAGTTTCCTTCATTTTCCCTTTGATTCTTAAAACATCAACATGTGACCCAGTCACATCATGTAATAAGAATATTAGAATAGAAACTTAATTTATTTTAATAGTGGACTTTAGCTGAAGTGGAGTCAAACTTATTGACTTTACCAGCCTTATGATCTTTCAGGTAAATTTGGCAGCTTCGCAATCAATTCCCCTTCCTTTGGCAATTTATCATATGGACTCTTTGATAATGGTACTGGTACTATCACAGACTTAGCTTTTCTCTTAACCATTTGGTCAACCGAGTTGACTATGGTTGATCCCTTTCCATTGGGAAGAGAGAGCTTTACTGGATATCCAATGTCATCATTGTCAATGTCCATAAAGTTTTAGGAAGTTGATCTTAGCAAATAGATAAGATCATTAAGGGTCTTGTCATAGTCTGTTTCATAGGAGTCCCAAAGGAACTCACTATGTGACTTAGAAAGTAGTTGAGCCACCAACTTTCTCAAGACTTTGACACCCAACTCTCCCGACTTGTCAATATGTGACTTCATCTCCAAGATGTAAGCACACCTAGACCTTGCCTTACCAATAGGGCTTGAGTGACCTTGAACTTGTCGGATATGGAGAATAATTGGAGGAGGTGGAGGAAGAGAAGTTCCAAGAGATTTGGGAGGATCATAGATGTTTGAACTAGACATCTTTTGGGAGACATTCAAGATAGTTGATTAAAAGTCCTTAATATAACACCCAATATGAGATATTAAGGCTAGGACCCTACAAACTATTTTATAACTCGGAAGAGGGATGCTGTAATCGAAGCTATAAAATATTTGAAGGTAGGTGAATGACGATTCACCAATTTCCACCAAGATACACGAAATGTATTATTAGGTTTTAATTGGTTTTGAAACTCCTAGATTCTTTTGAGATTCATTGAACTGTTCAATGGCATGTTTCAATCTTGAGTGTGCCCTTCAGGTTTTGTGACTGGGATGCCGAGGATCACAAAACAAGGTGTGAAGTAACCATGCAAATTACTTGGTACCCTTAATTGTTTACCCCTCAATCGATGTGCCTATTAACCACACACGCTCCATCGATACTATGATAAACATTAAGTTACCCTTTGCCTACATTGTTAAATACGAGTTAGTGTGCCAGTTAACCACACACGCTCCACTAATCGACTTAAACAAAGTGAAAAGTGTAATTTCATGGATTAGCACCTTATTTACATTTTCCTAAGTAACTAAGATAGGGTATTTATAAATGGTTTAGTTACTTTGTATTTATCATTAATACTTTTAATGAAGGGAGAATTCTAGTCCTTGTCCTACCCGTTCGGCTAACAACCCTCCACCGGTCAAGGAAGCGGTGGGTAAGAGTGGACACCCATTAAACTGCCATTTTATAGGCAGTAACCTTATACCCCCCTTATAGACAAGCTTCGTGAATGAGGCCTACTAACGGTAAGACTGAATTTACTCTTATACATATATATAAATATTATTAACTTATAATATTATAAAGTATAAGGGTTGAATTTTAACTCTTTAAAATTCTAAGGGCTTAACTTGGAATTAAAGTATTCATAAGAGAAAACTTTTTCAAATTCCAAAACTTGAGGGCACGTTTTGAAACTATTCAGAACTAATTAATTCCATAACTTATGTGTTTAAAGTAGTTTTAATCCAAAAACTCTTCAAGTTCCATAACTTGAGGACAAGTTATGGAAGACTTTAAATTATTAAAGCATGTAGCTTTTTCTTTATTTTGTAACTTATGGAATTAATTAAGGTTACATATTTTATTACTTAATGAAGTGACTCTTGAAACTCCATAACTTGAGGACAAGACTCTTCATATTTTGTAACCATTGCCAACTTTTATGAGTTTTATGAAACTTAAATGTGACTTTTCATATAACTTGAGGACAAGTTACAAAAACACATTTTAGAATCAACTCTTGAACCTGCACTGCTGAACTTTGCTGATAAGTCTCTGGCTGCTGACCGGCAACTCTCCGAACCGCTGCTCCACTAGCTCCCCAAGCTACTAATATCAATATAACACTTAGTTCCAAACTGAACTCTAGAAGTCAAACTAAGTCAACTCTGGTCAAAGTCAAAGTCCCGGTCTAAGTCAACCTTCCAGTTGACTCGACTCGTCGAGTCAACTCATAGACTCACCGAGTTCCTAAACTCAGAAACTCTTCAAATATGACTCAACTCGCCGAGTCACCCCAAGAATCGTCAAGTTCAACGATCTCTGAGTCCCATCCTGACTAACTCACTAAGTCACCACTACTCTCACCGATCTGCGTCTTAACCAGGAAAAAGGTTGAGGTTCTGCAACCAGACTCGCCGAGTCCAAGGCAATCTTCAACAAACTCGTCGAGTTGTTCTTCCAACTCTTCGAGTCCATGCTCATGTTCAGAAAACTCGCCGAGTACACCCATGTGACTCGCCGAGTCTCTTCAGATCTCAATCCATACAGTGGCTTTTCGAGCCATGCAGGGGCTCCAATGTAACAGCCCGGATTTCTAGGTATCTTTTATGCTTTCAATTTTTGATGTTTTGTGAGGGGACTCGGCGAGTTGGAGCTCAGACTCGCCGAGTAGGATCGCGATTCTGGACGCGGGTTCGCGCCTGGACTCGGCGAGTCCGCGTTGTTTAATGAAACCCTAATTTCTCGGGTTTGGGACCTATTTAAAGGGCCTTATGGCCGTCATTTGTGCTCACCAGTCCCTTGAGGAAACCCTAATCGAGTGTGAGCGTTTGGAGCAAAGTAGAAGGCTATTATTGATCTTGGAGGTGTCATCATGCAAGGGAAAGGGAGGATCAGCTAAGGGAAAGCAAGAGGAGCCACTTTCTGAGAGTTTGGAGTCCAGAACATCACTATTGTGGTAATATCTTCGAGCTATCCTCTTCTATGTTGATGTTTACATTGATTTAGGGCTTATTGAGCCCTTTTGTGGCTAGATCTAGTACTCCCTTGGTCCCTTAAGCGATTTAGACCATAGATCTGGACCCTTGGGGGTCCAGAGTGTCCCTTTGCCCAAGCTTTTTGTGAATCAATGGAGGTTTTGGATTGGAATCCTTATGCCTTAGGTCAAAATACTATTTATGAGCCATGGGGTGTGTTATGAACACCAAGATAGGGACTTTACATGATGAATCGGTGTAGGAAGGCCAGATCTATGAATTGTTGGAGTAGATCTGACCTTAGAAGCAAGTTGGAGTGGTTGCATGGCATGGAATCGCCGAGTCCGACGAACAGACTCGGCGAGTAGCTTGAAGATTGCCTTGAGTTCGCTCAGTGAGTGGTCCAGTCGAGTCATAGGTTGACTCAGTGAGTCAGGGTGAGGTAGAGAAGGTTGACAGGTGGACTGAGTCGAACTGGGACTCGCCGAGTTGTTCTTGAGACTCGGCGAGTTGAGTCGGGGTGGCCCCGCGATTCTTCCAGGTGGAACTCGTCGAGTCAGGGGGAGTACTCGACGTGTCAAAAGGGAATCCTAGAGAGTTGGTGAAAACGTCTAGACTCGCCGAGTCGCCCTAGTGCACTCGCCGAGTCCGGTCAAAGTTGACCGTTGACCGTTGACTGTTGACCGTTGACCAGAGTTGACCTGTGTTGACTTCTTAGGGATAGTCAACCTTAGTGGTAAAAGTGTTAATTAGAGACATATGATGTTATAGGAGGATTAGAGCTCGTAGGATCGAGCACGAGGGATTTCCAGGATTCGTGAGATACCGAGATACGCGAGGTGAATCTTCTCACTATACTTTACCTTGAGTAGGTAACCAGAGTAATGTGATCAGAGTATTTGTATGCTATGTGTATGTGATATGTTGTACTACATTATTTCTATGTGATTTATGCTGTTGATAGAGCTGGAACCGGAAGGTTCCCAGAGTTAGAACCTGAGGGTTCACAGAGTTTGGGTGCACGGACCCATAGAGTTATAGCCTCGAGTGGCTAATGTGTTATATGTGTGGTATTTTGGGGAACTCACTAAGCTTCGTGCTTACAGTGTTAGTGTTGTTGTTTCAGGTACTAGCGATGACCGTGGGAAGGCGCCGGCTTGATCTGTACACACGCATGGGACCTTTGATATATATGTGATCTTGGGATTTTGTATGATACGAATTGGGAATTTTAAACTTAATGTTTTATGAAATTAAATGAGAAATGTTTTTATATTTGCGAAAAATTATTTTGAAAATTCTCGGTGTTACAAGTTGGTATCAGAGCCTTGGTTTGAGGGATTCGAATAGACCTTCGGGCGTATTTGAACTCAAACTGAGGAATTGAGATTTATTTTCAAAAAGAGTAAAAGATTTTTGAAAAACCGTAGAGCAGAGATGTGTGTACGATTAGTCCGCGCCCGAACGGTGATTTCCCAAAATACCTTTATATTATGTGATATTAATATTGATATGATGTATCAGCATGCTAGAGTAGGCTAGGTGTTGCTATTAGGACTAGAGTGGCCTGATTTGTGATGCCTTAGCCTAGGGAGAGGTGAGCTGCTATGAGATGCTTGAGAGTGATTAGGTAGCAGCGAGGGGCTTATGAGAGATCTATTAGAGAGTGGTCTATGCATGATAGAATACTTGGGAATTGGGATCCGAAGAGGAGGACTTGGGGTGTATTCTGATACGGTGCGGACAGTAGTATTGGGCCCGTACTACTGAAAGCACCGGAGCGGTGTGCAGCCCAAGTAAGAATCTTTGGAATACCAAGAATCAAGGAGGAAAGAGTTGACGAGTGTGAGTATGCTCGTGTGGGTTCTAATTTATCGTATGTTGTATTTCAGAGGTAGATCATGGTGAGGACACGCTTGATGCCTGAGAGAAGTAGTACCAGTGATGAGGAGATCTGCCGGATCATCCAGGAGGAGGTGGCTGCGGCCATCAGGGCAGAGATACCGGAGATGTTTGGGTCTATTAAGACCACACTGATTGAGACTTTTGACGAGCGTTATGCCGCTCTTTCTGAGGCTGCTGTTGCAGCGGCTACCGCAGCGATTGCTGCTGCGAGGCCGCAAGGTGGTGACGCGTTGCTCTTCCGGGAGTTCAGCAACACCAAACCACCAGAGTTTGATGGGACCCAGGATCCGGTGGCAGTGATGAGATGGATATCTGATATAAAGGGGTTCTTCTTCACTTGCTCATCTCCAGAGCATTTGAAGGTTCGGTTCGCGCTGAACCAGCTTCGCTTGGGAGCTAAGGACTGGTGGAAGTTTGTGACGGCCCATTATACGCCTGCTGAGCTTTCGGCGGTGACCTGGGAGAGGTTCACTGTCATGTTCCGAGATGAGTACGTTCCCCAGGTGGAGAGGGAGCGTTTGGCACAGGAGTTCCTGACCCTCAAGCAGGGTACTGAGTCAGTTACAACGATCACGAGGATGTTCCATGAGAGGGCGATGTTCTGCCCTGAGCACGTGTCCACTGAGCAGGCACGTATGAGCCGCTACTTGAGCATTTTGAGGCGGGATATTCGGGAGTTCGCTGCGAACTCCTCGTACTGAACATTTGCTGAGCTTCAGGCAAATGCCCGGAAGAGGGAGATTGAGCTTGAGACTCAGGCCAGGGAGGAGGCGGAGTCTCAGGGGAGGGATCGGCGATCGACACAGTTTCTGCCGGCAGCCAAGCGGGCCAAGCCCGCTGATCCCAAACCAGGGAGCCAGAAGGGTCGCACTTGCGGGAAGTGTGGCAAGGGTCATGATGGAGTCTGCCGAGTGGGATCTTGCTACAAATGTGGCAAGGAGGGGCATATGGCCAAGGACTGCCCCAAGGGGTTTGCAGTGTGTTTTCACTACAACCAGACCGGACACCAGAAGGCGGAGTGTCCGCAGTTGTGCGGAGCATCTCAGGGATCTGCTCCTGCCGCCATCAGAGCTACAGAGAGTTGGCCTGTGAAGGCCGAGGTGCCGAGAGCCCGAGGGAGAGCCTTCTAGCTGACTGCGGAGGAGGTCCGCGCTGCGCCCGTTGTTGTGGCTGGTATGTTTTCTTTCATGTATTTATTTTGATGTCGAGATATTATGCTTATATTATGTTATGCGTAGGTACTTTCCTTGTGAACTCTGTACTTGCTTTAGTGTTATTTGACTCGGGTGCAAGTCGGTCTTTTGTATCCTTGTCCTTTAGTCAGCATATCAGTGTTAGTCGTGAGGCGTTGAGTCGGCCTCTGAGAGTTTCCATAGCTGACGAGAGAGTGATTTGTGCCACGGAGGTTCTCCGTGGATGTGTGTTAGAGATTTTCAGGGTTGAGTTTCCGATTGATCTGGTTCCTATTGCGATGGGTGATGTCTGTGTCATTATGGGTATGGACTGGTTGAGCAGGTTCAGCGCAGTTATCGACTGCGAGCGTCAGCTGGTGACCATACGAGACCCTAGTGGGGGAGTTCTTTCGGTGTATGGCGAGGGTACACGTTCGGGATCAACTTTTTGTTCGGCGGCTAGGGCGAGGCAGTGTCTACAGAAGGGCTGTAAGGGTTTTGTGGCGTATGTGATGGATACGCGAGTGGCTTCTGAGAGACCGAGTTCAGTTGAGGAGGTTCCGGTGGTGCGTGAGTTTCCAGATGTTTTTCCCGAGGAGTTGCCGGGTGTGCCTCCTGTGAGGCAAGTGGAGTTCAGTATCGACTTGGTTCCGGGGGCCGCGCCTATCGCTAAGGTGCCTTATCGTCTTGCACCTCCAGAGATGCAAGAGTTATCCTCGCAGCTTCAGGAGCTGCTTGGGAAGGGGTTTATTCGGCCGGGCAGCTCGCCGTGGGGAGCACCTATCCTGTTCGTCAAGAAGAAGGATGGTTCACACCGGATGTGCATTGATTACCGGGAGTTGAACAAGTTGACGGTCAAGAACCGTTACCCATTATCGAGGATCGACGATTTTCGATCAGTTGCAGGGAGCATCTTGGTTCTCCAAGATCGATTTGAGGTATGGATATCATCAGGTGAGAGTGCGGGATGAGGACGTCCAGAAGATAGCGTTCAGGACGCGATATGGGCATTATGAGTTTGTGGTGATGCCTTTTGGGCTCACCAATGCCCCGGCTGTGTTCATGGATCTCATGAACAGAGTATGTAGGCCGATGTTGGATCGGTCGGTGATTGTATTTATCGATGACATTCTGGTATATTCGAGATCTAGAGAGCAGCATGAGGAGCATTTGAGGGAGGTCGTTGAGGTCCTGGGATTGGAGAAGCTTTTTGCAAAGTTCTCCAAGTGTGATTTCTGGTTGCGGGAGGTCCAGTTCTTAGGACATCTTGTTAACCAGGAAGGGATACTGGTCGATCCGGCCAAGGTTGAGGCGGTGATGAGTTGGGAGGTGCCGAAGTCACCATCTGAGATCAGGAGTTTCCTTGGGTTGGCAGGGTATTATCGGAGATTTATCAAGGATTTCTCCAAGATCGCAGTGCCACTCACCAGATTGACCCGGAAGGGTGTTGCTTTTTCATGGGGTCCCGAGCAGCAGACCTCCTTCGAGACACTTCGTCAAAGGTTGTGCGAAGCCCCGGTATTAGCTCTCCCGGAAGGGATGGAGGATTTTGTAGTATATTGTGATGCATCGATTTTGGGGCTGGGTGCGGTGCTGATGCAGAGGGGGCATGTGATAGCATATGCATCGAGGCAGCTGAAGCCTCATGAGACGAGATATCCCACCCATGATCTAGAGTTGGGGGCAGTAGTGTTCGCCCTCAAGATTTGGCGTCACTACTTGTATGGGGTTCGGTGTACGATATACACGGACCATAAGAGTTTGAGGTACTTGATGGATCAGCCCAACCTAAATATGCGGCAGAGGAGGTGGTTGGATGTGGTCAAGGATTATGATTGTGAGATCCTGTACGACCCAGGCAAGGCTAATGTGGTAGCCGACACTTTGAGCCGCAGGGCGGAGAACACTCCACTGCGGAATATAAGTTTGAGATTGGCCGTGATAGCCTTAGAGTTGGACGCCATTTGCGGGGTACTGGCTGAGGCTGTGCAACCGGAGATGCAGAAGAGGGAGCGGGTTGTTGGTTTGGTTTCGGAGTCCGTTACGGATGGTCGAGGGCTTATGACTTTTCAGGGTCGGATTTGGGTACCGTTTGTGGGCGGTACGCGTACTAATTTGATGGGAGAGGCTCATCGGTCAAAATTTTCGATCCATCCGGGGGCCACTAAGATGTATCTGGATTTGAGAAAGGAGTATTGGTGGCCCTGTATGAAGAGGGATGTCGCATGGTTTGTGGAGAGGTGCTTGACCTGCCGTAGGGTTAAGGCCGAGCACCAGAGACCGCATGGCAAGTTGCAGCCATTGGAGGTTCCCGAGTGGAAGTGGGAACAGATCACTATGGATTTCATCACCAAATTGCCGAGGACTGCCAGAGGAGTCGATGCGATTTGGGTGATTGTGGACAGGTTGACGAAGAGCGCTCGCTTCATTGCCATCAGTGAGAGTTCTTTAGCGGAGAAATTGGTGGAGGTGTATGTGAGAGAAGTGGTATCTCGGCATGGGGTGCCGATCTCGATTGTTTCGGACCGTGATGTGCGTTTCACTTCCAGATTCTGGAAGAAATTTCATGAGGAGTTGGGTACTAGACTGCATTTTAGTACCGCATATCATCCCCAGACAGACGGTCAGAGTGAGCGGATAATTCAGACGCTTGAGGACATGCTCCGAGCATGTGTATTAGATTTCGGGGGTAGCTGGGATGCGTATTTACCCTTGGCAGAGTTTTCCTACAACAACAGCCATCATTCGAGCATTGGTATGCCACCCTTTGAGCTATTGTACGGGAGGAGGTGTCGGACCCCCATTTGTTGGGGAGAGGTTGGGCAGAGAGTGATGGGCAGTACAGAGATCGTACTTTAGACGACATAGCAGATTCAGCAGGTCAGAGAGAGGTTGTTGACCGCCCAGAGCCGACAGAAGAGTTATGCGGACAGACGCCGGTCTGAGCTTGAGTTTTAGGTCGAACATCTCGTTCTCCTGAAGGTCTCTCCTTGGAAAGGAGTGTTTCAGTTCAGGAAGAGGGACAAGTTAGGGCCTCGCTATATTGGTCCATTCCGTGTGATTGCGAGGGTAGGCCGGGTAGCCTATCATTTGGATTTGCCAGCTGAGTTGGGGCAGATTCACGATGCTTTTCATTTGTCGCAGCTGAGGAAGTGTATAGCCGATGAGTCGGCAGTGGTTCCATTAGAGGATATTCAGGTGGATGCGAGCCTGAATTATGCCGAGAGGCCGGTGGCCATCAGAGATCGGAAGATCAATGTTCTGAGGAACAAGGAAGTACCCTTGGTGTTGGTTCAGTGGCAACATCGGAAGGGATCAGAGATGACCTGGGAGCCGGAGTGTGAGATGCGTGAGCAGCATCCGGAGCTATTTTCAGAGCGAGACTTCGAGGGCGAAGTCTAGTTCTAGTGGGGGAGAGTTGTAACAGCGCGGATTTCCAGGTATCTTTTATGATTTCAATTTTTGATGTTTTGTGAGGGGACTCGGCGAGTTGGAGCTCAGACTCGCCGAGTAGGATCGCGATTCTGGACGCGGGTTCGCGCCTGGACTCGGCGAGTCCAAGGTATGGTCTCGGCGAGTCCGTGCTGTTTAATGAAACCCTAATTTCTCGAGTTTGGGACCTATTTAAAGGGCCTTATGGCCGTCATTTGTGCTCACCAGTCCCTTGAGTGAAACCCTAATCGAGTGTGAGCGTTTGGAGCAAAGTAGAAGGCTATTATTGATCTTGGAGGTGTCATCTTGCAAGGGAAAGGGAGGATCAGCTAAGGGAAAGCAAGAGGAGCCACTTTCTGAGAGTTTGGAGTCCAGAACATCACTATTGTGGTAATATCTTCGAGCTATCCTCTTCTATGTTGATGTTTACATTGATTTAGGGCTTATTGAGCCCTTTTGTGGCTAGATCTAGTACTCCCTTGGTCCCTTAAGCGATTTAGACCATAGATCTGGACCCTTGGGGGTCCAGAGTGTCCCTTTGCCCAAGCTTTTTGTGAATCAATGGAGGTTTTGGATTGGAATCCTTATGCCTTAGGTCAAAATACTATTTATGAGCCATGGGGTGTGTTATGAACACCAAGATAGGGACTTTACATGATGAATCGGTGTAGGAAGGCCAGATCTATGAATTGTTGGAGCAGATCTGACCTTAGAAGCAAGTTGGAGTGGTTGCATGGCTTGGAATCGCCGAGTCCGACGAACAGACTCGGCGAGTAGCTTGAAGATTGCCTTGAGTTCGCTCAGTGAGTGGTCCAGTCGAGTCATAGGTTGACTCAGTGAGTCAGGGTGAGGTAGAGAGGGTTGACAGGTGGACTGAGTCGAACTGGGACTCGCCGAGTTGTTCTTGAGACTCGGCGAGTTGAGTCGGGGTGACCCCGCGATTCTTCCAGGTGGAACTCGTCGAGTCAGGGGGAGTACTCGACGTGTCAAAAGGGAATCCTAGAGAGTTGGTGAAAACGTCTAGACTCGCCGAGTCGCCCTAGTGCACTCGCCGAGTCCGGTCAAAGTTGACCGTTGACCGTTGACTGTTGACCGTTGACCAGAGTTGCCCTGTGTTGACTTCTTAGGGATAGTCAACCTTAGTGGTAAAAGTGTTAATTAGAGACATATGATGTTATAGGAGGATTAGAGCTCGTAGGATCGAGCACGAGGGATTTCCAGGATTCGTGAGATACCGAGATACGCGAGGTGAGTCTTCTCACTATACTTTACCTTGAGTAGGTAACCAGAGTAATGTGATCAGAGTATTTGTATGCTATGTGTATGTGATATGTTGTACTACATTATTTCTATGTGATTTATGCTGTTGATAGAGCTGGAACCGGAAGGTTCCCAGAGTTAGAACCTGAGGGTTCACAGAGTTTGGGTGCACGGACCCATAGAGTTATAGCCTCGAGTGGCTAATGTGTTATATGTGTGGTATTTTGGGGAACTCACTAAGCTTCGTGCTTACAGTGTTAGTGTTGTTGTTTCAGGTACTAGCGATGACCGTGGGAAGGCGCCGGCTTGATCTGTACACACGCATGGGACCTTTGATATATATGTGATCTTGGGATTTTGTATGATACGAATTGGGAATTTTAAACTTAATGTTTTATGAAATTAAATGAGAAATGTTTTTATATTTGCGAAAAATTATTTTGAAAATTCACGGTGTTACATCCAATCCATAGATCCACTCTTCTACAGTCTATCCCCCACGTAAAGTTGCAAACTTTACGTGAAACCAAGGAGATAAAGTCCCAAAACACTCTAGGTCTAGGTTTTAAGACAAAGGGCTTTACAAATAACTCATTAACTGCTGCTTTAAGATATTTTGGACCATCACAACCCTAGATCTGAAGTAACAAACTCAGATGTAAGCCCCAAACCCGAAATAGATCTCAATCTTACCAAAATAGCCCCAAAATCTCATTCAAGAATAGATATAATTGCAATAAAGCCAAAGCAACAGCTTATTACCTCAAGGATGACCTCCCACTGAAGAATAATCCAACTCTCTACAAAGCCCCTTTCTCCAAGCTTCTTGATCTTCAATGTCTCTTCACAAAACCCCCTTATCTAAGCTCCAAATTGCTTCCAAGGACTCTCACTCACGATTTAGGGTTTTTGGATCTCAAAAGGGTGGTAAAGAGGCTGGGGAAAGGGTGTAATGTTCTTTAAATAGGTCAAAACCCCCGGGATTAGGGCTTTTCTCGTCCAGGCCAGACTCGCCGAGTCGGTCACTTACTCTATGCCCCGGATCCCGCTTTGACTCGTCGAGTTCCTCCTTGGACTCGACGAGTTGACTCCTGACTTAGAGCTTTTCATTTCTTTTCTTGGTCTTTCTGCATCTGGGTGTTACAACTCTCCCCCACTTAAACTAGACTTCGTCCTCGAAGTCCGCTACGGCCAATTGTCCTGCAATCCGCTCACATCACCCCTGCCTGATGAATATAACTCCGGTTGACCACTTCCATGGACCTTCCACCAGGTTACCCAGAATAAAACTAGTCCTTGAAGTCATCAGTCCTCAAGTGTACTCTAATCTCACCAATCCTGAGCACACAACTCACTCAACTGATAATCCTTCCAGTACTCCCCGAGTACTTATGCTGAAATCCTAGGGGTTCATCCCCTTTTTCCATGCACGTTTTCTGGCCTTCCCAAGGCAACGATCCACCACGAACCACCTCCTCTACCACTGTGAAGGACATATCCTTCATGGTATCCATTACTCCAGCCATTCCTAGTGCTGGTCGCTACTGCCGATACCTACTGAATACTTCATGCTACTATAACTTTGCGCTGAGCACCCCAGCCCAACGTATGGATCAAATAATCCTTCGAGTAAAAGATTCATCCATGTAACGGTTAGACTCCAACGAGAGCTGCACAATAGGGTCAAACCCTTCCCTCTGAGATTATCCAACCCTGCTGCGTGAAGCGCAACACTCCTCGGTCAATTAGCTGTCCCACACCATACTTCTCTATGGTCACTTACCCACCTTAAAGTACTGCCATTTCTCATTCGCCTTCCGAATGGACCAAGACCACCCTGGTCCCTCTACAGGTTCTGCCGATAACTGGGTTACCGGATACTCACCGGTCATTACAACTAGCACAATCTCTTAGTCGCTCCCAACGACTTCCGAAGAAACTTCGGCTATTTACACTGCTCTATCTATCCTGCCACTCTGGCGCTACAAGTCTTGGGATCCTCGATCCCCTATCTTGACCCTAAGGTCCCTACCAGGTCCCACCTGTGCTGCTATAATCTCACGGACCTCGCCCATGGGTCTCACCCGACTATATCCTAGAGCGGTCTTCCCCTCTAGTCTCACCTGCCTAACTACTATCGCATTGGCCTCACCCACGGGTCTCACCCAAACCATACTACTGAGCAATCCTACTCCCAGGTCTCACCTATACTGTTGCTAACATACGGGCCTCGCCCACGGTTCTCACCCAACTGCATACTGGAGTGGCCTCACCTAATGAGGGCTATGCAAGCCAAATCCATACTAAACCTCAATGACTTAGCCTTTCCTGATCCCCATCGTGCTGACTAGGAGATACGGGCCTCCGCCCACATTCCGCGAACTAGCATATATGGGCCTCCACCCACACTTCGCGAACTAAACTGCTAATGAACGCTAGGGCTTACCCGCAGTCTTACATCACTTTCCTTACAACTTGCTGCTGGGGAAAGCTGCGGCTACCCCCACGGTCTTATATCCCGCCTAAACTCGCACCTGGCGAAGGCTCTACGACCTGGTTTTCCCGAACCAGTCACCCGCTAGACATGAATACACAAACTCAAGGTTGGAAAGTTTCTCCAACTCCCAACTAACATGATCCTCCATTCAAACAACCACTTGAGCATCCTCCTTCCTTACCAAGACTGCAAAACCACCCCAGTATTGTACTTACTTCTATCCTTGGCCACACGGATGGCTCTCCCCCACTTTGACTTGACTAGCTCCTCACGGCTCACAGGTTAGAAGAATTTCCAATTCTTCCTACCATCCTCTGGCCACTTCGCTGAAAACCCGACTTACCACAGGTGGGGATCTAGCCAATCCATTTCCAATTGACACCTTCCCGAACTAGCAAGGCACTACCAAGCCCTTCACAGACATGCTACAGGTATTGCATCCTAAGTAACCTGCTCCCAAGGAGACGACCTCCAACTATCATTCTAACATCCAAGGTATGCAGATGGCATATAAATCAATCACCAGCAGGCCACAAAATTCCGAAGTATCATTATCAATACCGATGGAGAACCATAACAATAAGACCATATCATAATCTGATAGAAAAATGAAAGAAGATATGTACCTGACAAGTCGGGCTGCTCACACCTCATCTAAAACCAACTGATACGCCCTGCTCCTCGCTGCAGGCGTCTCTGCCCGGCCCTGACAACCGTCGGTGATCCTCATGACTGCTGGGGCAAGTGCCATCACCTGTCCTACAGAATGAAAACCTGGACATTGGTCCTTCTTGTAGCCCCTCTAACTGTAATGGAAACATAACAGGTTTGATCCTTGGGTGGTGGTAGCAGTACAATCTTTACTGAAATGACCAATCTGGCCACACTTGAAGCAACCAGAATCACCACTACTGCCACTCCTACACACACCCTCGTGCGTCCTGCCGCACTTGCCACAACGGTTCCGGTCCTGAGGACCTCTCGATCTAGAGTCTGATGTCTTGGGCCTCTTGCCCGATCCCGTAGATAACTGAACCTCCTCTGACTTCATCTTCCCGAGGTGTTCCAGATCGATCTCCCTTTCCTTGGCCCAGACAATCATATCCTCCAGCGTCTTGCAGCTGGACCGAATCACAAACTCTTTGATGTCGTCTCTCAGTATATCGTGATATCGAGCCTTCTTCATCTCCTCATCCGCGACATACTGCGGAACAAGAAGAGCCCTCACCCTGAACTTGGCGGTGATCCCGTCTCGGTCGTCTGCTGTAGATCCTGGAACTCCCGAGCTAACTGTTGCACCTCAATAATCAGTGCAAACTCGACCTTGAACCTGGCCAAGAAATCACTCCATGTCATCGCTTCCAACACGACATCATCTCCAATAGCATGACCAACCTCCTCCCACCAATCCCGTGCTCTGTCCTTCAGAAGACAAGAGGCGAGTCGAACCTTGTCCCCCTTGGGACATTGGCTAGAACGAAAAGTGTTGGCGACATCATCCAACCATCTGCCACTAGCAATGGGGTCCCTAGCCCCATGATAATCTGGAGCTCCACAAGCCCTGAACTCCTGGAAAGTCAAAGTATGCGCTCCCAACATAGCCATAACCTCTGAGTTAAAGGCTCCAAACCTCTAATCCAAAATCTCTAGGATGGCCTCCTTGACCGTGCCAAAGATCACAGGAGTCTGGTCAAGAATAGCGCGCGTAATCTCAGCTAATACAAACTCTCTCATCTGCTCCTCGAGCTGCTCGATCCCTGAACGCTCCCCTCTCTGACACTTGATCCATCCACTGGTCCATCTTACGATGTCGTCATACTGAAACCAAGCCATAACAATAATCAAAATACACATCCCTGCTAAGGAACCTCACATGCACTGCAAGTTCCCTGGTTTTGTCTCGACCCCTCTTGAATCGAGTACGGATCCTTTGCTTTCAGTAGTGCCGGCCCATACTACCTTCTACATATATCCGTACTTACCTCAAGAATTGCCTCAACTCCACCAAGTCCCTTGTACTACTACCATCACTTCTCCTAGCACAAACCTCATCCTAGGCTTACCCTAGGGAAACCTCTGACCCAACCATTCCTCAGCTGCTGAAGGTTTCCTCATAATGCCAATCAGCCATTACCTGAATACTGCCATATGTGACGAGGCTCAAATAATCCTTCAAGTAAAGGACTCGTCCCTAGACTCAAACGAGAGCTGCGCAGTAGGGTCAACTCCAGAACTCTAAGATTATTCAACCATGATCACATGTGACTTAACGTATTCATCTAATGACTAACTCTGATCACTCAGAATCCCACAAGGCACAGAGCAAGCAGCATTCAGACAAAGGAAAATCTAACCATAACATAATCCAATCAAACTGTTGTATCCTCTACACAGGAATCTGTACTAGCATGCAATATAAGCTCACATAATCAGGTATAACCTAAACAGGCTATCCTACCACTGTCTAACCAATGCTAGCATATAGCTCAATAAGCGCATATAACAGGCACAAAAGGCATCTTCCTAGATCCTTGGACCTAAATCTAGCATGCCGATCACATAATCATATCATAACTTAAACTTATATAAGTACTTTGGGAGAACTTACTTGAGCTCGGCTGATTGCATGCACCACACCCTTTTCTCTTTTCAAAGTTCCTTTTATAAATATGGTTTTTCTTTTGGAAAATTTTATACCACTTCCTCAGTTTGAGTTCAGACACACCCAAGAGTGTGCCTGAATCCCTCAAACCAAGGCTTTGATACCAACTTGTAACATCCCAAATTTCGAGTCCAATTTTTTTTTAAAAACATTACTAATTCACAACATTAAGTCATTCAAACATACAAAAAGGGTTTATATGACAAATCATAGTATCATTTCCAAAACACTTGCTTAATTATCAGAGTAAACATCCCAGGCTAACTTGCTGTGGTGTGTGCACTGCAACCCTCCCGAGCTTGTGTTCTGAAAACTGAATACCTGAAACCAAAACTGAAAACCGTAAGCACGAAGCTTAGTGAGTTCCCCAACCTACCGCATACCATACATATCTACTGATCCATACAGACCATACATAACACTGAGCACATAACCACATACTGGGGTCCCGCTTGCCACATTGGGCCTCGCCCGCTATCGGACCTCGTCCGTCACCAGGCCCCGTCTGGCTTCGATCCCCGCTCGGCGTACATATCTGTTTTCCTTAGGCCCCACCTGTCTCCGGGCCCCGCCCGCTAACATATACTATCATACAATCATATCACAACACATAACTAACATACTCTACTGGATTACTGTACTAAGGCCTCGCCTATCTTGGGCCTCGCCCCTATCCTACTAGTGATGAATCATGGAACCCTGTCCATGCTCCTACTGACAGTGAGATACGGGCCCCGCCCGCACTCACTCTTTTCCTTACTTGGGCCTCAACCCTTCTCTACTGCTAATGAGGTATGGAACACCATCCACACTCTGCTATTGGGGAGATATGGGACCTCAACCACACTCAACTCCCTACCAGGCACATACATGTATCACACAGACAACAAGTATAACTATCATACAAACCATTCCTTGGGCACCCGCCTGCTAACATTGGACCTTAGTCCCGAATATCATACTAGTATACTGTGCTTAGGGCTACCCCGTGGTCTTCCTACTCATAGCTACATGGGCCGACATTGTGGCCGTAGACCCATTCACATAAAGGGAAACTAACATGCACTGCTGAACTTTGCTAATAAGTCTCTGGCTGCTGTCCGACAACTCTCTGAACTGCTGCTCCACTAGCTACTAATGTCACAACCCGATATTTCGAGACAATGTAATGTAAAACCAATCAAATTTAGGTCAAAATATAACATTCCTAAAATCTTATTTGGGTTAAATAAAGTAGTAGGAATCGTATCAAGGTTTTCGTACATATAAAGAACCCTAAAATCCGAGTTATAACGAAGAAGTTATGACCAACCGAAGATTCTCGGCAAAACCGGCAACACCGATTAAACGAAAAACGCGAAGTTTCAATACAATAGTTTTTAGCCTTAAGTATCTAAATGAAAGTTATAGATAACCTCAAACCGTGAGCATACATAAAAAGAACGTCCAAATCTGACTTCGTATGAGGAAGTTATGATTTTTCCAAGATTCGGGTATAGCAGTAGACAGCTAAAAACTCGAAATAGAGCTCGAGATACTTTTGACCAAAACAACCTAAATGAGAATCTAAGGTCTCAACATTAGTAGCGCAACGATGAAAAGTCTGACGAAAACGGACATCGGATGAAGAAGTTATGGATTTTTAACGGAATTATCGTGTCCCGGCCCGTTAAAAATAAATAATTAAAAATAAATTCAGAATTTGCCGATGAAGTCTAAACGAGAGTTGTAGATCATGTTTTTAGCTACGCGTTCATATAAAGAACGTCGAAAACGGAGCTCGTACGCGAAAGTTATGGATTTTAAAAGTTCGAGGTCCCAAATCCGAGGCTGTCAGGCTTGCCACGACGTGGCACAAGCTTGCCGCGACCCGGCAAGTGACTGAGGGCGTCCAATCAATGGAAGAGGATAATTTTGACTCCCCACGACATGGCCATCACTTGCCACGACGTGGCACACCCCAAAAATGCCCCTATAAATAGATTTCAAGGGCTCCGAGTTCCATTGCTCAGTTCCTTTTTTCTCGCACTGAAACTCTGCGTTTAAGCCCCCGAGACCCTCCCAAAGCCCCGGTTTTCACCTTCAAGTCCCGAAGGAAGGTTTTGTGTTCCCGAGATTCCCGAGATTCCCGAGAATCCCGAGATTTCCCGCGTTTTCAACTCTTCCTGTCGAAGTTCTGCTCGATTCTTCTCTCGACTGCTTCAAATCAACAAATTCAATCAAGTGAGTTCATACCCCTTAACTAATGTTTTAAACTACTTTTAAATGTTTTATGGGGGGGGGGGATACAAGTAGAATCATGCTAGGATTACATCAATCACATGTGATTAATATACAACATTCAAAAGATTTGGCTACTCATTAGCCATTTTACCAAATAGTTTCCTTCAAATGATTTTTATAAACATTTTATATGTTTTAAACTACTTATTACACTGTACATCTTACTCGGTACATTACCTTTCAAACTTATTTACAACTGTGTTTCAATCAAATGTTTCCTTATACTCAAAACTGTTTTATCATATTTATGCCTTCAAATTGTTTTATAGATCGACATCAAGTCGATCTTTTCTTAAAATAATATTTATGTTTCAAATGTCTTACAAAATTTATTTATGCTTTTATATTATAAATTGCATGCCTCTATATGTATAGTTATATAAGAAATGTTTAAAAGACTTAGGAAGGCTATCCACCCTATTTCCTTTTCGCGCCTTGAGATGTGGTCTGGTGGGATATTGGGTATTCGTCCGAAAGTCGTTTAAATATTATTTATATATCATGTGTACATATATAGTCATAAAAGGTCTTTCCAGTTCATCCCATGCCCTTAGATTGTAAGGGTATACATCTATGACTATACGTACCAGTTAGACTGCTAGTAAACTACCATATGGGTAGTTTAGGAAGATACTAGAACCGTTACTAGAACGCGATATCATACAATGAGTCAGTTCATTCATGAGTCAATACTTTCTAGAACATTACATATACAACTATACTAGGAAGAGAACATATACAACTATACTAGAACGAGAAACATTACCCTTACATTAATACGTTAACAATTGTGATCCACTGTATCGGAGCAGGCCTTAAATGTCATGGCCCGAGTTGTAGCTAGAATTCTCTTGGAGGGAGAGCGTTGAGTTTGCGTATAGATCTATACTGGATTGACTATCCTACACCTTGCTGCTAGCTACAGCCGGACCCGCAGGTCTGCGGGTGCCAAACGTCATTCCGTTATTACGACCGTTCTTTATGTCGTTGTTATCAGTCGATAGTATGGTGCAATTATCACATTATACCTTAATATAAATCCGGTTTAAGGTAGTTAGTACAACAGTAGTTCCTATAATACAAAACTACAGTACTACAATGATTTACCCATTACATTTTTTGTGATAACCTCACTTAAACTTTAATGTACAAACTATATTTTGTTAGAAGATAGTTACACTTGGGAAATTACACACTTTTACATCAAACGAGCATACAAAACAGGTAAGCCTTGGTAGAAGGCTACTTTAATAGAAAATATAGGTTTTTTTTGAGAGATTCAAACTTTTTCAAACACTTACAATTCATATACACTTTCAAATTCTTACAATACATAGACTTACAAATTCTTACATACAAATTAAGACACTAAATACTTATGATCTCACCAGCTTCAAAGCTGATACTCGCTTTCAAAATTACTTGTATCCTCAGGTTATCATAGACAGGTACCGATGCAAGGAGAAAGGAAGATGGAGCTTGTTCAAGACTTATCTTTCATTTTGATTTATGCTTTAGTGTTTATCAAAATTTGACAGAATACAATTGTATAATAATTATTTTATTAATGCAATGGATGATGTTGTTGCTTGTTTACTACTTTACATTGTTGTTGATATTATACATGACGTCCTCCGCCCCAGAACGTTTCCGCCGTTCTCGGTTTTGGGGTGTGACAGATTGGTATCAGAGCATTGTTTATAGTGAATTGAGTATATCAACCCATGAAAAATATACTAACTATAAATACAATGGGATTAAAAATACTCTGATTTAGATTTTATACTTTAAATAATAAAATATTTAAGTAAGTATACGTGCCTGCATTCATACTAAAATCAGTGTCACTAGGGCAGTACAAAAGAATTACGATTGTTGGGCAACACAAGTGGGCTTAGAGACATATGGTCAAAACTGGGAAGATATAGCCTGATCACCTATATTATCCGAGGGTTGACTAGCATGTGCCTAAGTTTAATTGTGTGGTTGCAACAATGCTAAAATCTTACCAACCCTACCACAATGAGAACAATAGAACATAACATTAAAAATTTAAAATACTATAGGAGTATTTGGTGTTACTATAAGTACTTTATACTTGAGAACTAAAACGGGATCTTCATTATTAAGTTGATAGTTGCTAAGTGGATACACTGAGGCTATATGTAATTAGGATGTTATAGACTTAGAATCTGTGATAATTTTGCCTTGCCCCTATTCTGTGTGAATTTGGAATTAAGGTCACTTATTCGAAGGTCTATCCTGTTTAGATTACACATAGCTGGTACGCACTTCACAAATAGCGATGAAACTAATGAAGGTTTTCTAAATAATTATCTAGATAGTTTGTCAAATAATTATCCTCTTACCCTAAATTCTCGCTTAGAAATCATAGCTGGACTCCATCCCCTCAGCAACCAGTATCTTCCGAACGAAGTCATAGCTGGTTGGTTTGAAGAAGAACCAGTGAATGATCATCCTATCCCCTTGGATGATCACCATGATGAAGACTTTTCGTATGATGCTAACTCCGAACCAGAAGTTGAGAAACTACCTCGAGCAACTCCCGTTCCAACTCTAAACCCTCGTCCGGCTTTTCATGGCCCGACCCCGAGTGAGTGGAATGCTTGGAAACAGGGAGCCAAGGACAAGATCAGTCTATGCCATTTGATGGCGACCGAAGCTTTTGCAACATGAACAATGGGGGCTCAGCAGATAGAGTCTTGCCAATCTTGGTCCGCAGACTGTCCTGAAATGAGATTCAAGGCAGGACAGCCCTACATCAGATTGCAGAAGTAGTCGCCTATGCTAGAATGCATACCCTCCACACCATTCATCTTGAAGATGCTCACGAGAGATCAGAGAGAAACCATGAAACCCTACTGCAAGCACTGACTGAATCACGAGCCGAAGTCATAGGTCTCCGAGTACGCTAGATGGTGTGCGAAAGACACCTACGTGACGTGGAACGTCAATTGGCTGAACTAAGCGTTCACCAGAGGGATGACCGTTGCCAGTAGTAGACGCTTTACTTTATTTCCTTATAAAGAGGAATCGTATTTTTCTGTCTATGCCTGATGTGGCATTTTCTATGAAATTATCTTGTACCGTAAGTACTTTAGTTAGGTCTTTATGCTGTCAGGAACTATCTCCTGTGGATATGATGTAAGACCTTTACAAGGTCATTTTCTTGAACCTGTACATCGTAAATATCCAAGATATTGACAGCCGGCTAACTTTTGTGTCATTTCCTTCATTCAAGTACTCTTATCATACTCTCATTGGAGTCTATCTAAAACCTGCTTTAGTTAAGTCATTGGACCATAGCAAGTTAGATACGGAGACATTTCCAAGTCTCTTTCAGTGGTTGGATTTTGTTATTCACCAACCCACGATACCTCAACTTGTACAACAAACGTCTTGAGACCATTCTACGAACTTACCTCTACTCATTACTAGGACTGCATCATAGGGATGTAGGTCAAACCTTCGCGAACATACTTTCACTCTGTACTAGGACTGCATCATAGGGATGTAGGTCAAACTTTCGAGAACATCGTCGTACTCTTTACATGAACAATCTAAGTACATCAGGGTCAACCAGAATCGCTCACAAAATCCTTACTTTTCGTGTTATAGAATCATGTCGTCATCCAGAAGCAATCAGTCGATCAGCGAAACCCCCACTTTTCCTATGGACGCCGCTACCTTTCAAACAACAGTTACAACTGCCGTGGTGGCTGCCGTAACCGCGGTCCTTGCACACCATAGCGCTAACAGCACAGTCAATGCAACTGATGGGAACGAAGTTTCCAATCGTGGTATCCATCCAGGAAGTCGTCAAACAGTAACAGTCACAGGCTCGCAAAGCCGAAAAACAGAAAACAAGAAACGAAAGCGTCAAGCTCGGAAGGAACGCAAGAGATCCCAAAAGCTGGCTATACAACAACAACAAGTGGAAACCCCTGCCATCCCAGTACCGAGCAGGCCATACGAGGGAAAACTCCCGAAGTGTGATAAGTGTAGTTTCCATCATCATGGGGCTTGCCATGAGAGGCAGTGTTGCAATTGCCTAAACATAGGGCACCATGCTCGTAACTGTGGAGCACCGGCGCGACCCCCCACTCAAGTCCCTTTCATCGGGACTAAACCTGCACACAAGAATTGTTATAGCACCGAACGATTTAAGAAGCAGTTTTCAAAGTGGAGTAACGAGGAAGGCACTCGTGTCCTCATAGCATTGGCTAAACACCGGAATCCCGTCTCCAAGGCTAGTACTAGCCAGTCATGCCACCAATGCGGTGAGGTAGGGCACTTCAAGAAAGATTACCCGATAACAAAGAACTCTGGCGCAGATGGGAAAATTCTCAGGATCACAGCTGCAGGAGAGCCTACTCCGGAACCACGTTAAATGTAATTTGGGCGTTTTGTTGTAACCGACTTATAAATATCTAGAACTAGTGCAACTAGAGTCTTACCTTTTGCGAGATCCTGTCTGTATAGTAATTCTCGTGCTGCGTATACTTGTCTTTTGTAGTATATCTTATTCGCAGCAATAGTCTTGTGGTAAAATCTAAAGTACTGTAACTCTGTTCATGGTTGCACAGTTGTGTTTTGTCAGTAATCGTCTATGTTTAATTCTAATGTCCTTATAGTTTCTGTATGATTCCGACATTATCATACAATCCGATTCAATTTGATCGACGCCAAAACAGCTTCATACGTACATCTCTTTCTTCTAGATCGTTTTTTTTCCAGCGAAGCCGTCATATCAGAACACTGTAGTACTCATGCCAGGAGTACCACTTAGTTATTTTCTTTCCGAAGAAATCCCCGAAGTACCACTCGTGCAGTACGTCAAGTTCAATCCAAGGATTTATACGATTGATCTATCACTGAGAAATGTATGCATAAGAGTGATATATAATCAAGGTTCTACAGGTTTAGAATTGATGATTCCACTTTAACTTCTTTTCCCGGATGGGATGTGAGGGTAAGGAAGAATCAGTTATTCGACTACCTTTTCAATCTTAATTATATACGACTCGTATACACGAGATTGTGATCGTGAAGCCTTGTATAAATTCTAAAATGGACTTCAGGACGGAGAACTGCCTAAGTATACGAGTAATCACATCGTCATGTGAACAAACTTAGAACCCAGTACGACTCCCGAAAACAGATCGCCCTATAGTTTAAACACCCTCGGAGATACCAGAACAGTACAAACCACTTGACGAACTACACAGAAAGAGAAGTAGAAGACTAGGCTTCTCACCCTAGAGAACCCCGGTCATATTCTCGCGGAGATCGACGAATTGCAACGTATGTGCCTCGGATATCGAGGACTCCGTCAAGATTTTCATAGAAATCGTTATCTCTGCCTCGCATAGACAAAATGGTTCAGCAAACGCAAGGAAAGAAACTACTTCCAGGAATGGATCTGGAATCCGAATATCACCACTTTGAGTGTTAGGGGAGGATGTTCGGAAGACTATCTCCTGAACTCGATGCGGACACTTCGAGTTCGTAGTGATACCTTTCGGATAGGACCAATACGCCCATAGTTTTCATGAGCTAAATAAATAGAGTTACGCCTTTCTTACTGGGATCAGTCATCATTTCTCCATGTAATGACTTACTTATCTACCCTAGTAGTAAGAAGAAAGCCCATGGTAACATTCCTACAGAGGAGCTCTTAGCAAAGTTCTCTAGGCATGAGTTTAGATATTGAAGAGTCAAATTTCTAGGACACACTGTTAGTAATCTGGGAAATTTTGAGTACTCTTTCAATTTGTCAAAAACCATTGAGCATTCATCAACACCAGAGACGCCGGCAGTTTTTCACCAGATTCTAGGTCTTACCAAGCTACCGCCTTAGTTCATTCAGAACTCCTCGCAAGCTACATAAACTCGTACGACTTTGACCCAGCAAGGGGTGGCCTTTGACTGAGAAGTTACGCAAGAAAAGGAACCTTTGAGATTCCAAGTGAGTGACCAAGTTCTTTAGGATAACTCACTCTGGGAATGGCTTAATATGCTTCGTAAAGTGTGGAAAGCTAAATCCAAGTTAGACAGGACCTCCAAGATTCTTATCAGAATCGATCCTGTGCCTCACACAAACTAGACCTACTCCGCGAACTCAGTAACGTACTTTCTACTCTTCGCATCTCGATTGTGAAACCATACCTTTCCGTTAGGACTCTTGCAAGTCTACTCGTCGAGATCCTCGCCTTCGTATTAGAACCGTAGTGACCCTCGACCGAGAGGTCAAGCGGACGAAGAAACGCCATCGCCAGTTAGTGAAGGTTCGTTGGAACGCCAACCGAGAACCCGTTATCACTTAGGTGCGCTAGAACCAATCAATTAGGAAGTTTCCTCCTCACGACTCGATCATTCGTGCATACTTCTTTGCTTAAATTCTAATTTCAGGACGAAATTCCTTCTAACGGGGGGATGATGTGACAACCCGATATTTCGAGACAATGTAATGTAAACCCAAACAAATTTAGGTCAAAATATAACTTTCCTAAAATCTTATTTGGGTTAAATAAAGTAGTAGGAATCGTATCAAGGTTTTCGTACATATAAAGAACCCTAAAATCCGAGTTATAACGAAGAAGTTATGATCAATCGAAGATTCTCGGCAAAACCGGCAACACCGATTAAACGAAAAACACGAAGTTTCAATACAATAGTTTTTAGCCTTATGTATCTAAATGAAAGTTATAGATAACCTCAAACCGTGAGCATACATAAAAAGAACGTCCAAATCTGACTTCGTATGAGGAAGTTATGATTTTTCCAAGATTCGGGTATAGCAGTAGACAACTAAAAACTCGAAATAGAGGTCGAGATACTTTTGACCAAAACAACCTAAATGAGAATCTAAGGTCTCAACATTAGTAGTGCAACGATGAAAAGTCTGACGAAAACGGACATCGGATGAAGAAGTTATGGATTTTTAACGGAATTATCGCGTCCCGGCCCGTTAAAAATAAATAATTAAAAATAAAGTCAGAATTTGCCAATGAAGTCTAAACGAGAGTTGTAGATCATGTTTTTAGCTACGCGTTCATATAAAGAACGTCGAAAACGGAGCTCGTACGCAAAAGTTATGGATTTTACAAGTTCGAGGTCCCAAATCCGAGGCTGTCAGGCTTGCCACGACGTGGCACAAGCTTGCCGCGACCCGGCAAGTGACTGAGGGCGTCCAATCAATGGAAGAGGATAAGTTTGACTCCCCACGACGTGGCCATCACTTGCCACGACGTGGCACACCCCAAAAATGCCCCTATAAATAGATTTCAAGGGCTCCGAGTTCCATTGCTCAGTTCCTTTCTTTCTCGCGCCGAAACTCTGCGTTTAAGCCCCCGAGACCCTCCTAAAGCCCCGGTTTTCACCTTCAAGTCCCGAAGGAAGGTTTTGTGTTCCCGAGATTCCCGAGATTCCCAAGAATCCCGAGATTTCCCGTGTTTTCAACTCTTCCTGTCGAAGTTCTGCTCGATTCTTCTCTCGACTGCTTCAAATCAACAAATTCAATCAAGTGAGTTCATACCCCTTAACTAATGTTTTAAACTTCTTTTAAATGTTTTATGGGGGGGGGGGAATACAAGTAGAATCATGCTAGGATTACATCAATCACATGTGATTAATATACAACATTCAAAAGATTTGGCTACTCATTAGCCATTTTACCAAATAGTTTCCTTCAAATGATTTTTATAAACATTTTATATGTTTTAAACTACTTATTACACTGTACATCTTACTCGGTACATTACCTTTCAAACTTATTTACAACTGTGATTCAATCAAATGTTTCCTTATACTCAAAACTGTTTTATGATACTTATGCCTTCAAACTGTTTTATAGATCGACATCAAGTCGATCTTTTCTTAAAATAATATTTATGTTTCAAATGTCTTACAAAATTTATTTATGCTTTTATATTATAAATTGCATGCCTCTATATGTATAGTTATATAAGAAATGTTTAAAAGACTTAGGAAGGCTATCCACCCTATTTCCATTTCGCGCCTTGAGATGTGGTCTGGTGGGATATTGGGTATTCATCCGAAAGTCGTTTAAATATTATTTATATATCATGTGTACATATATAGTCATAAAAGGTCTTTCCAGTTCATCCCATGCCCTTAGATTGTAAGGGTATACATCTATGACTATACGTACCAGTTAGACTGCTAGTAAACTACCATATGGGTAGTTTAGGAAGATACTAGAACCGTTACTAGAACGCGATATCATACAATGAGTCAGTTCATTCATGAGTCAATACTTTCTAGAACATTACATATACAACTATACTAGGAAGAGAACATATACAACTATACTAGAACGAGAAACATTACCCTTACATTAATACGTTAACAATTATGATCCACTGTATCGGAGCATGCCTTAAATGTCATGGCCCGAGTTGTAGCCAGAATTCTCTTGGAGGGAGAGCATTGAGTTTGCGTATAGATCTATACTGGATTGACTATCCTACACCTTGCTGCTAGCTACAGCCGGACCTGTAGGTCTGCGGGTGCCAAACGTCATTCCGTTATTACGACCGTTCTTTATGTCGTTGTTATCAGTCGATAGTATGGTGCAATTATCACATTATACCTTAATATAAATCCGGTTTAAGGTAGTTAGTACAGCAGTAGTTCCTATAATACAAAACTACAGTACTACAATGATTTACCCATTACATTTTTAGTGATAACCTGACTTAAAGTTTAATGTACAATCTATATTTTGTTAGAAGATAGTTACACTTGGGAAATTACACACTTTTACATCAAACGAGCATACAAAACAGTTAAGCCTTGGTAGAAGGCTACTTTAATAGAAAATATAGGTTTTTTTTTTTGAGAGATTCAAACTTTTTCAAACACTTACAATTCATATACACTTTTAAATTCTTACAATACATAGACTTACAAATTCTTACATACAAATTAAGACACTAAATACTTATGATCTCACCAGCTTCAAAGCTGATACTCGCTTTCAAAATTACTTGTATCCTCAGGTCATCATAGACAGGTACCGATGCAAGGAGAAAGGAAGATGGAGCTTGTTCAAGACTTATCTTTCATTTTGATTTATGCTTTAGTGTTTATCAAAATTTGACAGAATACAATTGTATAATAATTATTTTATTAATGCAATGGATGATGTTGTTGCTTGTTTACTACTTTACATTGTTGTTGATATTATACATGACGTCCTCCGCCCCAAAACGTTTCCGCCGTACTCGCTTTCAAGAAAGTGGGTTAGATCTGATCCCACATCGGCTGGGAAGGAGAACTAAGCATTCCTTATAAGGGGTGTGGATACCTTTCCTATTACAACGCGTTTTAAAGCCGTGAGGGCAGCAGATCCCATAAGAACTATGCAGTTAAGCGTGCTCGGGCGGGAGTAGTACCAGGATGGGTGACCCCCTGGGAAGTCCTCGTGCCAAGTGGCCCAAAGCGGACAATATTGTGATACGTGTCGGAGGGGGATGTTACAAATGGTATCAGAGTTAGGGCACGGGTCGATGTGTTCGACAGGGACGTCGAACCCTATAATGGGGGGTGAAAGTGGGTTAGATCTGATCCCACATCGGCTGGGAAGGAGAACTAAGCATTCCTTATAAGGGGTGTGGATACCTTTCCTATTACAACGCGTTTTAAAGCCGTGAGGGCAGCAGATCCCATTAAAACTCTGCAGTTAAGCGTGCTCGGGCGGGAGTAGTACCAGGATGGGTGACCCCCTGGGAAGTCCTCGTGCCGAGTGGCCCAAAGCGGACAATATTGTGATACGTGCCGGAGGGGGATTTTACATAATATCAATATAACACTTAGTTCCAAACTGAACTCTAGAAGTCAAACTAAGTCAACTCTGGTCAAAGTCAAAGTCCCGGTCTAAGTCAACCTTCCAGTTGACTCGACTCGTTGAGTCAACTCATAGACTCGCCGAGTTCCTAAACTCAGAAACTCTCCAAATACAACTCAACTCGCCGAGTCACCCCAATACTCGTCGAGTTCAATGATCTCTGAGTCCCATCCTGACCAACTCACTGAGTCACCACTCAACTCATTGATCTGCATCTTAACCAGAAAAAGGTTGAGATTCTACGACCAGACTCGCCGAGTCCAAGGCAATCTTCAACAAACTTACCGAGTTGTTCTTCCAACTCGCCGAGTCCATGCTCATCTTCATAAAACTCGCCGAGTACACCCATGTGACTCGCCGAGTCTCTTCAGATCTTAATCAATACAGTGACTTTTCGAGCCATGCAGGGGCTCCAATCCATAGATCCACTCTTCTACAGTCTATCCTCCACGTAAAGCTGCAAACTTTACGAGAAACCAAGGAGATAAAGGCCCAAAACACTCTAGGGCTAGGGTTTAAGACAAAGGGGGTTCACCAATAACTCATTAATTGCTGCTTTAAGACATTCTGGACCATCACAACCCTAGATCTTGTGACAACCCGAAACTTTTTCTGCTTCTGTCACGTGTTTTCCGTTAATGAAATTTCAGAACCGTTAACTTTTCCGTCAAAATTTTGGTTTAATAAAATAATCTAGTTATATTTAATTAAATTATTTACGAGTCGGAACCAAAAATCGCGCGGAAACCCAAAAATCTCGAAAAAACTACATTTTTGGTCTAAAATGGGATTACGACCGTAAACAGGTTTATGGTCAGTGCCGAGTGGACCCCACCTCACCCCAATAAATACGATGCCTCCGACTTCATTAGGACGTTTCTGGCCAGATTCTCTCATCGCCTCTCTAAGAAACTCAAACTGTAAACGCTTGAAAACGCATTTAAACTCCAAGAAACGCCGAAAAACACCGTTTAGAGCCCTTTGGAACGTCTGGAAACACTCAGCTCGTCGAAATCAGCATCCAAACACCATTTTTCTGAGTTTACGGTCCAACCTTCAAGAACCGTAAACCCTGTTCTTGAGTTTATGTTCCAACCTTCAAAGACCGTAAACTCTGTTCTTAAGTTTACGACCGTAAACTCATCAAGCCTTCAGAAACCATAAACACCCCTTTTTGGTGATACTTTTGGCTGAAAACTCATTTCTTCGGTTCAAGCAAGTCTCGGTAAGATTCCTCAACCGAAGTTAAAGTGTTTTTCTAACACCTTAATCATCGAAATCGCTAATTTACATACGTATATGTATTTATTTTAAAATAGGATTTTGTTAGTGTCACGTGCAACAAATCGGGAATCTTCATTTTAGTTAACAATCCCACATAAACATTTTCTTGAATAAACAATCCCACATAAACATTTTCTTGAATATACATAAAACTTATGCAAACCTCATACTTTAAATCCCTTTTGTACTATGCTGAGCATCGGGGACGTTTTCACTAAAATTGCATAGTTTTTCTAGACACGCTATTTGCTACGTTATACATGCAAACTACAATTGGTATAGTTTGGGATTTCTCTAAAACTTATCAAGCATAAAAACTTTCACTATTAAACATATGCATGGGAATAGAAAACATTTACAGTTTACATCACAGCTTCACCATGATGTTTATAACTGTAATTATCACTATATACGTTATGCATACGGATTTTCACTACGGTAGAACGCTACTGCACTACATGTAAACTAGATTGTACGATACTGTGAGGCGCTACTTCACTACTGTACCCTTAGGTGTACAGGGATAAATCCTACCAGTGTATAACCAGAGTCTCCTGGAGGGAGAGCGTGAGATTTGTGAATAGATCTATTCGGGACTGACAATCCCACATCTGGACTGCTAGCTACAGTTAGGCGGGCATGCCTGAGATGTACAAATGTCATTTCACTCAACGCTTGAAGAATGTTGGAAAGGTCACTAGTCATATCAAGCATGGTTATACGACTCACATTATGTATAAATCACCTTTAGTTTACCAACCCGACTTTCTTCAGTAGTTTTATTTATACCAAATAGAACTAAACACACTATGCATACTGGCCGAGCTAGGGTTTTCAAAACCGAATCATTTATGCTACGGTTTTACATATTAAATACTTATACTTCATGACTAGCTTTAGCTAGTCACATGAGGCAGTATTTTCGCATATCACTACGTTTTTTTTTCAGAAACAAACATTCATGGTTGTATACGAAATCGACAACGTAACGCTTTTCATTAAAGAAAATATCGGATTTTTTGGAGATTATACAAACATTTCGGCTCGTTCATCAACAAGTTTTCATTACAAATTACTGCTTATGAACTCACCAGCTTTATGCTGATATTTTTCAAAATGCTTGTATTCTCAAGAAATCAGTAGACAGGTACTTGCTGGATTTTCGAGGAACTGAAGCATTAAGAGTTTTTAGGTTTTTACTATGCAAAACTATTGGATGTAATTCAAACTAAATTCAAACAAATGTAAACGTTTTTACTAAAGTATTCACTGTAATGGTTGTGTTGCTATGATTGCTGTTATTCATTGGTTATGATGCTATACATGACGTCCTCCGCCCCGGAACGTTTCTACCATCGGTTTCGGGGTGTGACAGATTGGTATCAGAGCACATGTTTATAGCGAACTAGTATACCAAACCTTACGTGGTATACAACTATAAACACTAAGGGGCCTAAGTGCTCTACACTAAAAGTATACTTTCAAAATATAAAGTATTTTTATAAAAGTATACGAGCATGCATACATAACAGGATTCGTGTCACTAGTAGAACTGAACAAATATATTTTGGATGCTGGAACGCTGCGGTTAAACTTGGATAGTTATGTAATCATGTCTAGGGTGAATATAGCCTAATCAACTATATTTAGTCGAGACATGACCAACACGTGTTTGGGGGTGATTGTAGTGCTATAGCAGGCCCGAAACTTACCAAAATCATCACACATAAAATACTATAGGAGTATTTTCGCTAGAGCCAAACTTAGTACGCAGATTCACTCTATGTATTGCTACCTCTCCTTCCTTAAGCAATAACTTACTTGTGTTAGTAACCTTTCTATGATTATCGCTCGATAGAATACTTTCATTATCAGGATGAGATATATTTTGTTCTTTTATATATCTCGAGGACTTACCATCCCCTTCTTCCTAATAGTTTCTAGAACAAGATGCCTCCTCGACCAAGACCCATAAGAAGGAACAACGACACTCTATCACCTCCACCACCTCCTCAGTTCGACCCTGTCATGTTCTAGACATCAGTTACCGCCACCATAACCGCAACAATGGTACAAGTGAACGCTGGTGGGGCTGGAGGTGGAACCGACCAACAGAGACAAGATGGAAGTCAAGGACATCAAAAAGAGTGTTCCTACAAGGACTTCATGACGACGAAACCCAAGTCCTTCGATGGAAATGGAGGTGTCATCACCCTGACGCGCTGGTTCGAGAAGATCGAATCCATCTTCGAAATTTGCGTCCATTCTGAAGCCAACAAGGTGAAGTTCGCCGCCTGCACCTTCACCGACAAAGCCTTGACCTAGTGGAATGGTCGAGTCATAACCCTAACCCTGCCAGTGGCTAATACCATGGGTTGGGACAGACTGAAGGAGCTCATGCTCACGGAGTACTGCCCGAGGGGCGAAGTGCAAAAGTTGGAACATGAACTCTGGAACTTGAAGATTAAGGGTTACGACATCGCTGCCTACACCGCGAGATTTTGTGATCTGGCTCTTTTCTGTCCGGGAGTGGTCACCCCAGAAAGCAAGAACATCGAGAGGTACATCTGGGGACTGACGCAACCCACCAAAGGAAATGTCGTGGGTGCTAGGCCGACTACATATGAAAGCGCCAAGGATTTGGAAAAGACTCTGATTGATCTTGGAATCGATCTGGATGAAGTGGCAGTTGTCACCGAGCCACCTAAGGAAAGCGGTGGGAAGAAGAAGAACTTTGGCAACAAACGAAAGGGCCAGTCTTCACAGGAGCCCTCCAAGAAACAATAGATAGTGGCAGTTCATGCTATTATTGCTCCTGCTGCTGCTCCCACTGCTGTTCCAATCACCCAACCCCCTACCGGTGGTTATGCTGGGAAAATACCTCTGTGCAACAAGTGTAACTTCCATCATCACGGGCTCTGCCGTGAATTGATCTTCAACAACTGTGGGAAGAAGGGACACACAGTTCGATACTGTAAGACACCGACTCAACCAACCAACCAGCCTCCGGGAGCGGGCGCTGGTCAAACTTGCTATGGATGTGGAGAGGCTGGGCACTACAGGAGAAACTGCCCCAAGGCAACAACTGGTGGCAATACAGGGAGAGTTTTGGCTATGGGCCAGAATGAAGCAGTTGCTGATCCTACCGTTGTTACGGGTATGTTCCTCCTTGAAAACTCTTATGCATGCATTCTCTTCGATTCTAGTGCGGAGAGGAGTTTTGTTAGTCATTCATTCAAACATCTAATCAAGTGTAAATCCCAACCTTTAACCGAAATATTTACCGTTGAGATGGCTAACGGGAAAAAGGAGAGCACTAACGACGTATTCATAGGCTGCATTCTTACTCTAGACAATTATTCGTTTCCCATCGATCTTATGCCTGTGTCCATCAAGAGTTTCGACATCATTATTGGCAGGACTGTTTAAGCTCCAATCATGTTGATATTCTTTGCTTCGAGAAGGCTATCCGTCTCAACCTTCCTTCTCGCGAAGCCCTCATGATTTACGGAGATAAGCCTAGCTCGAACCTCCATATGATTTCATGCGTCAAGACCCAAAAGTATCTGTGGAGAGAGTGCCATGCATTCCTAGCTCATGTTGTCAACGAAACACAAAAAGTTAGAGACCTTGAGAGCATCCCCAAAGTCGGCAACTTTCCTGATGTCTTCCCTGAAGATCTCCCAGGAATCCCTCCCGAACGCCAAGTCGAGTTCCGTATCGACTTGATCCCTGGAGCTACTCCTGTAGCTAAATCTCCATACCGTTTAGCGCCAGTGGAGATGCAAGAATTATCCAATAATCTCAACGAGCTTATCAGCAAAGGATTCATAAGGCCGAGTTCCTCACCCTGGGGAGCTCCTATCTTATTCGTGAAAAAGAAAGATGGATCCTTTCGGATGTGCATTGACTACCGAGAGTTGAATAAGCTGACCATCAAGAACCGTTATCCCTTACCCAGGATCGACGATCTCTTTGTTGGATTAGTGTCCAAGTCCATAACTATTTTGGTATGTTCTTGACCCGATGGTGCATGGTCCTTTTGGGTTGCCTTCACCAAAGCAACTTGATTGGAGAAATAAATAGAGAGAGAGAGGTTATTATGATTTATTAATATGTTATAAGAATAATATATTAAAGGAGAAATCATATTTGTTTAATTAATATTGGTCAATAATTAATTAAGAATTAATTTTGTGATCAAGTGTAATTAAATAAACTAGAGTGGCTGAATTGTAATTGTGTGATAGTTACAAAATAAGGTAAGGATTATCTTAAATATAGGGTGAACGAATTTACGGAGATAATGCCTTAGAATTCGACTAGGATAAGGGTTTCTAAGACTTATCTTATGGTTGCTTGGTGGGCAAGCAACTAGATAAGGATAAGGACTAAAACCCTAATCTTTACACCTATATAAACCCCCTAAGGCTCATAAATTCGTCTAAGCCTTCCCAAGAAGTCCTAAGGACGAATTCCTACCTCTCTCCTCTCTCTTTATACCTTCTCCATTTGCTCTTGGTGTTTGTAAGCCATTAGAGGAGTGACACTTGTGACTCTAAGCCTTCCAAAGTCAATTCAAGGAGGAATTGGGATTGTTATTACTACATAACAACCAAGGTAATATCTTAAACCTAATTATATGTTAATATTGATTTCCATATGCTAGAATTAGGGTTTATAGTCTTGGATTCAAAGCATGTACAATAGAGAAACCTAGATCCAAGCATTAGGGTTTGTATGAGCACATAGGATGTCTTATGACCAAAACCCATCAGTGGTATCAGAGCAAATCAAATAAACCTTATCGATCATCACTAGCACACGAGTTGAGGTTTACAAGAGAATTTTATATGTCAAGGAGTCAGTGGGAGTCTTTATAGTCTTGAAAAGTTTCAAGAACAAATCAAATAAACCTTATCGATCATCACTAGCACACGATTTGAGGTTTACAACCTATCGTAATGACATTATTTGGTTTCTGTGCCAATCCAATTGAGTTAATTATGCATGTGAGTTTTATGAGTTCTCATTTTGAACGCATAAAAGGCAAAGCACCTTAATCAATGAAAGGTACATTGATAGGAAAGGGTGAGCTGCTTAACTACTTGGAAGACGTGGTGGGCAGCTGTGCTACCATAAGGCAAGAAATCAAGATTAAGAAAGTTCGGTCCATATGAGTTTAAATTTGTCATAAACTTTGGTTTTAACAAATTCACATGGATAGGAACACATACGCCATTTAACTCTAAGTGTCATAAGATTTCCTCCTTCATGAAAATGATTGTGAGGAAATGCTTTCACTAAGAAAGATTTTAAGAAGATAGTGATTGTAAAATTGCATTCTCGAATTCAATTATGGTTACCGTATCCCTTTCCATAATTTGAATTGTGAGGTTTGGCAATTATTCTTAAGTGTTTAGACACACATGAACTATCGAAGGCAAAGGTGTATAAGTTCAAAAAACCTTGATAAAAGATTATCAAAGCATTAAGTATTAGAAACATGAACTTAAAAATTCAATAAGTATTGATTTTTGAAAGTTAAGATGTTTATGAATACATGTCGAAGCTAGTGGGAGCATAAGTGTTATGTTTTATAATAACCATCATGATAGTGGGAGCATAAATGTTATGATTGTATGATTATTAAGGCACGTATTGCAAAGTTGGCAATATTAATTATAGAAAACAAGAATCATACTTTGCAAAGTTGTAAGAGTTGAAAGGTTGTTTTGCTATAATTAAGGGAGAGAATATTATGCTTCATTTCAAATCTAAAGGATTAGGTTGAGAAATGTTAATAAACTTAGTCAAGGGTACATAGTGTGTTCTTAAAATTTCGATTATGATTACGGCATTCCTCTTCACAATTCGAATTTTGAGAACATAGCAAATAAAACATTATGCGTCGTGTCCCATACGCTTCGGGTATAGGATCGATTGCAAATGTTTTAATGTTTGACAATTCTAAAATTTTCCAAATTTCTAGCGCATTTAGAGGGAAAAGGGACTAGAATCGGTTTTGACTAAAATAATTAAACAACTATCAAAGGACAATCCAAAGTTCGACGAGGATTGGTCGCTTGTGAGTAGTTGGTAGTATAGTATTGGAAGATATGGAAATGTTCTCATATTGGATGGACCATATCGACATTATTAGGAATAGATAAGATTCTATTAAAAATAAGTTGTCATATGGAAAATATGGAAATGTATCTATATTGGGAATTGAATATTGAAAATCTATGTCTAGATTAGAAACTTTTATGCAAAAGGATGTTCAAAGGAATGTACTTTGAGTGAGAGACATCATATCTAAAGAATTGTCTTGTAACAATCTCCGATAGAAGACTTTGTAATATCATTGGCAATGGCCTTTGTGACTTTGGTGCAGTGACATTACGAAAGGATCGTTGCGTAAAGTGTTAGAATCTAGCATATTCTATAAGTAGCAAGAATTTGATATTCTTTCACTTAGGAAAAAGGATTTGGAGTTGTGAAATGAGAATGGTTGGAAATGTGTTCCATTTGATCTATTTCACAAAAGTAAGAACCATAGGTAAACATTGTGTGCATGCTAAGAAGCATGGGACAAGTGTTGTAATTCAAGTAAGAAGATGATTAACCGAAACGACAAATAATGAGTAATCGATATGGTGATAAATAAAAGGTGTTTTATTTATGCTCAAAGGTTTGAGGCCATATGGGATTAGTATTATTCTTGTGTTTCACTTTGCATGTTTTGACTTCCAGAATAATTTAATTGGTTAAGAACAGTCAAATTATTCGAACGGGCCACAGTCGTTCATATGTTGGAAGTAGGTATGAATGAAGACTGTCGTGAATTGGTGTGTGGATTGTCTAGAAGAGTATTAGACATAAGCAAATGTTTGCCGCAACGTTCATGAGTGCTTACGAATATGATTTGAGCATTGGATTAAACCCACGCTCACTTAGATCACTCCACGAAATTGTATCACGAGTGATTAGTGAGACAATAACATCTTATATTTTTGAAACCGAGATGTGTGAGTTGTATCTTGCGAATCGGTTGCACATTGATAATATGTAAACACACTAGTAACTTGGTGTTATAAAACATATTGTTGTGTGTGATTCGGTGCGTGAGTGCAAGCAAGCATTGTATCAAAGTTTATCCGTTCCTTTTATCCAAAGTAGGATAAAAGCGATATCTTTGGGCCCCTCGATGGTTTAGTGATGACAAACGTAAATGCTCGGCCGGGCTAGGGCTAATTTAATTTGTTCAATTAGTCTGTCGTCATAAATCAGAAATCGAGAAGTAGTACAAAGAGAATGGTTTGAAATCATGTCTCATATGATATCTAGAATGGAGGAATATATGATCCCTTATCTAAGGACACATGTATTTGATATGATCAGAGTTGACAGTGGCTTTGGAAAGCTACGATTGCAGATCGGGATCCGAAGTCATACGTAGAATAGTTGTTAGACTTATCCAAGTGGGAGACTGTTGGATTAGTGTCTAAGTCCATAACTATTTTGGTATGTTCTTGACCCGATGGTGCATGGTCCTTTTGGGTTGCCTTCACCAAAGCAACTTGATTGGAGAAATAAATAGAGAGAGAGGTTATTACGATTTATTAATATGTTATAAGAATAATATATTAAAGGAGAAATCATATTTGTTTAATTAATATTGGTCAATAATTAATTAAGAATTAATTTTGTGATCATGTGTAATTAATTAAACTAGAGGGGCTGAATTGTAATTATGTGATAGTTACAAAATAAGGTAAGGATTATCTTAAATATAGGGTGAACGAATTTAAGGACATAATGCCTTAGAATTCGACTAGGATAAGGGTTTCTAAGACTTATCTTATGGTTGCTTGGTGGGCAAGCAACTAGATAAGGATAAGGACTAAAACCCTAATCTTTACACCTATATAAACCCCCTAAGGCTCATGAATTCGTCTAAGCCTTCCCAAGAAGTCCTAAGGACGAATTCCTACCTCTCTCCTCTCTCTTTATACCTTCTCCATTTTCTCTTGGTGTTTGTAAGCCATTAGAGGAGTGACACCTGTGACTCTAAGCCTTCCAAAGTCAATTCAAGGAGGAATTGGGATTGTTATTACTACATAACAACCAAGGTAATATCTTAAACCTAATTATATGTTAATATTGATTTCCATATGCTAGAATTAGGGTTTATAGTCTTGGATTCAAAGCATGTACAATAGAGAAACCTAGATCCAAGCATTAGGGTTTGTATGAGCACATAGGATGTCTTATGACCAAAACCCATCACTCTTCGACCAACTACAGGGAGCCAATTATTTCTCAAAGATCGATCTAAGATCAGGGTACCATCAGTTGCGAGTTCTTGAGAATGATGTGCCCAAAACAACATTCCGAACTCGCTATGGACACTACGAGTTCGTAGTAATGCCCTTTGGTCTAACTAACGCACCGACATCATTCATGGACCTGATGAATCGGGTGTGCCGCTATTTCTTAGACAAGTTCGTGATTGTGTTCATCGACGACATACTTGTCTATTCGCGGAGTGAGGATGACCATAAATATCACTTAAGGCAGGTTTTGGAAACTTTAAGGGCAGAAAAGCTATACGTCAAATTTTTGAAGTGCGAATTCTGGATCAGGAAGGTGAATTTCCTTGGACACGTGATTAGTAAGGAAAGGATACACGTTGAACCATCCAAGATCAAAGCGATTGAGAATTGTTTTGCACCGAAGACATCCACAGAAATCCGTCAATTTTTAGGTCTCGCAGGCTACTATCGCAGATTCATCCAGAACTTCTCCAGAATCGCTAAGCCTTTAACTACCCTGACACAAAAGGGGTAACCTTTAGTTGGGGAGCTAAGCAAGACACTGCATTTCAAACATTGAAGCAAGCCCTATGCAGCGCACCTATCTTGTCCCTGCCCGAAGGGACGGAAGACTTCGTGGTCTACTGTGATGCATCCAATCAGGGCCTTGGTTGTGTGCTCATGCAACGAGGAAAGGTTATCGCCTACACCTCGAGACAGTTGAAAACACATGAGGTCAATTACACAACTCATGATTTGGAGTTAGGAGCAGTGGTCTTTGCATTAAAGATCTGGAGACACTATCTCTATGGAACCAAGTGCACTATCTTCACAAACCATAAGAGCTTACAGCACATTTTTATCAGAAGGAGTTAAACATGAGACAACGACGATGGGTCGAGCTACTCAGTGACTACGAGTGCAAAATTCGCTATCATCCCGACAAGGCCAATGTGGTAGCAGACGCCCTCAGTAGAAAGGAGTATTCAGGGCGTAAGGTGAAGGCACTAACAATGACCATCCATTCCCACCTGTCCACGCAGATCAGAGAGGGTCATCTGGAAGCCTTAATACTAGAGAGCGTGCCGGATGAAGCCTTGAGAGGAATGAAAAAGAATCTAGAGATCAAGGGAGACGGAGTCTATTATTTCACGGACCGAATCTGGACCCCAAAGTGTAACATCCAGATTTTCAGGGTTATTATTATTTAGTTTAATCTTTTGATTAAAGGAGAGACTCGATGAGTTGAGGATCCAACTCACCGAGTCGAGACGGGTTTTCCATGCGGATTTAATATGTGGACTCGACGAGTCAGAGGAGGGACTCGCCGAGTAGGTGCTGGGCAGAGAAACCCTAATTTCTCGTGTTTGGAACCTATTTAAGGTCCCTATGGCCTTCATTTGCGGCCACTACACCCTGAGAAACCCTAGAGAACAGAGAGAAAGTTTGTGGTGCAAGAGGAGGGCCAATTCATCACATTTTGGTGTGTTCTAGCAAGGGGAAGGATGGATTTCGTGTTAGGCTATTTTGTGGGACTCAAATCTTCCATCATTTCGTTCAGAGCTACTATGAGGGGTAAGGATTCATGTCCATCTTCGTTTGTGTGATAGATTTCATGAATCTAGAGTTTCTTCTCTTCTTTTGGTTAAGAGATCTAGAGTATGTGATGTCCCCTTGTGTGTATATCTTCAGATCTGGACCTTGAGAGGTCCAGAGAGTCCCTATTCCCCAGATTTATGCAGTCCTTTATGAGTTTGGAGCTTAGGTGATCATTTTAAGGGTGATTTCTCCATTTATGGCTAATTGTGGGTTGCATGAACGTAAAGTTTGAACCTTTACGTGACTTTGGAGTGGTAGAAGCTTAGATCTACTAGTTGGTAAAGCGAATCTGGCCTCAGAAGGTCGAATGAGCATAGTCATGGAGGAAACTCGCCGAGTCCATGGGAAGACTCAACGAGTCGATTCGGGTTGCCCCGCGATTCGAATCCAGTGGAGACCCGTCGAGTGAGGCCTTAGAGGAGTCAGAAGGCACGCATGGACTCGCCGAGTCACTCTTGTGCACTCGACGAGTCTGGTCAGAGTTGACCGTTGACTTGAGTTGACTTTTTGGTTTTGGTCAACATAAGTAATGGAGATCATAGAGGGGTAAAATGGTCTTTTACCCACTACCCGATTAGAGAGGGAAAGAGAAATTGTCGGTTTAATTAGGGATATTTTCCTTATGTGTTAGGCGGTGGCGAGTTCGAGATTCAAGTGTAAAGATAACCGCTTTCTGCTTTCAGGTGAGTCTTCTCACTATACCTTACCTTGAGTGGTAATTAGAGTTATTGAATGTTATTTATATGATGTGTTGCACTGCATTATTTCTATGTGATTTATGCCGTGCGTATATCAGAGTATATCAGAGTTAGAACCGGAAGGTTCACAGAGCTAGGACCAGAGGGTGCACAGAGTTAGGGACCAAGGACCCACAGAGTTATAGCCTCGAGTGGCTAGTATGTGTTATGTGTATTTTGGGGAACTCACTAAGCTTCGTGCTTACAATGTTTTGTGCTTTGTGTTTCAGGTTTTCTTAGGATCACAGGACGGCACTGGCTCGATTGTACACACCAGAGAAAGAGTTATGTTTTAGAGGATCATGCATTTCTATTTATTTGATTATGGAGTTATGTCCTTGTACTTTAAACAAAAATGAGATTTTTACAAAAAGTGTTAAAGAGATAAATGATTTTTAAACGAAAATTTTGTTTTAAAAATTTCGGTGTTACACAAAGTTCGGTGGTTACAGAGAGGTTGTCATTGAATGAGGCTCACACGACTAAATACTCCGTTCACCCAGGTTCGGATAAGATGTATCTGGATCTCAAACAGCTCTATTGGTGGCCAAACATGAAAGCGGAGATTGCAACCTTCGTGGGCAAGTGCTTGACTTGCACCAAGGTGAAGATGGAACATCAGAAGCCCTCAGGTCAACTTCAGCAGCCGAAAATACCTGAGTGGAAGTGGGAAAGGATAACCATGACTTTTATCACCAAGTTACCCAGGTCTCCGAGTGGGCACGATGCCATCTGGTTAATTGTTGATCGGTTGACGAAGTCCGTCCACTTCCTGCCAATCAAAGAAAGCTTTAAGATGGAGAGACTCACACGGATCTACATGAAAGAGATAGTTCGCCTTCATGGTTTACCTACATCCATTATCTCCGATCGAGATAGCAGGTTTACATCGAGGTTCTGGCAGTCTTTACAGAAGGCTCTTGGAACTAAATTGGATATGACCACGGCTTATCATCCGCAGATTGATGGACAGAGTGAGAGGACAATTCAGACATTGGAAGACATGTTGAGAGCCTGCGTCATTAACTTCGGCGCGTCATGGGACACTCATCTTCCTTTGGTTGAATTTTCCTACAACAACAACTACCATACCAGCATCAAGGCTGCGCCGTTTGAATCCCTCTATGGCCGCAGGAGCAGATCCCCTTTGTGTTGGGCTGAGGTGGGCGACACGCAGCTAGCCAGGGGTCAAATCCCCGACAGTACTCTCACTGGTCCTGAAATCATCAGAGAGACAACTGAGAAGATTGTACAAATCTGGGAACGACTGAAAGCCTCACGAGATAGACAAAAGAGCTACGCCGATAAGAGACGTAAACCCTTGGAGTTCCAGGTTGGCGACCGTGTCCTTCTGAAGGTCTCACCCTGGAAAGGCATGATACGCTTCAGAAAGCGTGGAAACCTAAACCCAAGTTACATTGGACCATTCAAGATCCTTGCTAGGATTGGTCCCGTAGCATGCAAACTCCAATTACTGTGAGAACTCAGCAACATCCATCCTATTTTTCACGTATCAAACCTAAAGAAGTGTCTGTCCGATGAGACACTTGTGATTCCTCTCGATGAGATTGAAATCAATGATAACCTCAACTTTGTGGAAGAACCGGTCGAAATCATGGACAGAGAGATCAAACGAATGAAACAAAGTCGCATCCCTATAGTGAAGGTTCGCTGGAATGCCAAGTGGGGACCTGAATTCACTTGGGAGCACAAAGACCAGATGAAACAGAAGCATCCACATCTCTTTCCTAATCCATGATTTGTATTCTAGGTTCGAATTTCGGGACGAAATTCCCTCTAACGGGGGGATGATGTGACAACCTGAAACATTTCCCGTTTCTGTCACGTGTTTTCCGTTAATGAAATTTCAGAATCCGTTAGCTTTTCCGTCAAAATTTTGGTTTAATAAAATAATCTAGTTATATTTAATTAAATTATTTACGAGTCGGAACCAAAAATCGCACGGAAACCCAAAAATCTCGAAAAAAACTACATTTTTGGTCTAAAATGGGATTACGACCATAAACTAGTTTACGGCCGTAAACTCGTTTACGACCATAAACATGTTTACGGTCAGTGACGAGTGGACCCCACCTCACCCCTATAAATATGATGCTTCCGACTTCATTAGGATGTTTCTGGCCATATTCTCTCCTCCCTTCTCTAAGAAACTCAAACTGTAAACGCTCAAAAACGCATTTAAACTCCGGGAAACGTCGAAAAACACCGTTTTGAGCCCTTTGGAACATCTGGAAACACTCAGCTCGTCGAAATCAACATCCAAACACCATTTTTCCAAGTTTACGGTCCAACCTTCAAGAACCGTAAACCCTGCTCTTGAGTTTACAGTCCAACCTTCAAAGATCATAAACTCTGTTCTTGAGTTTATGGCCGTAAACTCATCAATCCTTCAGAAACCGTAAACACCCCTTTTTGGTGGTACTTTTGGCTGAAAACTCATTTCTTCGATTCAAGCAAGTCTCGGTAACATTCCTCAACCGAATTCAAGTGTTTTTCTAACACCTTAATCATCAAAACCGCTAATTTAGATACGCATACGTATTTATTTTATAATACGATTTCGTTAGTGTCACGTGCAACAAATCAGGAATCTTCATTTCAGTCAACAACCCCACGCAACAACTATGAGTTCATACCCCTACATTTTTCCGCATTTTTAATGTTTTCAGGGGGGGAATACAAGCTAAACATAAACATTTTCTTGAATATACATAAAACTTATGCAAACCTCATACTTTAAATCCCTTTTGTACCATGCTGAGCATCAGGGACATTTTCACTAAAATTGCGTAGTTTTTCCGGACACGCTATTCGCTACGTTATACATGCAAACTATAATCGGTATAGTTTCGAATTTCTCTAAAACTTATCAAGCATAAAACTTTCACTATTAAACATATGCAGGGGAACAGAAAACGTTTATAGTTTACATCACTGCTTCATCATGATGTTTATAACTGTAATTATCACTATATACGTTATGTATACGAATTTTCATTACGGTAGAACGCTACTGCACTACATGTAAACTAGATTGTACGATATTGTGAGGCGCTACTTCACTACTATACCCTTAGGTGTACAGGGATAAATCCTACCAGTGTATAACCAGAGTCTCCTGGAGGGGGAGCGTGAGATTTGTGAATAGATCTATTCGGGACTGACAATCCCACATCTGGACTGCTAGCTACAGTTAGGCGGGCACGCCTGAGATGCACAAATGTCATTTCACTCAACGCCTGAAGAACATTGGAAAGGTTACTAGTCATATCAAGCATGGTTATACGACTCACATTATGTATAAGCCACCTTTAGTTTACCAACCCGGCTTTCATCAGCAGTTTTATTTATACCAAATAGAACTAAACACACTATGCATATTGGCCGAGCTAGGGTTTTCAAAACCGAATCGTTTATGCTACGGTTTTACATATTAAATACTTATACTTCATGATTAGCTTTAGCTAGTCACATGAGGCAGTATTTTCGCATATCACTACGGTTTTTTTTTTCAGAAATAAACATTCATGGTTGTATACGAAATCGATAACGCTACGCTTTTCATTAAAGAAAATATCGGATTTTCTGGAGATTACACAAACATTTCGGCTTGTTCATAAACAAGTTTTCATTACAAATTACTGCTTATGAACTCACCAGCTTTATGCTGATATTTTTCAAACTGCTTGTATTCTCAGGAAATCAGTAGACAGGTACTTGCTGGATTTTCGAGGAACTGAAGCATTAAGAGTTTTTAAGTTTTTACTATGCAAAACTATTGGATGTAATTCAAACTAAATTCAAACAAATGTAAACGTTTTTACTAAAGTATTCACTATAATGGTTGTTTTGCTAAGATTGCTGTTATTCATTGGTTGTGATGCTATACATGACGTCCTCCGCCCCGGAACGTTTCCGCCATCGGTTTCGGGGTGTGACAGATCTGAAGTAGCAACCTCAGATCTAAGCCCCGAACCCGAAATAGATCTCAATCTTACCAAAATAGCCCCAAAATCTCATTCAAGAATAGATCTAATTGCAATAAAGCCAAAGCAACAACTTATTACCTCAAGGATGACCTTCCACTGAAGAATAATCCAACTCTCTACAAATCCCCTCGCTCCAAGCTTCTTGATCTTTAATAGCTCTTCACAAAACCCCCTTATCTAAGCTCCAAATTGCTTCCAAGGACTCTCACTCATGATTTAGGGTTTTTGGATCTCAAAAGGGTGGTAAAGAGGCTGGGGAAAGGGTGTAATGTTCTTTAAATAGGGCACAACCCCCAGGATTAGGGTTTTTCTCGTCCAGACCAGACTCGCCGAGTCCACTAGCCGACTCGCCGAGTCGGTCACTTAGTCTATGCCCCAAATCCCACTCCGACTCGTCGAGTTCCTCCCAGGACTCGACGAGTTGAGTCATGACTTAGAGCTTTTCCTTTCTTTTCTTGGTCTTTCTGACTCGTGGTTTTACATTACTTCTTATTATACAGCTAAAAGATATGCCATTAAATCCAAGACTAAGAAGGAAGAGAGGTTAAGGAAGAACTCATTCCTGGTGGACAAAAAAAAAGAAATAACTAACTCTAAATGGTGCAAGTACCATCAAGATTTTGGTCATAACACAGAGAATTGTGTTGCTCTTATAAGAAATCATTTATCTATTAAACAAAAGGAACCTAAAAAGAAGAGTATCTTAAGATAACTGACTATTGTTTTTTGTTGATGTTTCGGGATTACCCTATGCCATGAATAATAAGAGACATAGCTAAATGGCCTAAAAAGAATGAAAAAGCATATGCATGGATGATGAATATAAATGGTACATGTACCAAGAATATTTTGGTCATATCATAGAGGATTGTGTTGCTCTTAGAAGAAGTCATTTATCTATTAAGCAAAGGGAACCTAAAAGAATTCATGGGAAGAAAAGAGAAAAGTCCAATAAAAGGGAGAAACATCATGGAAAAATCTCATAAATGATAGTGTCCCCACCTTCAGATAAAAATGTAATTAAATTCATATCTGATGTTTTGACATATGTGGTACTTCTTGTTATATAGCTAAAAGATATTCCAATACATCCAAGACTGAATAGGAAGAGTGGCCTAGGAAGAACTCATTCCTGGTGGACAAAAAAAGAAATATATGACTATAAATGGTACATGTACCATGAAAATTTTGGTCATAATACAGAGAATTGTGTTTCTTTATGAAGAAATCATTTATCTATTAAACAAAGGTAACCTAAAAGGTAGAGTATCCTAAGATAACTGACTATTGTTTTTTGTTGATGTTTCAAGATTACCCTATACCATGAACGATAAGAGGCAAAGCTAAATGGCCTAAAAAGAATGAAAAAGCATATGCATGAATGACGAATATAAATGGTGCATGTACCAAGAAGTTTTCAATCATACCATAGAAGATTGTGTTGCTCTTAGTATAATTTATTTATCTATTATGAAAAGGGAACCTAAAAAATTCATGGGAAGAAAAGAGAAAAGTCTAATAAAAGGGAGAAACTGTTGGATTTGGTGTCTAAGCCCATAACTATAACTGGGATGTACTTGACCCGATTGTAACATGGTCCTTTTGGGTTGCCTTCACCAGTGCAATTTGATAGGATGGACTTTTGAGAATAAGGCTACTTGTGATTTATTAATATATTATAAGTATAATATATTAATTGAGAAATCATATTATTTAGTTAGTATTGATCAAGAATTAATTTGGAATTAATTTAGTGATCAAAAGAGACTAATTAAATATATGGGGACTGATTAAGTAAATCAATGATTCTTATAGTGAGGGCCAATGATCCAAGGTTAATCAGGATGGGCTAAACCAATGTGATAGTACATGGATATTCAATGGAGGTTTAACCCAAGGAGCCTAAGTAATATGAAAGGTTATGGTGCATTAGGGTTTGCAAAGATGTAACCCTAGCATTTGTTACACTATAAAAGGAATCCCCTAGAGCCAAAATCGGTTGCACACATCTTTCTAAGAGTTTGATAGTAGATTTTGAGCTAACTAGATTATTCTCTCAAGTCTCCTCTTGCATTGGTTGTTTGTGACACAATAGATTCATCACACTTGAGGTGCTAAAGCTTTCAAAGGCCAAGAACTACTACTGCATCAAGAGGTATTCGTCTAACTATGAGTTTTGTATTGTATATCCTCCATTGTATGCTAGTTAGGATGTATGCTTTGGAAAATTGAAAATTCATGTATAATTAGAGAAAACATAGATCCAAAGCATCTAGGGTTGCATGTGCACCATAGGATTGTTATAGTGCTTAAAACTCAACAGTGGTATCAGAGCCTAGGATTGTTTTCTGATATACTTGATGATTGCTATTTTTCAAAGTTGAAAAAATCATTTTTTCTAGCCTCTGACTGATGAAGTCGCTGAGCCCACTGGCTAGCTCGACGAGTCCACTCAGTAAAAGGGAAACTTGACAAGTCATGATCATGCACTCGTCGAGTAGATGGCTCTGGTTGCAGAATTTCGAGTTTTTGGCCAGAATTAGTTTAGGATCATTACCACAAACTTTTTTGTAATCATAAAAAAATGTTTTTTCTGATTTGGTAATGATGATCCTCATCCAATTAAAGGACAATCGTCAAATTTTAAGATAACAAAGTAATTATTTGTATAATTTGATATGAATTGCCTTGCTATATAAGTTAGATTAGATCAGTAGTATATTAACTGATAATGTGATAAATTAAAATTGATCTAAGTTGTTCTTGAAATGAGTTTTTGTAACTTGTCCTCAAGTTATGTAAAGAGTATCATTCATGAACATTAAAACTCATAAGTTTTCATAAGTTATGGAAACCAAAAGTTTTGAAAGTTATAAAACTTGCCCTCATGTTTTAGAATCTGTAAAGTCTCACTAATGAAACATTTAATTCCAAACCTTAGAATTTTAAAAGTTTAAAATTCAACCTTTATACTATTATAATATTAAAGGTTTAATAATTATATATATATATATATATATATATATATATATATATATATATATATATATAAGACAAGTCAGTCTTACCATTAGTAGGCCCCATTCACGAAACCAGTCTATAAAGGGGGGTATAGGGTTACTGCCCATAAAATGGTGGTTTAATGGGTGTCCACTCTCACCCACCGCTTCCTTGACTGGTAGAGGGTCGTTAGCTTAACGGGTAAGACAGGACATTAATTCTCGTTAAAAGTATAATGATAAATATAAAGTAACTAAACTTTTATTAAATTCCCAATCTTAGTTACTTTAGGAAAATGTGAAAATGGTGCTATTCCATGAAATTGCACTTTGCACCTTGCTAAGTCGTTAGTGGAGTGTGTGTGGTTAACAAGCACACTAATCTGGGACTAGCAAGAGTGGAAAAGGGTAGCTTGATGTTAATAATAGATCAATGGAGCATGTGTTCTCAACCAGCACATTGATTAGGTGACTTGTAACATTAAGAGTACCAAGCACATTTTCATGGTTATTCACACATTGTTTGTGATCCTCGGTATCCCAGTCACAAACTTGAAGGGCACAATCGAGATTTAAACATGCCATTGAAAAGTTCAATGAATCTCAAAAGAATCTAGGAATTTCAATCCAATTAAAACTTAATATTCAATTTCTTTTTTCATGGTGGAAATTGGTAAATCCTCATTTACCTACCTTCAAATATTTTGCAAATGGATTACGGAATCCCTCTTCCGAATTGTAAAATATTGTGTTGGTTCGTAGCCTTAATATTTCATTTGGGTGTTATATTAAGGATTCTCATCTAATCTAAACTTTGTTCTTCTTTCTTTTCAGGTGTCTATCCCAAACAATGCTTCAGGTTTAAACATTTCTAACTCATTCTCCCTCATGCATTTAGTTGGGAGAACTATCTTCGATGGGTCAAACTTTAACGATTGGAAAAGCAACATTCGTATGGCCCTTCGCTATGAGGACAAAGAATATTTCCTAGATAAAGAGCTGAAGGAGATTGATGAACAAACCGCTAATCTTGAACAAATCAAGGAATACAAGATTCATGAGAGGCACACAACAAAGGTGTTGTGTATTATGATTGCTACCATGACTGCTGAGCTAAAAAAGTTCTATGAGGACTTTTGGCCCTTCGAAATGCACCAAGATTTGATGTAAAGGTACCATCAAAGTGCTCAGCACAGGAGGTATGAGATCATTCTCACCATGATCACAACCAAGATGAAGGATGGAGATTCCATCACAGCCCACTTGCAAAAGATGCAGAGATATGTGGATTGCTTGCTGAAATTGAATGTGAACTTAGATGAAGAGTTGGCCATTGATATCGTCCTACACTTGTTGCCTTCTTGTTATGATTAGTTTAGAATTACCTATTATATGAACAAGGAGGAGGTCAATATTAGCAAGCTTCAAGGCCGTCTAAGAACTATAGAAAGCAACTTGAAAGGTAAGTCAGTTGTACCTACTCCTACTGCTACTGCCCCTGTTCTGGAAATTGGACATGGGAAAGGGAAGAAGAGTGAAGCTCTCTCTAAGAGCCGTAAGGGAAAGTCTCTTGATGGATCCTCTTCCAATGGGACCAAAGTTGGTTCTGCTAATCCTTCCACCAATCCAAATGATGCAGAGTGCTTCCATTGTCATGAAAAAGGGCACTGGAAACGAACCTACCCCAAATACATGCAGGATATTAAGGATAAGAAGATAAAGTCCACCTTCGCAGGTATTTACATTATTCTTTCTAATAATTCATCACATGCTAATTCTTGGGTCCTTGATATAGGTTGTGGACTTCACATTTGTTCTGATGTATAGGGACTAAAAGGAAGTAGGGATGTGGAGCACGGGAAGATAAACTTAAACATGGGAAATAGGAAAATGTCGCTTGTCACCAAGATTAGAGTTTATTCTTTATTGCTTAGTAGTGAGTTAGAATTAGAAACGAATAATTGTTGTTACTCGTCGAAAATGGCAAAAACTATTATTTCTTTTCACAGTTTGTATAAAAAAGGATTTACCTTTTCGTTTAATAATGAAGTTGGTAGTATTAATGCTTATTATAATGGTGCATTTTATTTTGAAGCATTACCTTGTAATGGTATATATGAAACTGTGATGGTGGTAGATAACTTAGGAAATAATGTGTTGAATATTGATTCGTCCAATGTTTTGGACAAAACATGCTTGTGGCATTGTCGTCTTGGACATGTCAACAAGAAGCACATAGGCCAACTCCAAAAGGCTGGAGTCTTGGAGTTATTCGACTTGAAGTTGGATGACACTTGCAAATCTTATTTGCTTGGAAAGATGACCAAGTCAACCTTCACTGGTACTTGTGAAAGGGGTGAAAGTTTGTTGGATCTCATACACACTGATGTGTGTAGACCCTTCAGAACCGCCATAAGGGATGCTAAACGCTTATATGTGACTTTTACTGGTGATTATAGTAGACATGGCAATATCTACTTAATCAAGCATAAGTCAGAAACCTTTGAAAAGTTCACAGAGTTTAAGCAAGAAGTGGAGAATCAATTGAGCGAGAAGATAAAGATGTTAGGATCCGATCGAGGAGGAGAGTATCTTAGTATCGATTTCCCTAGACTATCTTAAGGAATGTAGAATTGTTTCACAGTTGACGCCACCTAGGACACCGCAGTTGAATCGTGTGGACGAGAGGCATAATCGAACCTTGTTATACATGGTTCATTCCATGATGATTCGAGCTTCGTTACCTATCTCATTTTGGGGGTATGCCTTAGAGACTTCCGCCCATATCCTTAATCTAGTTCCTACTAAGAAGGTTGCCAAAACACCTCTCAATATGTGGAAAGGGAAGGTTCCCTCATGAGATCACATGGAAGTTTGGGGTTGCAAGGTTTTTTTCAGAAAAGAAACGCACGACAAGCTCGAACCTCGTAGTGAGCGATGTATTTTCATTGGCTATCCACATAAATCCTTTGGATATCTTTTCTATAGACCGAGTGACAATGTTGTCTTCGCTGTGAGGAGAGGAGTCTTTCGAGAGAGAGAACTCATATGCCAAGAGGACAGTGGGAGGCAAATTGACCTTGAAGAGCTTCAAGAGTTGAGTGATGAAGGAACCTCAAACACTGGCGCTCAACCCGAGGAGGAAACTCATGTTGAACTGATTGACCAGTCTGTAGCTCTGAGACGTTCCAGTACAGTTAATGTTCCACTTGTGTTATATGGTTTTCATATAACATCTGAGGGTGATACATTTATCAGTGATATCACATTGATTAATCTGGAAGAACCTAACAACTACAAGGAGGCCATGGCGGGCCCTGAGTCTGCTAAATGGAAAGAGGCAATGGACAGCGAGATTCATTCCATGTATGATAACCAAGTCTGGAACTTGGTTGAAAATGTACCGGGTCATAAGACAGTCGAGTGCAAATGGATCTTCAAGAAGAAGACCGACATAGATGGGAAAGTACACAAATATAAGGCGAGACTGGTTGCGAAGGGCTTTACTCAAACCCAAGGACGTGACTATGATAAGACCTTCTCACCAGGAGTGAAGATTAAATCTATAAGGGTTATGCTTGCCATAGTTGCATTTCATGACTATGAAATATGCCAAATGGATCTCAAAATCGCTTTCCTTAATGGAAAGTTGGCTGAAAATGTTTACATGAGTCAGCTAGAAGTTTTTGTTAATGTAAAGTACCATAATAAAGTGTGTAAGCTTGAGAAATTCTTTATGGATTGAAACAAGCATCTTGCAGATGGAATCTTTGTTTCGATGAGAAAGTCAAAGATTTTGGATTTTTGAGAAGCGAGGATGAGTCATGCGTATATGTCAAAGCTAGTAGGAGTATAGTTAGATTTCTGGTGTTGGATGTGGAAGACATACTATTCATAGGTAACGACATTCCAACCTCGTAGGAAATTAATTCTTGGCTTGGGAAGTGTTTCGCTACAAAGGACTTTGGAGAAGCTGCCTATATTCTAAGGATAAGGATATTGAGAAACATGAGCAAAAGACTAATAGGACTTAGTCAAAGTACCTACTTGGACAAGGTGTTGAAACATTTCAACATGGAGAACTCCAAGAAAGGTGACTTACCTATCCAAAGCAATACCAAACTAAGTAAGACTCAGAGTCTGAGTACAGAGGCTGAGTTAGCGGAGATGAGTCGAGTACCATATGCTTCCGCAGTTGGCTCAATCATGTATGCTATGACTTGTAGATATCAAGGGAATCCTGGTAGAGCTCACTAGACTGCAGTTAAGAACATTTTTAAGTACCTACAGAGGACTAAGGACTGGGTTCTTACCCTCAATGGTAGTGATGAATTAAGAGTGACAGGGTATTGTGACGCCAATTTTCAGACCGGCAGAGATAATTTGGGCTCTCAGTCGGGATTGGTGTTTACCCTAAATGGAGGAGCAGTAACATGGAAAAGTTCCAAGTAAGTGACTATAATTGACTCAAAGTGTGAATCAGATTACATTGTAGTGAGCGAAGCATCAAAAGAGGCAATATGGTTGCAGAGCTGCATCGGAGTCCTTGGAGTTGTGCTAGCATAAAGGAGCCTGTGGAGATTTTCTACGATCATGATGGGGCGGTTGCCTTAACCAAGGAACCGAGAGATCATGGTAGATCCATGCATATCGACAGAAAGTAACACTTCATAAGACATCAAGTAGAAGAAACACATCTCGTTGTAAAGAGGATATCATCAGAGAACAACCTAGCAGATCCCCTCACGTAGGGACTGAGTAGGGTTAGGCACCTGCAGCATGTAAGGGGCATTGGGCTAACAGACAATATTAGTTTTAGTGATTAGATAAATGTTTGAAACTTGTAATAGCTAAACTATAATTGACATTTGATGATTAAATTAAAGGAGTTTTATTTATAAGTAAAGTTACTATCTTGTGTCAGTTATTTACTGTTGTTTCACCTTTGCATTTTTTTGATTTCAAGAATAATAAGATTATTCAAACTATCCATAGTAGATCATACTTTGGAAGTAGGTTATGAGGCTAGACTCGCATGAGTTTCCTTGTAGATTGTCTAAGGCGTTAGACATAGCAAAAGTTTGCTACACCATTCATAAGTGTTCTTGAAATAAGATTGTGCATTGGATTAAACCCACGCTCACCTGAATCACTTCATGGAATTTATCACGAGTGATTGTGAGACAATAATATCATATAATCTTCAAACCAAGATATATGAGTTGTTGACTATGAGTTGGTTGTGCATTGATGATACAAAAACGCATCAGTAACTTGGTGTTATAAAACATATCGTTGTGCATGATTTAATGAGTAGTTAGTACAAACATATAATGTCAAGGTTTATATGTTCCTTTTACCCTAAGAGGATTAAAAGTGATATCTTGGGCCCCTCGATGATTTGTTTTGACTTATGTGTTGGGACCAGTCAGAACTAAATTGATGTGTTTAGTTATGTTCTATGTCAGATAGATTGGAAATCGGGAAACAAACTGTAGGACAATAAGTATGACTATGTTCCATGTATTTTTCTGCATGATATCTTGAAGAACAGAGTAATATATGACCCCTTATCTAAAGGACGCGCCACTGACTGGGTCAGAGCCGACAACGACTTTTGAAAGCTACGATTGCTAATCAAATCCTGAAGTTGCATTGGCAGTTATAGTTATTAGACTTATCCAAGTGGGAGATTGTTAGATTTGGTGTCTAAGACCATACCTATAACTAGGATGTACTTGACCCGATTGTAGCATGGTCCTTTTGGGTTGCCTTCACCAATGCAATTTGATAGGATGGACTTTTGAGAATAAGGCTATTTGTGATTTATTAATATATTATAAGTATAATATATTAATTGAGAAATCATATTATTTTATTAGTATTGATCAGGAATTAATTTGGAATTAATTTAGTGATCAAAAGAGACTAATTAAATATACGGGGAATGATTAAGTAAGTCAATGATTCTTAAAGTGTGGGCCAATGATCCATGGTTAATTAGGATAGGCTAAACCAATGTGATAGTCTATGGAGGTTTAACCCATGGAGCCTAAGTAATATGATCCATGGTTAATTAGGATGGGCTAAACCAATGATCCATGGTTAATTAGGATGGGCTAAACCAGTTGTAGGGTTTTGGTCATATTTTGTTGAGTTTGTGTCTTCCACGAGTTAGGTAGGGAATTGAGAATTAAAAAAACGAGGTTGTTTTCCATTATTTTGAGATTAAAAAACGGCTATTAACCAATTTTGGAGGTGCAATATACACCCAAACATATTGGGGCTACTCCTGTTGTTGACGGTCAAAAAGGTGACCTTGGTTCTAGTTGCTACTTCTGTTACTTCCTCTTTTTTTTCTAGTTGTGTGTAATATAGTGGTAGATGAAGTATTTTCTTTGAGAGAAGCGATAGGAGAGACCCAGTTTTGGAGACTTTGTTGTTCTTCAAGGGTGATGATGTCTCGGGTTTCCATGAAAGTCAGGAATGGAGATCGGTGGTGCACAATGCTAGCCAAATTAGAGAACTTTAGTGAGAGCTCGTTAATGGCGCACATGACAAGATTTTTATTGGGAATGTTTGTACTGAGGTTTTGATTTGATCGACCAAAGTTTGAATCTTTGAAAAATATGTTGTATCAGATAGATCTCCCATGGAGGTGTTTCTCAACTCGTCAAGCGATATTGCTCAAGAATCCTTGTTTGAACGGAAAAGATTTTCAAGATTCACCCAAATGTTTGTAGCTAATTGGCCGTCTTTCAAAACCGTATTGAGAAGGTTTTACGATATATATATATATATATATATATATATATATATATATATATATATATATATATAGTGAGTGAGAGAGAGCGAGACCCATACAACCATAGTTGGATGACATTGCCAATTTTCTCCCACTTTGCATTTGTTGGTTTTGGAGAGGAATCATCGATGTGATAAAACACATCGAAAGCTTTGTAGTGGGTATTGAATAAGGCCCTCCAAGCATCATAGTTCCAACGTTCAAGATTGAGTAACAATGGGATGTAGGTATTGATATTGGTGATTTCGTACACTTTGTTAAGAGGACGAGGAGAGGGCAGAAGAATCACTAGCCATGGAGGAATTGATGAAGGAAGGTGATTTTTTAGGGTTATCTTCAGTTTGAAGTGGAAGACGATGGCAAGGATATGGAAGGATGAGGGATTTTAGGAAACATGATTAGGAAGTATATTTGGATTTAATACCATAAAAGTTGTTATCATTATCATTGCATATCAACATACAATACAATTAATATATATATATATATATATATATATATATATATATATATATATATATATACATATAAAGTAATGTGTGCCAGCTATAGAAGGGCCATAATGAGAAATGAATGGGCTAAACTACCAATATAGATAATACATAAATGGTCTGCTAACAGTTTGAATGTGTTTGGAAGCCTTGAAAACTAGGAAAACCAAAGGGGAGAAGTCTTTCTTCAATTAGGGTTGATTCCCCTTTAAATAGATGCTTAAAATATAATATTTCTTATAACCATTCAACTACGTCGCGTCATAGTGGGTGTCTTAAACACCAGACTAAAACCTTTGGGTGTCATATATACTTATCTTGTGTTTTATAGGGCATATGGGACATTGATGCATCATAGAGGCATCCTAGTGGGTGTCTTAGACGCATGCCGATTGTAACGTCCCAAAAATCAAGACTAAAAATTTTGATTTTTAAATTAATAAAACCATTATCCAAAATAATATCATTAAAACCATAGTGAATCAGAGCGTATCAATAAACATCTAAGTACAGTAGAGTCATGTAATATGTGGAACAATGTGGTGTGTGCAATGCAGTCATCCCGAGCTCTTCCCTTTCGAAACAGAAGTACCTGAAAACATAAACTGAAAACCGTAAGCACAAAGCTTAGTGGGTTCGCCAACATACCACATACGATAAAAATATATAGCCAAGCATATATGGGTGCTTGCAATCCCCTTCGGTCTATTTCAACCGAATACTTTCAAGCATATATGGGTGCTTGCAATCCCCTTCGGTCTATTTCAACCGGATACTGTCAAGCATATCTGGTGCATGCAATCCTATTCAGTCTATTTCCACCAAATACTGTCAAGCATATATGTGTGCTTGCAATCCACTTCGGTCTATCTCAACTGGGTACTGGGTCTATTTCACCCCTACTACAACCACATAATATCATAACAAGAATCGCAGATTCATCAAGAAAATACAGGCATAACTGAAGGTTCTCATGAAGACAATCATCATACTACATCATGACTAACGGGTCGGCATTGGTGCCTTCGACCCATGGATACAGTGAAGGAAAACTTACATCGCCGAAAAAATCCACAGCTAACAGCTCATACAGCCAACAAACAGGTAACATACATATCCTAACATGTAACACCCGCAGATTCGGTCCAATCAACTTAGAGACCATAAGTGTCAAAAATGAATTTTTGATAAAATTTTGTTTAGAATAAATAATCTTAACTAAGTTATAGTATATGTCACAAGGGTTCCATACATATAAAGAACGCTGAAATCCGACTTATAACAAAGAAATTATGGCCTTTCGAAGTTTTACGGCAAAACCGGCACAACACCGAGAATCATAAAAAGTGAGTTTGTGATAAAATACTCTTTAGCCTTAGCAATCTAAAATAAAGTCGTAGTATACATTAAACCGTGAGTGTTCATAAAAAGAACGTACAAATCTGACTTCGTATGAGGAAGTTATGATTTTTCTAAGATTAGACATAACAGTATGCAACGATTGATCAGTTTTAAGCCGACACAACCTAAATGAGAATTAAAGATATGATTTATAAGAGCTCAATGATATAAATACAGTCGAAAACGAACATCGGATGAAAAGTTATGAATTATCAATGAATTTTAACTGTCTAAGTCTGTTAAAATATAACTTTAAAAATAATGTCAGAATTAGCCAACGGAGTCTAAATGAATGTTGTAGATCCCGTCGATACCTATGCGTGGATATAAAGAATGTCAAAAATGGAGCTCGTATGCAAAAGTTACCAAATTTAGAAGTCAGAATAGGCTGGTGCGAGGGTACACATGTACCCCTCGTGTAGGGAAGCCCAACGCCCCGCGGTCTCGCATACGCGGCCCAACAGCTTCCACATTGACCCATCCAAAGTTTGACAACTACCCCCTCATATGCGCAGCATACCTCCAAGGAATGCTCAACGTACCTCCGAGGAATGCTCAACGTACCTCCGAGGAACGCTCAGTGTACTGTGTAGGCCATCTCCTATAAATAGCATGTAAGGTCCTCCCATATTCTTCACACCTCAACCTCTCTCTCTCTCTCTAACTTCTCTCTAAGCCAATTCCAACCCCTAGTACTTTCCAAGTGCTAAGGCGAGTCCTGGAGCACCAGAAGGCTCCGAGAAGAAGTGCTTTCAGCTCGGAAGTTCTGCTCCCGTAAAGCCTGATTCCTAACCAAACCTCCTAGTAAGTGAGTTATGCTTACCCTACTTTAAGTATAGCTTATGTTTAAGTTCAATATCGTTATTATGAACTTATCAACAATATATATTATAAAATATAATATATAAAGTGTTATTATTGTTGGATTTGGTGTCTAAGCCCATAACTATAACTTGTATGTACTTGAGCCGATTGTAACATGGTGCTTTTGGGTTGCCTTCACCAGTGCAATTTGATAGGGTGAATTTTTAGAATATGGTTATTTATGGTTTATTAATATATTACAAGTATAATATATTAATACGGAATTATTTAATTAGTATTGATCAAGAATTAATTTATTAATTTTGTGGTCAAAAGAGACTAATTAAATATATAGGGATTGATTATGTAAATCAATCATTCTTGAAGTGTTGGCTAATGATCCATGATTGTGGGCTAAACTAATCCATGGATAGTCCACGGAGGATAAACCCATGGAGCATGAGAATGTGGAAAGTCAAGGGTTATTAGGGTTTACCAAGTGTAACCCTAGCATGTCCAACACTATAAATAGAACCCTCCATAGACCAAAATCGGTTGCCTCTTCTCTTTGAGATAAATAGATTATTCTCTTAAATCATCCTCTTGCATAATGGTGTTTATGAACCTTTAGAGGTATCACACTTGAGGTGCTCAAGCTTTCAAGGGTCAACAAATACAAGTCCTTCAAAAGGTATGTCATCTAACTAGATGTTTTATTCAATTGGCAATTTGTATGCTAGTTAGGACAATGCTTTGGAAAAATTGAAAAATATGCATGTATAATAGGAAAACATAGATCCAAAGCATTTAGGGTTGCATGTGCACCATAGGGAGTGTTACAGTGCTCAAAACCCAACAGTGGTATCAGAGCCTATGTTTGTTTTCAATTATATTTTATGCTTGCTAGTTTTTCAAAGCTAAAAAAGTTGAAATTTTGGCCTCTGACTGGTGAACTCGTCGAGTACATGAACAGACTTGACGAGTCTACTTAGTAACAGAGCAACTCACCTAGTCCAGTTCATGTACTCGATGAGTTGAAGGCTCTGTGTGCAGAATTTCGAGTTTCTTGGCCTGGTTTGGATTTGGAACACTATCACAAACTGTTTTGGATCATTGGAAATGTTTTTTATGATATGTTAGTGCTTGTACTCATCCAACCACAAGATAATTGTCAAAATTTTAAAATAATTGTTGTTTTTATATAATAAACAAAATTGCTTTCAAATTGTTGACTAGAAACTATCTTGATTATAAGTTTAGTTAGATCATAGATTATGTGATAATTTAGTTGTTTGAAAAAAATGATCTAATTGGTGTTTAATGACCTCCATAACTTGTCCTCAAGTTATGGAAAATGAAAGGTCTCTTCATTAAAATCAAATTAAACTCATAGGTTATGAATGTGAAGAGTTTTGACAAGTTTCAAAACTTCCCCTCAAGTTTTTGAATTTGCAAAGTCTCATTAAATGAAACTTTAATTCCAAACCCTAGAGTTTTAAAAGTTAAAATTCAACCCTTATACTTTATAATATTATAAGTTTAATAATATATACATATATATATATATATATATATATATATATATATATGTGTGTGTGTGTGTGTGTGTGTGACATCCCCAAAATCACGGCCAGAAAAGACCGGTTTCATTTATGCTTTTTAAAACAATTTCAGAGTAAATCCTTTTGATTTAAAAGAGTTGCAGAATTTGTTCCCAAAAACAAAATATGATAAAATAATATTTACCAAAGCATTTCATAAAGAAATTTATTTTCATTATATAATCAAAACTCGGGATGTCATGTTCTGATACAGACACAAAAGCATAAACAACAAAAGATAGACCATACAACAGTTACATATAACAACTGGTCTAATAAACAAAATAACTTGATGATTCATCCATCTTATGCCCTCGCACCACTACCTGTAATACAAATAAACTGAGTGGGTTAGGCTTGAGAGCCTGGTGAGCATATAGGGTTTTCAACCCGCAATAAATAATTATATTTAATTTCACCAACCAACAATAACCTGATTACCCATTCCCGTTATCCTCACTTTACGTTCCTAAAACAACATCTGTCTCAAGGGACCTAATCTAGGATTTTCATTGGGATGGACATTACTGCAAAGGGGTTACCTTAATAGTAGATGTCCTAAAGGCAACCATGAGGGGGATAGAGTACACCGGTGAACACATCGTTCACAACACCTACAGGTTATGAGCCTACTAGCGTTCCACAAGACTGTCTAGAAAGAGTTTGTGGTCGTTATCCATACTCCGCTGAATAACTAGATCAACAACAACAACATCAAGGCCTGTCATCTGTTTATCACACATCAACTATCTACCCATGTTCTACCCAACATATTAGTAGATAAAAATACATATTTTTATACATAGTTTAAAACCTGTATAGCATTCTCATTCATTACATATTCCAAACAACAGATGAGACAGATACACATAACACGTATTTCATAGAGAATAAATCATATCTATGAGATAGAAGAAAGGGAATATACATTCACACATATAACAACAAAATATACACATAACACATATTTCGTATAAAATACTTCATAATTATGCGTTAGAAGAAAGTAACTACACACTCACTTGATCAGAAGATGATTGGACAACACTACGACTTGTAGAAGTAGTATCCTTCGGTAGATCCTTACAAAAATTGGCTTCTCGTGGGCAGAGCTTTATCTCGGGAATTGCACTTCTCGGGCTCTTCGGGGCTTCGGGACTTGCTTCGGGGCTTGGGATTAATATCGGGGTTTCGGGATATTTCTTGCACGAAAAACGATGCAAAAATAAGAGAGAGAGAGAGGGAGAGAGAGAGAGAGAGAGAGAGAGAGAGAGAGAGAGAGAAGAGTTTGAACAAAAGAAATCGACTGCCTTAGCATGCTATTTATAGGGGCTGAACTTCAGGGTTATGTTGGGCGTACTTGGTACGCTGGGCGTACTAAGCCCTACATTGGGCGTACGCTTCGGATAAGGCTTCTAGATGGAGAAGTCTCGGTGGAGCGACGTGGATGAAGTTGGACCGAGCAAGGCAGTTGTATGCGGGACGTACCCTTCGGATAAGACCAGCCTCGTCACTCCTTCGGATATTATCCGAATTAAAATAAATATATTTTAATAATTTAAAAACTTCATAAATTCATATCTTCCTCATACGAGCTTCGTTTTCGACGTTCTTTATACTCACGCGTAGGTGAGACTAAGCTCTACAACTTTCGTTTAGACTCCGTCGGCTGATTTCGACTTTATTTTCATTATTTATTTTTAGTAGGCCGAGACAGGAAAACTCCGTTATAAATTCATAACTTCTTCATCCGACGTTCTTTTTCGTCTGTCTTTTTACTGTTGCATTACCATTGACGTGATCTTCGATTCTCGTTTAGATTGTTTCGGCTAAAAGCCGCTCGATCTCAAATCGAGTATTCAGGCTACACACTGCTAAGTCGAAACTTAGAAAAATCATAACTTCCTCATATGAAGTCAGATTTGGGCATTCTTTATATGCACGCTCTCGGTTTAACGAACACTATGAATTTCGTTTAGATTTCTAGGGCTAAATATCAGTCTAACGTAAATTCACTTTTTACGTCATTCCGCATCGTGTCGGTTCTGTTGCGAAACTTCGACATATCATAACTTCTTCGTTATAACTCGGATTTCGGCATTCTATATATATTCGGAAACCTCGTTTCAACTACTACAACATTATCCAAAGCTATCGGCTTTATCTAACATTTCATTTTGACGCTTATTTTATACTTAATTCAATTAAGTCACACAGTTAAGCACAAAACACATAATACTCAAATAATGCACTTCTATTATTTCAAAACGGGTTACAAAAGTTAACCTAGACTATTACATCGTCATTAATGCCTAGCCTAGAAACACGGGCGTTACAATTCTCTCCACCTTAGAATGATTCCGTACCCGGAATCACACATCAACAAACAAATGTGGATAGCGACTTATCATGTTACTCTCTGTCTCCCAGGTGAGATTTGGCCCATTCTATGTTTCCATCGGACAAGCACTAACCCGACCATCTTGCGTCGCAACTTCTTAGTCTTTCGGTCAATGATTGTCTCTGGTTCTTCAATCAACCTTTTGTTCTCATCGATTCTCAACTCCGAAAGTGGAATCATGTCGGGAACTTCTCCCGTGAACTTCCTCAAATAACACACATGGAAAGTGTTATGAATTCCATTCAGTTCTTCGGGTAATTCAATCTTGTAAGCTTGGTTCCCAAGCATCTGAAGAACTTTAAATGGTCCAATAAACCTTGGACTCAACTTTCCCCTTCTACCAAATCTTATAAGTCCCTTCCACAACGAGACTTTAAGAAAAAACCGAATCTCCAACTTCAAAAGTCAACGGTCTTCGCTTGTTTTCAGCATAGCTCTTTTGACGATCCTGAGCTGCTAACATTCTCTCCCTAATTATTTTCAACTTTTCAGCAGTTTGATGGACTATCTTCGGTCCCATAAACTACTTTGCCCCAGCCTCATGCCAACAAGACGGCATACGACACTTTTGTCCGTACAAAGCTTAATAAGGTGTCATCTTTATACTCGAGTGGAAACTATTATTATAGGAAAATTCTACCAAAGGTAGGTTTTCATCCCAGTTACCTTTGAATTCCAGGGTACATGCTCTCAGCATATCTTCAAGTGTTTGTATCGTTCGTTCGCTCTGACCATCAGTCTGTGGATGGTAAGCTGTACTCAAACACAACTTGGTACCTAGTTCATGCTGTAGACTTCTCCAAAATCATGAGGTGAAACAGCTGTCACAATCTGACACAATCGTTAACGGAACACCGTGAAGCTTTACAATATCCTTCACATAAGAATTTGCAAGCTTATCCATAGACCATTTCTCTTTGGCTGCTATGAAATGCGCACTCTTAGTGAATCGATCAACGACCACCCACATCATGTCGTGACCATTCTTTGTTCTGGGTAGTTTAGTGACAAAATCCATAGCAATATCTTCCCATTTACCCATAGGCACAGGTAAAGGTTCTAAACTCTCGTATGGTTTCTGATGTTGTTCCTTGACTCTTGCACATGTCACACACTCCGCCACGTACTTTTCAATATCAAGCTTCATCATCAGCCACCAGTAATAGGGTTTCAGGTCCCTATACATTTTAGTGCTACCAGGATGAATTGAGTACATGGTTTTGCGAGCTTCTTCCATCAGAAGATCTCTGACTCCTTCTGTCTTAGGTATCCAAATCCGATCTTGGAACTGATGGGTTTTGGTCATAAGAACATCCTATGTGCTCATACAAACACTAATGCTTGGATCTAGGTTTCTCTATTGTACATGCAAGTTATCCAAGACTATAAAACCTAATTCTAGCATTCAAGTAATCATATTAACATGAGAATAGGTTTAAGATATTACCTTGATTGTTATGTAGCAATAACAATCTCAACTCCTCCTTGTATTGACTTTAGAAAGCTTAGAGTAACAAATGTCACTCCTCTAATGGTTCACAAACACCAAGAGCAAGAGGATGAAGATGAAAGAGGAAGGAGGCTGCCCTAAAACGTGTGAAACCCTAGAAGGATGCTTAGCCACGTTTTTGGGTCATAAGGGATCTATATATAGTGAGGCTATTAGGGTTATCTAACAAGGAAACCCTAATTTGGATGTTTAAGCCCTAAGCAACCCATAGACCCCTTTCCTTAAGGCCTTGGATGATTTCTCATGGGTTTCCCCATAGAATTCGTCCACTCCTTAATATAAGGCAATCCATAGCCCAAATTGCAATTATCCTATAATTACAATTCCAGTCCCTTAAGTTTAATTAATCTCTTTTAGTCACAAAACTAATTACCAATTAATTATTGGCTAATATTAATTAAACAATATGATTTCTCCTTTAATATATTATTCTCATAATATATTAATAAATCATATTTAATCCTTTCTCTCCATAACTCATCCTATCAAGTTGCTTTGGTGAAGGCAACCCAAAAGGACCATGCACCCTCATGTCAAGTACATACCAAAATAGTTATGGACTTAGACACTAATCCAACAGTCTCCCACTTGGATAAGTCTAATAACTATTATGCGTACGACTTCAGATCCTGATCTGCAATCGTAGCTTTCCAAAGCCGCTGTCAACTCTGATCCTATCAGATACGCGTGTCCTTTAGATAAGGGATCATATATTCCTCCATTCTAGATATCGTAAGACATGATTTCTAATCATTCTCTGTGTACTATTTATCGACTTCCGATTTATGACGACCGACTAATTGAACAAATGAAATTAGCCCTAGCCCGGCTGAGCATTTACATTTGTCATCACTAAATCATCGAGGGGCCCAAAGATATCTCTTTTATCCTTCTTTGGATAAAAGGAACAGATAAACTTTGATTCAATGCTTGCTTGCACTTACTCACCGAATCACACACAACAATATGTTTTATAACACCAAGTTACTAGTGCGTTTAAATATTATCAATGTGCAACCGATTTGCAAGATACAACTCACACATCTCGGTTTCAAGAATATAAGATGTTAACGTCTCACCAATCACTTGTGATACAATTCATGGAGTGATCCAAGTGAGCGTGGGTTTAACCAAATGCTCAAATCATATTCATAAGCACTCATGAATGTTGCAGCAAACATTTGCTTATGTCTAATGCTCTTTAGACAATCCACACACCAATTCACGACAATCTTTATTCATACCTACTTCCAACATATGAACGACTGTGGCTCGTTCGAATAATTTGACTGTTCTCAACCAATTAAATTATTCAGGAAGTCAAAACATGCAAAGTGAAACACAAGAATAATACTAATCCCATATGGCCTCAACCCTTTAAGCATAAATAAAACACCTTTTATTTATCACTATATCGATTACTCATTATTTGTCGTTTCGGGTAATCAACTTCTTACTTGAATTACAACACTTGTCCCATGCTCCTAGCATGCACACAATGTTTACCTATGGTTCTTACTTTGTGAAATAGATCAAATTGAACACATTTCCAATCATTCTCATTTCACAACTCCTAATCCCATTTTATAAGTAAAAGAATATCAAATTCTTGCCACCTATAGAATATAGTAGATTCTAACATTTTATGCAATGATCCTTTCGTAATGTCACTGCACTAAAGTCACAAAGAGTATTGCCAATGATATTACAAAGTCCTCTATTAGAGATTGATACAATACAATTCCTTAGATATGATGTCTCTCACTCAAAGTACATTCCTTTGAACATCCTTTTGCATAAAAGTTTCTAATCTAGTCATAGATTTTCAATATTCAATTCCCAATATGGACATGTTTCCATATTTTCCATATGACAACTCATTCTTAATAGAATCTTATCTATTCATAATAATGTCGATATGGTCCATCCAATATGGAAACATTTCCATATTTTCCAATACTATACTTCCAACTACTCACAAGCGACCAATCCTAAATGAACTTTGGATTGTCCTTTGATAGTTGTTTAATTATTTTAGTCAAAACCGATTCTAGTCCCTTTTCCCTCTAAATGCGCTAGACATTTGGAAAATTTTAGAATGGTCAAATATTAATGCATTTGCAATCGATCCTATACCCGAAGCGTATGGGACACGATGCATAATGTCTTACATAAGGATTTGATACTTTATCAATCTTCTGCCATAATATTTTATTTGCTATGTTCTCAAAGTTCGAATTGTGAAGAGGAATGTTGTAATCATAATCAAAATTTTAAGAACACACTATGTACCTTTGACTAAATTTATTAACATTCCACAACCTAAGCCTTTAGATTTGAAATGAAGCATAATATTCTCTCCATTAATTATAGCAAAACAACTTTACAACCCTTACGACTTTGCAAGGTATAACTCTTGTTTTCTATAATTAATATTGCCAACTTGCAATACGTGCCTTAATAATCATACAATCATAACATTTATGCTCCCACTATCATGATGATTATTATAAACATAACACTTATGCTCCCACTAGCTTCAACATGTATTCATAAACATCTTAACTTTCAGAAAAACAATACCTATTGAATTTCTTAAGTCCATGTTTCTAATACTTAATGCTTTGATAACCTTTTATCAAGGCTTTTTGAACTTATACACCTTTGCCTTAGATAGTTCATATGTGTGTCTAAACAATTAAGACTAATTTCCAAACCTCACAAATCAAATCATGGAAAGGGATACCGTAACCATGATCGAATTCGAGAATGCAATTTTACAGTCACTATCTTCTTAAAATCTTTCTTAGTGAAAGCATTTCCTCACAATCATTTTCATGAAGGAGGAAATCTTATGACACTTAGATTTAAACGGTGTATGTGTTCCTATCCATGTGAATTTGTTAAAACCAAAGTTTACGACAAATTCAAACTCATATGGATCGAACTTTCTTAATCTCGATTTCTTGCCTTATGGTAGCACAGCTGCCCACCATGTCTTCCAAGTAGTTAAGCAGCTCACCTTTTCTTATCAATGTACTTTCCATTGATTAAGGTCCTTGCCTTTTATGCATTCAAATGAGAACTCATAGGACTCACATGCATAATTAACTCGATTGGATTGGCACAGAAACAAAATAATGTCAACACGATAGGTTGTAAACCTCAACTCGTGTGCTAGTGATGATCGATAATGTTTATTTGATTTGTTCTTGAAACCTTTCAAGACCATTAAGACTCCCACTTACTCCTTGACATATAAGATTCTCTTGTCAATAACCATTTCTTGACAAACAAATATTCAAGAGTTAGCATAGTTTTTATCAAAACATTTCATAAATTGGTCCTAGTTGGTCTTTGTCTTATCCAAGACTTCACAACTTTCCACATTTGATGAATGTTATAAACCTTCTTAATACTTGTCACTCAATTTCACAATCTTGACTTTAAGACTTGTTATGGAACGAAGTATGATTGACTTCTTGATTTAACCATTTCTTCAGTTCTTGATTCCTCTTCTTAAACATACAATTGTACTAAGACTCACTTAGAGGATCAATTGAGATATGGTTCTTAATCATTAAGACCTATAAAGCATAAAAGCTACTCTCCCTTCTTCTTAGAATGGAGAAACTTTTATCTTTCTGCCTACTTGATTCTTCTTATTCGTTTTGCTATTGATCTAAACCTTTTAATCAAATCCGAATTACACTTAATGTTATAAGCATAATCATATTTACTAAACCTTTAGTAAATCATGATGAATATCTTGGTTACTCTTATGGTGAACTAGATCAACACACAACTTTGTGTGCTTGATCTCCTAGTCCTTCATTTGACACTTTGTCAACGAATTAGTCTAATTTCCAAATATGAAATTTCTCATTCATCATGCAACCAAGTTGCGTGATTCCAAATTTCTGTCCAATTGAAACTTGGGCGATGAGAAACTCTCCCAATTTGGTAAATTCTCGACATTTCCCTAAATAAGAATCATATTCATTCGTTGTAGAAATATGCAAACATCAATTTTCATAACGATTTCATCGCAAGGAAATAAAAAAATAAATAAATAAGTCAAACCAAAATTTATTTTATTTATAAAAACAGCGGAAAACATTTGTCCTTACAATGCAAAATCCATTGAAAACTATGTAGTCAAATATTTCTAACAATTCTATCATAACTATCTAAGCTCAAAATCTAATCTTCAAGCCCATGCGATCAAGATCCATTTCATGTGATTAGATTCATCTCACTCTTTCACCAAGCTTCCTTTCTTTTCACCGATCCTACAAAACATTCAAATGCAATCTTATCACATCATGTATTAAGAATCAATGAATAGGAACTTAACGAAGTTAGATAGTGGATTTTACCTGAAGCACAACCATACTCTTTGACTCTCCCATCTTTGGAATCTCCAGGTTCTTAGGGAAGACTTCTATCCAACGCCCTTTCTCTTGGCAGCAAACACAGGTCAGTTCTCCTAGAACGTCCTCAGAAGCATGGTCGTTGACTTTCCCAACAAATACGCTCCATTGCTTCGCCAAATCATTTCTGATTCAGCAGCAATGAGCATGTAAGTTAGGTCAATGAGGTTATCGTCATGATCCATCATATAATACTTTCTTTTGAACTCATTATACGATTCAGGGAGTGATTGCAAAACCCAGTTCACAGCCAACACATCCGGGAATGACACACCCAACATTATCAACCTATCAATGTGTGATTTCATTCCTAGAACGTGGGCACACACGTGTTTACCATCTTCATGTTTCATTTCCAATAGGGCTTTAGTGATATTGAACCTTTCAATTCTTCGATCTTGTGGGTTAGGGAGAACAATTGGAGGAGGTGGAGGAAGTGAAGCATGATTTCTTGTTCCTCGATCGAATCGTGGAATACCATCTTCATGTGGAATGCTTGTTCCACGGGATTTGGGAAGACCATAGTTGTCGAACTTTGACATCTACAAAACGGGAGAAAACGAATTCAAGTTAGTTGATTCATTGAGTCCTTAGTAAATCACCCAAATGAGATACTATGGCTAGGACCCAACACAATATTCTACAACTCGGGAGAGGGATGCCGTAACCCAAATTGCAGAACATTTGAAGGTAAGTGAATGACGATTCACTAATTTCCACCATGAAAAACGAAAAAGAAATTTATGTTTTAAACCTATGAAAACTCCTAGATCCTTTGAGATACATTGAATCATTTCAATGGCATGTTTAAATCTCGATATGCCCCTCTAGTTTGTGACTGGGATGCCGAGGATCACAAAGCGGGTGTGAATAACCATGCAAACTTACATGGTGCCCTCACATGTTACAGTCACCTATTCGATGTGCCGGTAAACCACACACGCTCCACCGAACTATGACAAACATTGAGTCACCCTTTTCTACCTTTTCTTAGAACCATTTAGTGTGCCGGTTAACCACACACGCTCCACTAACGTCTTTGCAAGGGCACAAAGTGTAATTTCATGGAATTGCATCAATTCACTTTTGCCTAAAGTAACTAAGATTGGGAATTTTATGAAAACATTTAGTTACTTTTATACTTCATTATACTTATAATGGAAGGTTTCCGTCCTATCCTACCCGTTCGGCTAACGACCCTCCACTAGTCAAGAGTGCGGTGGGTAAGAGTGGATACCCATTCAATCGCCATTTTATAGGCAATTTCCTTAAACACCCCTTATAGACCAGCTTCGTGAATGAGGCCTACTAACGGTAAGACTGACTTTTACTCATACATATATATAATGTTAGACTTTTAAAGTTATATATATATATATATATATATATAGTATCGGGTGTATTTTACACTTTTAAAATAGTAGGAGGTCAAATTTAACAATTATACTTTTAATTCAATTAAATTGTAAACCTAAAATTTTATGGATTTATTAAACCTCTTTTAATTATACACCTTAATTAATTAATAAAACCATAAGGATGTGATTTGAATCTTTTTCAAAACAATACTAGGGTTTTAAAATTTAACATTCCTAAATTAAACTTTTAATCAACTTTTAAATTCCAAAACTTGAGGGCAAGTTTTGAAACATTTCAAAACATTAGGGTTTAGAATTTAAATATACATCAAAATTAAACTATTAATAAAAATTTAAATTCCAAAACTTGAGGGCAAGTTTTGAAACCTTTTTCAAAACATTAGGGTTTCAACTATTTAAATTTCAAAACAACAAAACGTTTGAGGTCAAATTTAAAATATAAAACCTAAAGGGGAAAATATGAAACATTTCATAACATAAGGATCAAATAACAAATAATCTAAATTAACATTTAATCATATAATTATCCATATTTGATTTATTTAATGATTTCTTGCAAAACAATTTACCAATTTAATCAAAATAATTAATCAATTATCACATAAGGAAACAAATATTTTATTAATTGACAAATATCTTCAATTAGATCAAGAATATACTCATATATATATATATATATATATATATATATATATATATATATATATATATATATATATATATATCATAAAATCGGATTTAAATTGATCTAATATGATAAAGGCAAGTATCTCAAAGATAAACATCAAGAAATCCCGAAAAATAGCTCCATTTGACGCTCGAACTCGCCGAGTAGGGGCAACTCGCCAAGTCCATAGTGGGACTCGTCGAGTCCATCATGCAGAACCACAAAAATCGAATTTTTTCAACATACAAGGCATCAATACAATAGAAACCAATCTAGGCTCTGATACCAGTGATGGGTCTTGGTCGTAAGAACATCCTATGTGCTCATACAAACCCTAATGCTTGGATCTAGATTTCTCTATTGTACATGCAAGTTATCCAAGACTATAAACCCTAATTCTAGCATTCAAGTAATCATGTTAATATGAGAATAGGTTTAAGATATTACCTTGATTGTTATGTAGCAATAACAATCTCAACTCCTCCTTGTATTGACTTTAGAAAGCTTAGAGTCACAAATGTCACTCCTCTAATGGTTCACAAACACCAAGAGCAAGAGGATGAAGATGAGATAGGAAGGAGGCTGCCCAAAAACGTGTGAAACCCTAGAAGGATGCTTAGCCACGTTTTTGGGTCATAAGGGATCTATATATAGTGAGGCTATTAGGGTTATCTAACAAGGAAACCCTAATTTGGATGTTTAAGCCCTAAGCAACCTATGGACCCCTTTCCTTAAGGCCTTGGACGATTTCTCATGGGTTTCCCCATAGAATTCGTCCACTCCTTAATATAAGGCAATCCATAGCCCAAATTGCAATTATCCTATAATTACAATTCCAATCCCTTAAGTTTAATTAATCTTTTTTAGTCACAAAACTAATTACCAATTAATTATTGACTAATATTAATTAAACAATATGATTTCTCCTTTAATATATTATTCTCATAATATATTAATAAATCATATCTAATCCTTTCTCTCCATAATTCATCCTATCAAGTTGCTTTGGTGAAGGCAACCCAAAAGGACCATGCACCATCGGGTCAAGTACATACCAAAATAGTTATGGACTTAGACACTAATCCAACAGGAACACCTTCAGTTCATGACTGTTTATACCAAACACCAACGTTTTTCCCAAACGTTCTCCCTTTCGGTCATTCTTCTCAGAAGCTTCCTCTTGAGCTTTCTTTATACTCTCCACAATTGTCGAGACAACTTCAATTCTCAACGCTCTTGGCCTCTTTCTTTCAAGATTGACTTTCTGACAGAGAGCATCAGCAACAACATTTGCTTTACCGGGGTGGTAAAGTATCTCGCATTCGTAGTCCTTAAGTAACTCTAGCCAACGTCGTTGCCTTATATTCAATTCCTTTTGACTAAAGAGATATTGGAGACTCTTATGATCAGTGAAAAGTTTGCACTTCGTGCCATAGAGGTAATGCCTCCATATTTTCAGAGCAAAAACTACCACTGCCAACTCCAAATCATGAGTAGGGTAGTTCTTTTCATGCTCCTTCAATTGTCGAGACGCATATGCTATCACCTTTTCTCTTTGGGTCAAAACACAACCCAACCCAACACCTGACGCATCCCTATAGACAACGAAGTCTTCAACTCCATCGGGTAGAGAAAGAATTAGTGCCTCACATAACTTCTTCTTTAGCTTCTCGAATGCTTATTTATGCTTATCACTCCAAGCATAAGTAGCTCCTTTATGGGTCAAAGTTGTTAATGGACTAGCGATCGAAGAAAAGCCTTGGATAAACCTTCGGTAATATCCGGCTAATCCTAGAAAGCTTTGGATCTCTATGGGACTTTTCGGTTGTTCAGACTTCATGACAGCTTCAATTTTTGCTGGATCAACCATTATCCCTTCTTGGTTGACCACATGACCCAAGAATTGGACTTCTCGAATCCAAAAATCACATTCGGAGAACTTTGCATACAGCTTCTCCTTCTTCAATACTTCTAACACTTCTCGCAAGTGTCTGCCATGCACCTCTTGGCTTTTCGAATAAATCAGTATGTCATCTATGAACACTATCTCAGATTTATCAAGGAATTGATTACAAACTCTATTCATTAAATCCATGAATGCTGCTGGAGCATTGGTTAGTCCAAACGACATAACAAAAAACACGTAGTGTACTTATCGTGTTCTGAATGCAGTCTTTTATATTTCTTGCTCTCTTACTTTCAACTGATGATATCCTGACCTCAGGTCGATCTTTGAAAAATAATTTGAACCTTTTAGTTGATCGAACATGTCATCAATCATTGGCAATGGATATCTATTCTTTATTCTTGCCTTGTTTAGCTCTCTATAATCGATGCACATTCTCATACTTCCATCTTTCTTCTTCACGAATAACATCGGAGCTCCCTAGGGTGATGAACTAGGTCTTATGAAACCTTTGTCCAATAACTCTTGAAGTTGCATCATTAGCTCCTTCATCTCTGTCGGTGCTAATCGGTAAGGTGCTTTTGCTATTGGCATCGTCCCTGGTAACAAGTCTATTCTAAACTCCACTTGTCTATCAGGCGGTAATCCAGGAAGATCTTCGAGGAATACTTCCAGATAATCACACACGACAGGAATGCTCTGCATCTCTATTTCTCCTTCTTAGCATCGATCACGAATGCTAGATACGATGTACATCCTATGGTCAAACACTTTCTGGTTTTCATCAATGAAATGATTCCAGAATTTACTCTACATTTATCTCCATACACCATAAACGACTCTTTCCCTGGGAGGTTTACTTTGACTATCTTCTTTCTGCACAATATCTCGATGTCATTTGCGCTAAGTCAATCCATTCCCAACACAATGTCGAAACCGTTTAGTTCGATAGGCAATAATTCCTCGTGGAACTTATTCCCATTCAAGTCCATTAAGATGTTTTTCATACGATGGCAAACAGGTACAAACTTGCCACTAGCAATAAAGGAGTAGTTGGCTCCAGAATCAAATAAAATTTGGGCAGGCAATTTGTTTACGAGAAAGGTACCTAAAGCGACATCAGCTTCATCTTTAGCAGTTTCCAGTGCCATCTGGAAGGCTCTCACCTTCGGCGTTAGCAGAATGTTAGGCTTTGCTGCCTCCTTCTTCTTCGGACAATCTCTCGAGATGTGCCCCTCCTCACCACACCCATAGCAAACTTTCTTGGTGAGGGTGAATTCGTTGGCATAATGCCCTGGCTTTCCACATTTAAAACATGTGGCCACTACTTCACATTTTCCATGATGCTTCTTCTTACATTTGTCGCATCATTTGGCTTTGCTTCCTCCACCTCCCCCTCTCGAACTAGACTTCGAGAACTTGTTTTTCTTGTTGGACCCTGAAGGTCCATCGAACTTCCTTTTCTCACCAACCTCTATTCTTTCCAGACCCTTTTCCGTCTACTGGGCCTCCACATTCTTAGCTGCTCGAACAACTGTTTTCAGAGTAGTTGCCATCTTGACTGTAACATCCCCTTCTGGCACGTATCACAATATTGTCCGCTTTGGGCCACTCGGCACAAGGACTTCCCAGGGGGTCACCCATCCTAGTACTACTCCCGCCTGAGCACGCTTAACTGCAGAGTTCTTATGGGATCTGCTGCCCTCACGACTTTAAAACACGTTGTGATAGAGAAGGTATCCACACCCCTTATAAGGAATACTTAGTTCTCCTTCCCAGCCGATGTGGGATCAGATCTAACCCACTTTCACCCCCATTATAGGGATCGACGTCCCCGTCGAACACATCGACCCGTGCCCTGGCTCTGATACCATTTGTAACATCCCCTTCTGGCACGTATCACAATATTGTCCGCTTTGGGCCACTCAGCATAAGGACTTCCCAGGGGTCACCCATCCTGGTACTACTCCCGCCCGAGCACGCTTAACTGCAGAGTTCTTATGGGATCTGCTGCCCTCACGACTTTAAAACGCGTTGTGATAGGGAAGGTATCCACACCCATTATAAGGAATGCTTAGTTCTCCTTCCCAGCCGATGTGGGATCAGATCTAACCCACTTTCATCCCAGCCGATGTGGGATACCTTCCCTATCACAACGCGTTTTAAAGTCGTGAGGGCAGCAGATCCCATAAGAACTCTGCAGTTAAGCGTGCTTGGGCGGGAGTAGTACCAGGATGGGTGACCCCCTGGGAAGTCCTCGTGCCGAGTGGCCCAAAGCGGACAATATTGTGATACGTGCTTGAGGGGGTGTTACATTGACTGTCGGGCCAAAGTCGGCAGACAGTCCATTAGCGTACCTCTCGATCTTGGAGAGTTCTATTGGCACTAGGTACGGAAATAACTTCATTTCTCAGTGAATGCAGTAACATAGTCATCTATGCTCATCCTCCCCTTCTTCAAGTTTTGGAACTCATTGTTCAGATAAATCAGATCTATCTTTGAACAGTATTGCGCCCTTAGTTGTTCCACGAACTCCTCCCATGACATTTTCAGGGCTTCTCCTTGTGGCATAGTATCTGCCAACAACTTCCACCAGCTCAAGACTCTAGTCTTCAGTTGTCTAACTGCAAAGACAGTCTTATGTTTATTGCTACAGTCGCAACATTCAAATACCATCTCCATTTCGAAGATCCAATCTATAATCTGCTTTGGGCTCCCAGAAAGACTTGGCGGCTTGGCGCCCAAGAAATTCTTATACATTCGCCCATCCTTGTTGTTTCCCCTTTCCGGGTCATTCCTTCATTCTTCTTGAGTCCCAACTTGACTCACAGCGCGACTATTTTTTCCTTCCTCCGATTGCTCGGGAATCGGCTCGGGTTGCTCATTGGGTATGATAGGTTCGTCCCTATTTTCATGCAACATCTGTCACATTTCTTCCCTTTGTTCGGCTAACATAGCCCGAATCATGGCTTGCACTCCAACCAATATCATCTGTTATGGTGTAGCAACTTCAACAGCTACTTGCTCAATCACAGGCGATCGATTCCTGTTCTCGTTTGCATTTCCAACTCCGCTTCTTGGTCTTTCCATTCTTGATCTATACACCGAATAAGGTGAAATTTAGATCTTCATTCGCGATAGATATTACGATCTTCCATATCACTCCAAAACGTTTACATGCTAGTTCTAATATCGTAACCATGCGCTTAGAATCCTACACACATAAGGTTTCCAGATCCAGCTGGCAACAAGCCATAGATCTGAACAAATAATATCATATATGGCAACATATAACATTTAGCACATAAAAACATTTTAGGCAAATTTCCTAAAATAAATTAGTGCTCGTGTCTAAAATACAACATACACACACCTCATAACCTTCACTTAGCATTTTAAGTTTAAGTCTAGAAATCCTACAAAATCCTAGTTCTCTTAAACTAATGCTCTGATACCAACTGTGACATCCCCAAAATCAAGGCCAGAAAAGACTGGTTTCATTTATGATTTTTAAAATAATTTTAGAGTAAATCCTTTTGATTTAAAAGAGTTGCGGAATTTGTTCCCAAAAACAAAATATGATAAAATAATATTTACCAAAACATTTCATAAAGAAATGTATTTTCATTATATAATAAAAACTCATGATGTCATGTCTGATACAAACAAAAAAGCATAAACAACAAAAGATAGACCATACAACAGTTACATATAACAAATGGTCTAATAAACAAAATAACTTGATGATTCATCCATCTTATGCCCTCGCGCCACTACCTGTAATACAAATAAACTGAGTAGGTCAGGCTTGGGAGCCTGGTGAGCATATAGGGTTTTCAACCCACAATAAATAATTATATTTAATTTCACCAACCAACAATAACTCGATTACACATTCCCGTTATCCTCACTTTACGTCCCTAAAACAACATCTATCTCAAGGGACCTAATCTAGGATTTTCATCGGGACGGACATTACTGCAAAGGGGTTTCCTCAACAGTAGATGTGCTAAAGGCAACCATGAGGGGGATAGAGTACACCGTTGAACACATCGTTCACAACACCTACAGGTTATGAGCCTGCTAGCGTTCCACAGGACTGTCTAGAAAGAGTCTGTGATCATTATCCATACTCCGCTGAATAACTAGATCAACAACAACAACATCAAGGCCTCTCATCTGTTTATCACACATCAACTATCTACTCATGTTGTGAACGATGTGTTCACCGGTGTACTCTATCCCCCTCATGGTTGCCTTTAGGACATCTACTGTTGAGGAAACCCCTTTGCAGTAATGTCCGTCCTGATGAAAATCCTTGATTAGGTCCCTTGAGATAGATGTTGTTTTAGGGACGTAAAGTGAGGGTAACTGGAATGGGTAATCGGATTGTTGTTGGTTGATGAAATTAAATATAATTATTTATTGCGGGTTGAAAACCATATATGTTCACTAGGCTCCCAAGCCTGACCCACTCGGTTTATTTGTATTACAAGTAGTGCCGCGAGGGCATAAGATGGATGAATTATCAAGTTATTTTGTTTATTAGACCAATTGTTATATGTAACTGTTGTATGATCTATCTTTTATTGTTTATGCTTTTGTGTCTGTATCAGAACATAATATCCCGAGTTTTTATTATATAATGAAAATACATTTCTTTATGAAAGGCTTTGGTAAATATTATTTTATCATATTTTGTTTTTAGGAACAAACTCCGCAACTCTTTTAAATCAAAAGGATTTACTCTGAAATTATTTTAAAAAGCAGAAATGAAACCGGTCTTTTCTGGTCGTGATTTTGTGGATGTCACAATATATATATATATATATATATATATATATATATATATATATATATATATATATATATATATATATATATATATATATATATATATATATATAAGACAAAGTCGGTCTTACCGTTAGTAGGCCTCTGTCACGAAGTCGGTCTATAAAGGGGTATATGGTTACTGCCTATAAAATGGTAGTTTAATGGGTGTCCACTCTCACCCACTGCTTCCTTGACTGGTGGATGGTCGTTAGCCGAATGGATAGGATAGGGCATTAATTCTCCCTCATTAAAAGTATAATGATAAAAATATAAAGTAACTAAACTTTTATTAAAATCCCAGTCTTAGTTACTTGAAGCAAAATGTGAAATGGTGCTAGTCCATGAAATTACACTTTGCACCTTGTTAAGTCGTTAGTATAGAGTGTGTGGTTAACCGACACACTAATCTGGGACTGACAATGTGTGGCAAAGGGTAACTTAGTGTTAATCATAGATCAATGGAGCGTGTGTGGTTAACCGACACATTGATTAGGTGATCTGTAACATTGGGTGTACCAAGCTAATTTGCATGGTTATTCACACCTTGTTTGTGATCCTCGGCATCCCAGTCACAAACTTGGAGGGCATAATCGAGAGTTAAACATGTCATTGAAAAGGTTCAATGTATCTCAAAGATTTAGGAATTTCAAATCCAATTAAGACTTAATAATCTATTTCGTTTTTCATTGTGGAAATTGGTAAATCGTCATTTACCTACCTTCAAATATTTTACAATTGGATTACGGCATCCCTCTTCGCAATTGTAGAATATTGTGTTGGGTCCTAACCTTAATATTTCATATTGGGAATAATATTAAGGATTATCATCTAAACTAAACTTTGTTCTTCTTCTTTTATAGATGTCTATCCCAAACAATGCTTCCAACCCAATCCCTTTAGGCTCTTTCTCCCTCATGAACCTATGAGGGAGGGTCATTTTCGATGGCTCAAACTTCAATGAATGGATTCGAAACATCAGGATGGCTATTCATTCTGAGGACAAATAATATATCCTAGATAAAGAGCTCAAAGAGATTGATGTCACCGCTACTCCTAAACAAATCATTGAACACACTACTCATGAGAGGGATGCGACTAAGTTGTCGTGTCTAATGATTGCAACCATGACTGCTGAGCTGAGAAGTCCTATGAGGACTACTATCCTTATGAAATGTATCATTATTTGATGGAAAGATACCATCAAAGTGCTCGGTAGGAGAGGTATGAGATCATTTCCTCCATGATCACAACCAAAATGAAGGATGGTGAACCCATCACGACCCACTTGCAAAAGATGCAGAGATTCGTGGACCGCTTGCTTAAAGTGAATGTCAATTTTGATGAAGAGTTGGCCATAGATATCATTCTACACTCTTTACCTTCTTGTTATGATTAGTTTCGTATGACTTATCATATGAACAAGGAGGATGTCACTCTTAGCAAGCTTCAAGGCCTTCTTAGGACTGTAGAAAGCAATCTGAAAGGCAAGTTGGTTGTGTCTACTCCTACTACTACTTTTGACCCTGTTCTGGCAATCGGACATGGGAAGGGAAAGAAGTGGAAGGCTCCCTCCAAGAGCTGCAAGGTAAAGTCTCTTGATGGATCCTCTTCAAGTGGGACCAAAGCTGGTTCGACTAATCCCTCTTCCAATCCCAAGGAAGCAGAGTGCTTCCACTGTCATGAAAAAGGGCACTGGAAATGAAGCTACCCCAAGTACTTGCAGGAAATTAAGAATGGAAATATCAAACCCTCCTTTGCAGGTATTTACACTATTAAATCTAATAACTCGTCACATGCTAATTCTTGGGTCCTTGATACAGGTTGTGGTATTCATGTTCTGATTTGCAGGGACTAAAAAGAAGTAAGCATGTGGAGCATGGGAAGATAAACTTAATCATGAGAAATAGGAAAGTGTCACCTGTGACCAAGATTGGAGTTTATTCTTTATTGCTTAGTAATGGTTTAAATTTGGATTTGGATAATTGTTTTTACTCGGCCGATATGGCGAGAAATGTTATTTCCTTTCACAGTTTGTATAAACAAGGTTTTACCTTTTCCTTTAATAATGAAAATGGCGGTATTTATGATTATTGTAATGGTGTATTTTATTTTGAAGCATTACCTTGCAATGGTATATATGAAACTTTGATGATTGTAGATAACTTAGGAAATAATGGATTGAATATTGATTCTTCCAATGAATTGGATAAAGCATGCTTGTGGCATTTTCTTCTTGGACATGTCAACAAGAAGCGCAAAGCCCAACTCCAAAAGGATGGAGTTTTGGAGTCATTCGACTTAAATTCGGATGACACTTGCGAATCTTGTTTACTTGAAAAGATGACCAAGTCACCCTTCACTGGTACTTGTGAAAGGGGTGTAGGTCTGTTGGATCTCATACACACTGATGTGTGTGGACCATTCAGAACCGCTACAAGGGATGCTAACCGCTTCTTTGTGACTTTTACTAATGATTATAGTAGATATGGGTATATTTACTTAATCAAGCATAAGTCAGAAACCTTCAAAAAGTTCAAAGAGTTTACGCAAGAAGTGGAGAATCAATTGGGCAGGAAGATAAAGATGTTACGATCCGATTGTAGAGGAGAGTATCTTAGTATCGAGTTCCTTGACTATCTTAAGAAATGTGGAATTGTTTCACAATTGACGCTACCTAGGACACCACAGCTTAATGGTGTGGCTGAGAGGCGCAATAGAATGTTGCTAGACATGGTTCGTTCCATGATGATTCGAGCTTCATTACCTATCTCATTCTGGGGGTATGCCTTAGAGACTAACGCTCATATCCTTAATCTAGAACCTACCAAAAAGGTTTCCAAAACACCTTATTAGATGTGGACAGGGAAAGTTCCCACATTAGATCACATCAAAGTTTAGGGTTGAGAGGCTTTTGAGAGAAAAGAAACTCACGACAAGCTCCAACCTCAGAGTGAGCGATGTATTTTCATCGGCTACCCACATAAATCCTTTGGATATCTCTTCTATAGACCGAGTGACAATGTTGTCTTCGTTGCGAGGAGAGGAGTCTTTTGCAAGAGAGAAATCATAGGCCAAGGAAACAGTGGCAGGCAAATTGACTTTGAAGAGCTTCAAGGGTCAAGCGGTGAAGGAACCTCAAACACTAGCAATCAACCTAAGGAGGAAACTCCAGTTGATCCAATTGACAAGTCCTTACCTCTGAGGTGTTCAAGTAGAGTTAGAAATACCCTGAGTGTTATGGTTTCTATATTACTATTAAAGGTGATACATTTATCATTGATAGCACACTGGTAAATTTGGATGAACCTAACAACTACAAGGAAGCCATGGCAGGCCCCAAGTCTGCAAAATGGAAAGAGGCTATGGACAACGAGATTCAGTCCATGTATGACATCAAGTTTGGAACTTGGTTGACAATGTACCAGGTCGAAACACAGTCGGGTGCAAATGGATCTTCAAGAAGAAGACCGACATGGATGGGAATATACACACATATAAGGCGCGACTGGTTGCAAAGGGCTTTACTCAAACTCCGGGAGTTGACTATGATGATACCTTCTCACCAGTAGCGAAGATCAAATCTATAAGGGTTTTGTTGGCCATTGTTGCATTTCATGACTATGAAATATGGAAAATGGATGTCAAAATCGCTTTCCTTAATGGAAAACATGAGTCAGCCAGAGGGTTTTGTCCATACAAAGTACCCTAATAGAGTGTGTAAGCTTGATATAGAGATAATTTCTCCTCTTAGTTAGGCTGGGTGTTTACCCTAAATAGAGGAGCAGTAACATGGAAAAGTTCCAAGCATGAGACTATAGCTGATTCAACGTGCGAATCAGAGTACATAGCAGCAAGCGAAGCATCGAAGGAAGCGATATGGTTGAAAAACTTCATCGAATATCTTGGAGATATTCCATACATAAACGAGCCTATGGAGATTTTCTATGATAATGAAGGTGCAGTTGCCTTAACCAAGGAATCAAGAGATCATGGTAGATCCAGGCATATCAACAGAAAATACCACTTCATAAGACATCAGGTAGAAGAAGGGCACCTCATGGTAAAGAGGATATCGTTAGAGGACAAGCCAACAGATCCTCTTACAAAAGGACTAACTAGGGTTAAGCACTTGCAGCATGCGAGGAGCATTGGGCTAAAGGACGATATTAGTTTTAGTAATTAGATAAATCGAAACTTGTAATAGCTAAATTGTAATTGACATTTGATGATGAATTAAAGGGGGTTTATTTATAAGTAAAGTTACTGTCTTGTGTCAACTATTTACTATTGTTTCACTTTGAATGTTTTGACTTCCAGAATAAAAAAATTATGATTATTATTATTATTATTCAAACTATCCATAATCGATTATACTTTGGAAGTAGGTATGAAAGAAGACTGTCATGAGTTGGCTTGTAGATTTGTCTAAGGAGTTAGACATAGCAACAATTTTGCAAAACGATTCATGAGTACTCCTGAAATAAGATTTTAGTATTGGATTCAACCCGCGCTCACTTGAATTACTCCATGGAATTTATCACGAGTAATTGTGAGACGATAATATCATATAATCTTCAAACCAAGATATATGAGTTGTTGACTACAAGTTAGTTGTGCATTGATGGCATGAAAATGCATCGATAACTTGATGTTATAAAACGTGTCTTTGTGCATGATTTGATGAGTAGTTAGTACAAGCATATAATTTCGAAGTTTATCTGTTCCTTTTATCCTAAGAGGATTAAAAGAGATATCTTAGGCCCTCGATGATTCTGTTTTTACTTATGTGTTTGGCCCAGTCAGAAGTAAATTGATGTGTTTAGTTATGTTCTATGTAAGACGAATCGGAAATCAGGAAACAAATTGCAGGACAATAAGTATAACTATGTTCCATGTGTTTGTCCACATAGATATCTTGAGAACAGAGGAGTATATGATCACTTATCTAAAGGACGCGTCACCGACTAGGTCAGAGTTCGACAACGACTTTTGAAAGCTTACGATTGCTAAGTCAGATCCTAAAGTGCGTAAGCAGTAATAGTTATTAGACTTACCCAAGTAGGAGACTGTTGGATTTGCTGTCTAAGCCCATAACTATAACTGGTATGTACTTGAACCGATTGTAGCAAGGTCGTTTTGGGTTGCCTTCACCAGTGCAATTTGATAGGATGAATTTTGAGAATAAGGTTATTTATGGTTTATTAATATATTACAAGTATAATATATTAATACAGAATTATTTAATTAGTATTGATCAAGTATTAATTTATCAATTTTGTCGTCAAAAGAGAGTAATTAAATATATGAGGATTGATTATGTAAACCAATCATTCTTGAAGTTTGGGCTAATGACCCATGATTGTTGGCTAAACTAATCCATGGATAGTCCATGGAGGTTAAAACCATGGAGCATGAGAATGTGGAAAGTCATGGGTTATTAGGGTTTACCAAGTGTAACCCTAGCATGTCCCACACTATAAATAGAACCCTCCATAGACCAAAATCGGTTGCCTCTTCTCTTTGAGATAAATAGATTATTCTCTTAAATCATCCTCTTGCATATTGGTGTTTGTGAACCATTGGCAATATGTATGCTAGTTAGGACAATGTTTTGGAAAAATTGAAAAATATGCATGTATAATAGAGAAAACATAGATCCAAAGCATTTAGGGTTGCATGTGCACCATAGGAGTGTTATAGTGCTCAAAACCCAACAATTATAATATCTTTTAACTACTCGCAGTATGGGGAATCTAGTTTGAAGGGCCGCATAGGGTTGTTGGATTTTAGAAGTGCTATATGCCAAAATGGTCTTTCCCTCCTGTGTTTCATGTTTGGCCCCTGACTATACATAGTGGTTGAAAATTATTGTTTAACACTTATAAAACAATATAGCTCGTAGAGCTAATAATTAGTCACAATAAATATTAGACTAAAATCTAGCGGTAATGATACTAGGTTTTGTCGAAGGAAACTAGAATTGTTAGAAGCGAAGCGTTGCCCGAGTTTGGAATCATCACTTTAACAAGTGAGTACATAGTTACTTTCATATTACACGTAGATATGAAGTATTTAATATAAATTAAGTGCTATGTGTGCATACTATCTATGTTCCTAATATCTATGCTAGATGAACTATTTATACATGTTTACGCGATTTAAACTGTATATGTATTTTTATACTTATAAATATATATTGGGTAGCGACAGATGATGAGAGATGCATGATGATAAATAGGTGATGTGATATGAGACGAGATGCCATAACCTTGACCTGCGATATGGTGATGTGGTAATGTAGCCATCTACCAGAATATAGATGACGATCATAGACTATTTCTAGACAGTCATGTGGAAACAACAACAGGCTCATAACATGTAAGTGATGAATTACGAGTTCAGGCGATGTTGTAACTATGTATTCATGCGTTGATACTCTAACCCTGACTATGAATTATGAGTTCAGTCGATGTTGTAACTACGTATTCATGCAATGATACTCTAACCCTTACTAGACACGTATTAGGGAGTAATCCCCGAATCAGTGCTATCTATGTGATGATCCTTAGGAAAAGTCCTTAGGAACAAACATATAAGGAAATGCGATGTAAGGAAATGAGAGGTAAATACGATGTAGGAGATGACCCTCTAGGATATATCTTTAGGGAATATTAAATGAAGAAAATGGGATGGGTAATCGGGTTAATTATTTGACATGAATTATGTGAAGAAACAAATTAACTATATTATTGTGGGTTGAAAACCCTATGTACTCACCAGGTTTCGCAACCTGACCCACTCAGTTTATTTGTATCATAGGTGTCGATATGAAGCTACATTACACTGCGAGATTAAAGGAGATGTAGATCATTAGTGTAAATGAATATATGGTATGTTTATGCTTATGTTTCTGTATTGACGATGACATCCCAAAGTTTTAATATAAACAAAATACATTTATTCGGAAATGCTTTGATAATATATTTATCATGTTTTTCTAGGAACAAATTCCATAATATTATTCTTTAAAAATGATACTCTGATTTTCAAATATGCATAAATAAAAATTTTAAAATGACCATGAATCTGGGGATGTCACATAACAAACCATATAAGGTAAACCCTTAGTCCACCATCTAAAACTAGCAATTTAACCAAAAGTCAACACTCAAAGTCTACGGTTAAAATCAAAGTCAACATTTAATATTTCCATCAGTTGACACTCACGCCGTGACCATTCCTTAGACGCACTCGGCCAAATTCCAACTCAACTCACTTCAACTCAGTCAACTCGATCCCGGATGACCCACTCAACAGACCTTACGACGTGAACCTTCCTTGGTCACTTCGTGAGCTTTGTCAGTCGAAACAATCGTGTAAAAACCACTCTTACGTCGTGACACTCCTTGTGTCACGTCGTGAGCCACGTCTAATGCTAAATCCTAATGTCTTAAGTCCTTAATCCATTAAGTCATCCATTGCAACTTTCCAGAGGGATTTCATACATCAAAAGCAACATAAAAATCTTTGCTTTAAGGACATGCATGTACAATGCATGTCTTGAACATGATTATGTGAAAATGGTGAAAATGATATCCAAATCCCATTCACGGGACCAAAAGTCAACCAAACCATAGATCTAGCACACCAAACCTCAAAGGGACCTAATGGATTGATAAAGTTGGCAACTTTATGGAATCCAACCACTCAAACCACCTCCAACATGAAGAAAAAGGCATGAAAGTCTAGATCTAGAAGAATAACACATAAATGTTGGAACTTGAGGACTTACCATGGTCCAAGGTATGACTTTAAGTTGGTGTAGGAACTTGCTTGCTGGATCTAAGCACCAAGAACTTCTTCTACTTCTTCAAAATCTTCATAAATGGATGGATGAGGGGAGGGGAGGCTCAAAATGGTGAAAGGGGGGCTAGGGTTTCTCTCAAAATGATCTAGATATGACAAGGGCTCATAAAATGCCCTAAAAACACAAAACTAACACTTATATATATGTTGAAAACCCTAAAACTCTTGGGCTTAGGCTGTACAGTTCTCATGTCGTGAGCTCCTAATGCTCACATCGTGAGCACAGTTTAAATTAGCATTTTCTTTTAATCGTTTCTCACGTCATGAGCTCCAGCTGCTCACGCTCAGTTTTCCCCCAAATCCTTTCCAACTTCGAATAGTCATAACTTCTTCGTTTCAACTCTGAATTCAGTGTTTTTTATATCCACGGAAAGGTCTTGAAGAGCTCTACACTTCTATATCGATACATTTGGATCTCCTCATGTCCAACTTAAAATCTTAACCCTCACAAGCGGCCTAACACATAACTTTCCCCAGTCCAGCCTTAGTTCCAAATACACGATTCATAGGCCTTGATCCTCTTACCAACAATAACATCTTTCAATAAATTCCAAACCATACTTCCTTAAAAGACACAAAACCTACATATAGCTGACTTGCGAAGCACAATCCTGAATCATAGAACAATCCGAAACAGTGCGTTACACCGATCTTCCAAGTTTATATTAGTTATGGCAAAACGCCAAACAAAAAACACGTTGTAGGAGATTTTGTATAAAATCTGAAACATCTTGATTCAAGTCTTTAAGAGTTTCCTTGGTTGGTTGTGTGATTTGATCATCCTGAATTTTGTGGATATCTAGAATGTTATATTGTGGATTGACTTGATTTATATGTATGGCCTTAAATGCATAGCGCTTGAATCGATAATCATTGATGATGTGGTGTTTTCTTTGGAAATTTAGGAGTGAAATTATTTTTAGTGATCACTCTGTCAAAAGAAATGTTTTGACGGATAGATTAATTGTTCATTTTTATAATTGGTTTGTTTCGTTGAATAGAAAAGCTATGTGCTTTTAAACCCAGTTTTAGCTACAGTCCATTGTAATTGTTTGTTAGTTTTTTGACAACTTTTCTAATATAAAATCCAGTTTTTCGAAAAAATAATACTCCCTCCGTCCCAATATTATTGTCCACAGACAAAAAACACACAGATTAAGAAAAACATTAATTACCACTAACTTTATATAATAAAATGACAGTTTTGTTCTTACTTTGCATTGAATGATCCATTAAATACTTATTTGGTTAAGTAATAATAAGGGGTATTTTGGTAAAAATGTAATTTATTTTTAGAAGTGAACTATTATTTTTGGACAAACCAAAAAGAAAAGATTGACTATAATTTTGGGACGGATGTAATAATAAATTTTATGAGGGTAGTTTAGAACGAGTTTAATTTAATTTAGACCGTTCAAGATTATTGTGTTGAGCTTAAAATTTTAATTTTATATTTATTTTTTCATGCGGAATTTTGTTCGGATTATTTTAAACCGAACCAAATAAACCGTAACTGCTGCATAAATCGAATCCGATTAAACTGAACCTTATTTAGTTTGGTTATGCAATTGGTTTAAAGATGTTAACTAAACGATTTAACTGAAAACGGGAAAAAGCGACCTAATAAGATGGTGTATGTGAACGATGGGAACCCATTTATACCATTTGGTCAAAATGATACCGACTTTAATTTCCTTATAGAAAGCGTATAGTATACATATATGGGAAAATTTGTATGTGACAATTTAATTTTAAAAGTTAATATGAATGAAAGAAAGAAAAAGGAAAAGGAAGTGGGCGGGAACTCACTAGGAACATGTCCTGCCCTGGCTTTCCTAGACATGGCTGTTCGTTTTCCATGTTATTTAACAGTACCCCATCCCCTTCCTTCGCAACTTCAAAATTACCTATTGATCAACAAATAACATTTTCACACCACACCCTTAAAAAACATTGATTACCTGTTGATCGATCAACAAATTATGGATGCCATTCTCAAGGAGTTTCAACACCTTAAAATCCATCTGGAAGCCATAAAATCGGCAACAAGCAACTTTGATAACAGCAAACTAATCGGAAAAGGTGGATTCGGTAACGTGTATGAAGGAGTATTGTCCGACTCTTATGGGGAAGAGATGGTTGCTTTTAAGCGTCTAGATCGTAACTACGGGCAAGGAGACCCAGAGTTCTGGAAAGAGATACTAATACTTTCCAGTTACACACATGAAAATCTCATCTCTCTGTTGGGATTTTGCAACGAGGATGGACAGAAAATTCTTGTGTACGATCGTGCATCTCGTGGAAGCCTCGATCGCCATCTGAGTGCCACAACTCTCACGTGGAGGCAACGTCTGAAGATATGCCTTGGGGCTGCAACTGGACTGTGCTATCTTCATGATCCCAAGGAGTCACAACAAAGAGTTATCCACCGTGATATTAAAAGCTCTAACATCCTAATAGGTGAGAACTGGAATGCTAAAGTTTCTGACATGGGACTGTCGAAACTAGGACCCGCTAATCAGAAACACACAATTCTTATCTCCAATGTGGTTGGTACCATAGGGTACATAGATCCGGTATATATGGAGACATGCATCCTAACAAAAGAGTCGGACGTTTACTCTTTTGGTGTCGTCTTGTTTGAAGTATTGTGTGGGAGACTATGCTTCGAATACAAGAACGGTCGTTTTCAGAGTTTAGTAGGGATGTGGAAAAAAAGCTACAAACAAAAGAAATTAAACGAGATTATCTTTGAAGATCTGAAGCAACAAATGGATCAGAGGTCACTAGAAACATTTTCAGACATTGCGTACCGATGTTTGCAAAAATCTCGTGAACAACGGCCAATGATATCTCACGTTGTGGAAAAACTTGAGATTGCACTCCGGTTTCAGGAAATCGGTGACCATGTGGAACCATTAATGGATTATGAAGAGATAATTAAGACTGCGGTGCCTTCTCTTGCCAACAGCTCTACTGAGGAGCTAAAGATGCATCTCTTAAAAGGAATCTCAGTTGACAAGGGCACAACGGTAATTAATTAGCTAGCCATGTCATTCTTTATAAGAAATCAATATGAATTAGTATATTATATTATAGATTAAATTTTAGAGAAAATCTTGGCTCTCTAATAAATGTGCGTACTGATCTTTATCTTTATCTTACATAATCACCTCAACTTACTAATTGACTTCTTTTAATGCATGGACAGTGGTTTATAAATGAGAATGGAGAACATTGTGAAATGATATTCGCAAGAAAATGTTTGGAAGCTATTCGCAAACCAGAAGCTCCATTTGACTATTGCACGGATTATGCCGAGTATGGGTTTTAACTTTTCTCCACGTGTTGAATCTTAACATAGACTAACAGCATAATCTTTTAATTGGTCCAGATCTGGAGTAGACTACTATATGTCATTAACTCCATTGTTTCATGGAAAGACATCAAAGTTACTATATATATATATATATATATATATATATATATATATATATATATATATATATATATATATATATATATATATATATATATATATATATATATATATATATATATATATATATATATATATACGGGTAAAGTGAATATACCTAACAACCTTATATAAGCTTACGTACCTAACCACATTATATTATATTGTTTTGCATTATATTTTCATTGAAATCGTCTAAAGTTCTTAAACTTCAACCCTTAACTTTATTTAGTTTCAAGATTTTCAGACATTCACCATTATATTTCTCCTACATCATTTGATTTGTAACGGTAGTATATGAAGTCCACCAATGGATCTTCGATAGAAAGACGTCATTTGAAGGAAGATAATGGTAAAAGTCCAAAGATTTTGGAAGCAATCAAGTTACGAGGTTTGATTTTAAGAACTTTGGACGATTACAATGCAAATATGCATGATACAAAATTACGTACTATGATGTGGTTAGGTACCTAAGCTTATATAAGGTTGTTAGATATATTCACTTTACTCTCTCTCTCTCTCTTTCTATATATATATATATATATATATATATATATATATATATATATATATATATATATATATATATATATATATATATATATATATATATTAGGTTATAACCGTGGAAACAAGGTTAGGTATGATTAAAATTAGTGTGTGTGTATGTATATATATATATATATATATATATATATATATATATATATATATATATATATATATATATAGGAATGAGTTCTATAGAAAACAAATAACTAGAGCAACATCTACCGGAACCAATAATCAAATGACATGTGTCTATTTCTTTCTTCACAAGTAATGTATTGTGGAAGTTATTGTGGAAGTGATGTGTTGTCATGTTTTCATTGGTTCAAATATGTGTTGCCATAATCATTCATTTTCCATATAACTCTTCCATATATATATATATATATATATATATATATATATATATATATATATATATATATATATATATATATATATATATATATATATATATATATATATATATATATATATATATATATATAAATTAATACTCTAAATTTTCAAGTAACTTGGGAGGATTTTCAACTAACTTCGGAGAATATTTTCATTTGGAATGTATTATCTTTGGTGCAGACTTTCAAGTCGTAACATCCGACCATTTTTTTATAAGGAATTCAAAACACATGTCATAGCACAATTTTTGTCACTACATGCCACATACACAGTAAACCTTTTCTTCTTTCTGGACCCCAAACTAAAATATACGGACTGTGATGTAATCCTCAAGTACATATTGGCTGGGGAGACAAAGCATTCGACTTCATATTTGGCAGATGACGTAGGAGATGGGTGGTTGATAGCGGAATTGTATCAGTTTACCAGCACCACGAGAACTATTGAACTTGAAATTACTTTTGAAAGCTCACATTCAATTGCAGTAAATAGCATCGTGTTTCTACCCCTAGAGAGAGTACGCAAATCGATTTTAGTCATTTAATTTATCTTTTTTTTTTTTATAATTTTTTTGCTATGCTTCAAACTCCAATACTTGTATCTTTTATATATAGGTGGAAGATAAAGCGCGAGAGGAGGATGAGAAGGTATCCATATTAGAATCAGACACAGATTGGGAACTAAATTTGCCACATGATTGGGTAGAGATATTCTGTTGGTCAAAAGATGCTTTGCAATGTACAACAAAAAACGAGCTCTATTCCATTCTATGCAAGGGCATCCCAATGAATGATGGTGAACTGGTATATATATTTGACATATATGATTCATTAATTCTACAATCTATTACTCTCATAAATATAGCTGTTAATGTTGAACCTGTGAACCAACATCTACTTGCAAGTACTTACACAGTTACACATATATTGATTCAATTCACAGTGGTTTTCTCTTGCAAAAAATGGAAAGAAGTGCTTTTTGCAATCAGCAACACTGGCTTTGGATCAAAAAGGTTGGAGCTGGACTTCTTCACCCGAATCAAGGTTCCAAACCATTTTGCACTCCAGATTAAGATTATTCTTCTATTTCTATATATAAATATATGTCTTTTTAATTTGCAGATTTAAACTAGTGGCTTTTGATCCAGTTTTCGACAGCTTTCACATATATTGCAGACCTAGAATGCAATCACTTGGAACAAACTATGCTGCTTACCTTGTTTACAAATTACAAGAAACCCATTTTTGGCATGAACCTCCTGTGCGTGTGAGGAGTGATAAATATGCAAACGTTTATTCATGGTATATATATTTACTTAGTCCCCGAACACCGGTTATTAAACCAAAGGCTTATCAAAATACCCACAACCCGTTGAGTAGACCCAAAATATTGAAAGGCCTCCCACAGAAAAGGAACGATGGTTGGATGGAAGTACAAGTATTGGAATATCAATTTGGTGATGCCTATGAACGTTTTGTTGATGAAAAGTTTGGCCATGATCTTCATTTGACCTTTTATGATACCCCTTCATTTGGAATGAAAGGGCTTATTGTGCAAGGCATTGAGTACAGACCAATTATATAATCTTGTAATATTTTAATTCTACAGCTACAACACGATCTTAGTTATATAATCTTGTAACTAAATTTAAAACACACGTTGTTGATTTGGTCTTTTCTCTTAATTTCCTCATATCCAGAATGACTATTGTTTATTTAAGTATTTCAAATGTTCCCCAACATTCTTTACAAATGTATCTAAGCCTGATCATTCTATCAAACCACAAACATATTATATGTTTTAGTACTTTTGCAAGAATAAACCGCTAGCTTACAAACAAAAGTCAAAAAAACAAAGGGAAGCTGAAAAAGAAAACAGAGTTTATTTATGAACATGCTTTGCTTTACTTGATGAGGATGCATCTTATGGGAGATCCTTCTGCTCCTAGTAACCTTAAGGGTAAGCAGTGGACATTATATAATCCTGTTTCCACATCGTCAAGTTTCAAACCTTCAACAAGAATGATTTCCTGAAACCACAAAAAGTAGCAGTGTTCAATTTTGTTAAAGGGTATTTTAGACATTTAACAAATAATTAAACCCCTTCTGGAAGTATGTTTTGCAAGAGGGAGAATATTCGTCTTTACCCTGCTCTTTAAGAAAACACGATGTGCGGAAACGAGATCATCATATGCAGCAACCGACAAGTAATCAATACCTACAAAATTAAAAAAATAAAAATAAAAATAATACCAATACCTTTTTTTAGTAAGCAATAGATGACATACAAACTTGTTCTCACAAATAAGGGGTATATTTGTAAAATCCAAACTGGACGAGAGAGTATTTTACCAACAAGTTTGATGTCAGTGTTGTCTTTCAACCACTGGGCTCCATCCTCCATGAATCCCACATAGCTTGTGTCGAATCTCTTTTGTGTCATTAACTGCCTGAAATTCACCATCCAAAAGGATAATATTATTTTTAAAAAAGTAAAAAAGAAAAAGAAAAGTGAAAGAGTGTTACCTATCGGTGTTTAATGTTCTGAAAAGCACACGTTTTACTCCTTTGGGAATGTTCAAGGACTTCATAACTTCAGCTGAAAAAAGTCAACAAATTATTAAAAATTAGCTCATAGAAAGATTAGAAAACATAAGTTGCTTAAAGAAACTTATGTTTCAGAATGTTACCTGTTATGTTCTTGTCCCTTGGAACATCAACTAATAATGCTGGACCTGTGAAGAAAAAAATGGAATACAATATAATTTTCTTCAATGAACAAGTAAAAAAAACGATACACTCTGAAAGTAAAAGGACAAGGGTAATTAAGTACAGATACACAAAAAGTAAAAAGCAGATAATAGGATTTGAGTTTAGTTTACTACCATTGAGTACTTCTAAGTCAAGACTATCGACATCAAACCCTTCTTCAAAATAATTTTCATAAAAATGTCCAGGTGCATCCACATGAGTTCCAGAATGAGCAGGTAACTTTATGATCGAGAAGTTATAATCTGATCCATTTCTCATGCTGAGATAGAGTGTAAGGTACTCCCCGATTCCTTCAACATAAATCCCTGAAAGTGTTCTTGAACTAACCCTATGGGTAATATCGTAAATTTTCCCACTTTCATAAACGTCCACTCTTGGAGGAATCAACTCGTCACCATCTTGTGTGGAAGATGACACATAAGATATAACAAGCATGAGCAATATCAACTTCGGGCTCATCTTTTCTTGATAAGCTCTTGAGACTTGAGAGGGTCTTTTGGAAGAGGTTAATTATATTTATATATAATATAACATTCGTTGAATTGAATTGGCCGATTATGGTTGAAAAGTATCACCTTTCACTTTCACGCTTCCGTCATTTATGAGCACATCAAATTTGTCCCCACTAGAAGTCGGCAAAATCCAAGAATAGTTTGGATAAATCACATGACGTGTGACTGATTAACCTTATGCCACGTTGTATGAACTCTTACTCAAATTCAAGAAATTTATGCAGAGAAAAGAAGTTCAAGAAAATCAAAGGATCCATGTTCAAAGTGATGTAGACAATTAGTATTGGTGGTCAGAAGTCAAAGAGTTGAAGTTAGCGTTGTTTTTTGGATGTTGAAAGCCTACCACATAAATCCCTTACTTTATTTATCCCAAAACAACAAAACTTTGACTCCTTCCGTCAGACTTATTACTCTTTTGAATGTAGAAATGAAACAGATTTTGTCATGAATCTGGAAATTATTTCTGTTGTCCCTCTAAAAATATAGTATTTTTAACAAAGCTCCAAGTTTCATTAAGGCTTTAAATCAAAAAGGGTACACTCACCATTAAGAACATGAAGGTCGAGCGTGTCAACATCGAAACCCGCATCAAAATAGTGATCGTACACGTGCCCTGGAGCATCCACGTGTGTCCCTGTGTGAGTCGGGATTTTCATCTCGGAATTGTTGGCGAGTGAGCCGTTCTTCAATACTCGCCGGAAGCCAGAGGAACTCTCCAAGGCCGTCGTCCGATCCCCATGAAGGCATGTCAGGGTGGTATCGGTGACTTATGTCAATGATACGACCCTCATCGTAGACTTCTCTGCGGATAGGGGAAGAGTCTGCCGCCCTCGTCGAGGTCGCAGGATGTCATGGCGGCGGTAAATGAAGATGGGTATGCATCTTCGGCGACAGAAGAGGATTCGGAGGAAGGGAATGTAATGACTGCCGTGAGAAACATTGCCGCTAACACATTCCGTAGAACCATCGGTGATAGCTCAAGCAATAAACAATGGCGAAGTTGGAGAGAGAGAGAGAGAGAGAGAGAGAGAGAGAGAGAGAGAGAGAGTTAACGCCACATCGGTAACTACTTACGACTGAATACTATTAACAAGTTGCATAGAAGCCACCCAACTTTAAAAATAAGACATATGGACCCCTAATCTATTTCGTGTTGTAAACGACTCATGAATTGGTAAAAGATCTGGGGTCTATGATCCATAAATAATAGTGCATTTACCCACCGAATCAAGGTTGGTTGACTAAAATGATGGCGGCTTCAATTGTTTCGTGCGAGAAGCATATCCCATTTAAACTACTGGGAAAATTCCATAGGATGGTAGTTCGGCCTAATGATATTATATGGTGCCAAATTTTGGCCGATGAAGGACCGCTTAGAGTAAGATGGAAGTTGTGAAAATAAGGATGTTATGTTGAATATGAAGTAGAACTTTGTTGGATAGAATTCCAAATAGGGTTGTTAGTGTGTAAACTTATGCTTGGATGTAGAGTGTTCTGGTTTACCTTCTTATATGTGTAAATGAGTTGAATCTTTCCTATAAATAGGAAGTGAATGACTCCTATTATGTAATGAATGATTTGGAGAGCATTAGTTTTAGAGAGAATTATTGCAAATCCATTTGTAATCTTTCTAATCAAACTAATGAAAGCTTAAAACGAGTTATTTACTTCTTATGTTTATGATTTGTATGATGATTCACTAAATCGTTCTGATTCTACATTTGTCATCATAATCAACACCACTATAAGGGCAACTAGAAATGTGTTAAGGGAATGAAGATTATGGATGTTTACACACATCTAGAGGAGGCCTCCAACGGCTCTTCGAGAAGGCGAAGTTAATTACCATTGATGGTATAAAAATGAGAGGACGTCGTAGAAGGAAGTTTGAAGATAACATGAAGAAGTTGGCCTTTGTGGAGAACATGTCATGGCGTGTTATAGGTTGGCCTTTCAAATAAAACATCTTTATTTAATTATTAAATAACAAATTCGTTTAATTTGATTGATTATGTATAAACAAACAAACCGATTTTATTTACTTGTTTATTTGGTTGAATAAAAAATAAACTTTATCCAATAAGTATTATTATTTAATTAGACATTTTATGGATTTTTGTGGGTGGCCTTATAGTCTTACACGTTTTCAATAGTACTTTAAGTTGTTTATTTATTGCATATTATTTTCAATATAATTAATTTTAAAATTATATTTTTAACTTTTTAAGCAATAACCATAACTTATAAATGAAAAACAACAATTAAGAAGAAAACATCTTTAAAAAAAGGAAAAAAAAAAAAAAAGATTATGGTAACCATGTATAGAGAAATGCTCAACATTGGAAATGGATTAACTTGCTTGGCCTAATTATATATGTAGCTAATTCGAGATGAATGGATGAAGATGAGATGGTCTATGAGGATTCCTCCGGTCTGCAATGCTCAATTTCAAGTTGAATTTACAAACTTATGAGCCTTAATTAACAATTTATAGGCTCTGTATAAGATTTTTGATAAAAATGGACAAATTTCCTAGGGTTTGGAAGACTAAAGACTAAACTATAGAATAATTACTAAAGATGAGAGACCGCAATGGAATAAGATATTATGATCCAAATCGAAATCCTAAGATCATAGATATCTTGCTTCGAGATCGATCATATTATCTGAATTTTTTTTTTCTTAAAGGATCTTAAGATCAAAATCAGGATCTTAACAACCATGATTTAAAGATGTCATAAAACTATACCATACTCCTAAAAAACACTTTGAATACAAAATATCCTTATCACCCCTAAATATTAGCAAAATCTAATCTTTTTTTATCAGTTTACTCACACTTTTATATATATATATATATATATATATATATATATATATAACTAAATTTTGATTAATTTGGTTTTTCTATGAAAGACTATTGGAAACATCAAATTCTTCTTCAATATGATAGTTTTGGTGAGATTCAACATGACAACTTCTCTGAAAGATTTTGTGTACCTTCGGTTCGTCCTTTGGCATCAGGGATGCAACACCCGATTCAGGTATTTTTCCATTTTTGGTCCCTTATATATTTTGTTATTGCTTTTGGCCTTAGGGAAAACAGGGCGTTCACGCATTGAGATCAATCCCTAATTTTTAGGGTTTGAGACATATTTAAACACCTTAAGTCCCAAGTGTTGACCTCATTTCCTGCCTCCATAGCTGCCAAACCCTAATCTCGAAACCATAGAGCCTACAAGAGTATTGTGAGTCCATTGTGTGTGTTTTGGTGTGTGTTTGAAGCTCATTCAAGGTGGAAAGCTTGGTGTAAATTGGTGGTTCAAGAAGGAGCTCATAGATCTTGGTTTTCTGTTTCATTTTTAACTCATTTGAGGTATAAATCTCTAATCTTGCTCATGGATAGTTTGGATCTACGTTTTTATGGATGTTAGTCCATCTTTGGTCCCATAGTTGAGATCTAGTAGTTTGTGACCATTCCTGAAGCTTTGAGTTGCACCTCTTGGCGTTTGTGAGGTTAAAGATTCATAAAGTTTGCATCTTTAGAGTTGTATAAGCCCCATGCATGAGATTAATCTTTTTTATGGAAGTTGAATGCTATATTTTGGAGTTGTGACCGTTTGGGGCATACAAAGTCACCAAGTCAGTGACTGTATGGTTCTAGATGCTCTTTAGGACTTGGATCCATGATTTGGTCGAGTGGTTTTAAACATTAAGTGCTTAATATTCTTCTTTTTGAAGTTAACGTGTGAATGCTCTGCATTTGGTCTAGGAACGCCCAGCGTTCCGACTATGGTTCGCGATCTGGGTTAGTGGCGAACGCCTAGTGCTCCACTAAGGAACGCCGTGTGTTCAGATCATCGGTGGGCTTCTTGGACTTTTGCCTTGGACTTGATTTTTAGGTTTTGGGCTTGGTAGTTTGGAACCATGTTGTGTAACGCCCGTGTTTCTAGGCTAAACACTAAAGATGATGTAATAGTCTAGGTTAACCTTTGTAACTCGTTTTAAAGTAATAAAGAGGAATTATGTGAATTTTGTGCTTATTTACTTGATTATTATGATTTAATGAATTAAGAATAAATGTAAGCGTTAAAATTAAATATTAGATAATCTCGATATCTAAGAATGAAGTTGTAGTGGTTGAAACAAGGATTCCGAAGACATATAGAGTACCGAAAGCCGAGTTATAACGAAGAAGTTATGACATGTCGAAGTTTCGTGACAGAACCGGCACACGATGTATGACGTAAAAAGTGAATTTACGATAAAGTGCTTTTTAGCCTTAACGACCTAAATGAAAGTCATAGTATTCGTTAAACCAAGAGCGTGCATAAAAAGAATGTCCAAATCTGACTTCGTATGAGGAAGTTATGAATTTTCTAAGAATTGTCATAGCAGTATGTAGCCTGAAACTCGAATTTAGATCGAGTGATTTTTAGCAAAAACAATCTAAACGAGAATCGAAGATCTTGTTGATTAAAGTTTAATGGTAAAAAGACAGACAAAAACGGATTTTGGAGGAAGAAGTTATGAATTTTTAACGGACTTTTCCTGTCCTAGCCTGTTAAAAAATATAACTTTAAAATCTAAACTCAAAATTAGCCAACAGAGTCTAAACGTAAGTTGTAGAGCATAGTCTCACATACGTGTGGATATAAAGAATGTCAAAAACGGAGTTTGTATGCGAAAGTTACGAATTTTATAAGTTTGGAAATTCGGAGTACGCCCAGCGTACTCGTGTTCATGGTCTGAGTTGGGCCACGTAGCTTACTCCATCGCATGGTCGACGCGTGTACATAGCTCCGATGCGTCCGAGATGATCCACCCATACGCCCAGTACTGGACCGCCTCGCAGTACGCCCAACGTACGAGGACATTACGCCCATCATAACCCCGATGTTTAGCCACTATAAATAGAACTCAAGGCTGCCCGAATTTTGTTTACGCTCTTTACCTATCTCACCCTTATACTCTATCCTAAATTGCAAGAAATACCCCCGAAGCCTAGTTTATCGTCCTAGCACCCGAAGCAAGTTCCAGAGCCCTGAAGTCTCCAAGAAAAAGAGTTTGTCGAGTCGAAACTCTGCCCATGTGGAGCCCGGTTTTTGGGAAAACATCATGGTTTTATCGGAAACGATCATTTTAAGAAACGAGGTGCTGCCCAATTTTCATTAAAACAAGTGAGTGTGTAGTCACTTTCACTTTACACATAGATATAAAGTATTTTATATAAAATATGTGCTACGTGTAATTATATTGTTTATTTATTTAAGATGAGTGTTGAATGAATGTTTTGTACAGGTTTTAAAATGATTTAAACTATATATGTATTTTTATCTATAAATATGTTGGGTATAACATGGGTAGATGAAATAGTTTTTGTGTGTTAAAATGATGAGAGGCCTCGATATTGTTGTTGTTTCAGTCATCTAACAGAGTATAGATGACGACCACAAACTTTTCTAGACAGTCCGGTGGAACGCTGGCAGGCTCGCAACCTGTAGCTGTTTGTGAACTTAGTGTTCAATGGAATACTCCATCCCCCACATGGTTGCCTTATTTGACATAAATTGTTGAGGAATCCCCTAAAGCAGTGTTGTCACCTTGATGAAAATTCTTAGACTGGGTCCTTATGAAAGGTGTTTAGGGACGTAAAGTGAGAATAATGGGAATGGGTAATCAGGGTTATTGTTGTTTGATGAAATTAATAAATTTATTTATTGTGGGTTGAAAACCCTATATCCTCACCAGGCTCCCAAGCCTGACCCACTCAGTTTTCTGTATTACAGGTAGTGGACCCCGAGCGTAGTTTGGAGGTTGAAGAGGGATTTTTGAATTATAAGCCAGTAGTTGTAAATATTTGTTGTAAGACTTATAATTTATTGTTTATGCTTTCGGTCTGTTTCAGAACATGAAATCCCGAGGTTTTCTGATATATAATGAAAATATTTATTTCTTTAATAAATGTTTTGTTAAATTTTTATTATATTTTGTTTTGGGAACAAATTCCGTAACATCTTTTGGAAAATTACTCTGATTTTATTTTAAAAGCATAAACTAAATCAGTCTTTTCTGGCGTAGAAATTAGGGGATGTCACGTGTTGGACTAAGGACTTTGATGTATTAGACTCCTTGTTGACTTGCCCTATCGGGCCTAGGGTTGTATATTGGGCCTTAGTGGACCCAATAGGTTTGGATCAATTATGGGCCTTGAAGTAATTTGGACCTTTTTTATCGAGATTTGGACTTGTGCTTTGGCCCAATTAGGAAAATGGTAAAATGGAAATTTATCGTAAGTATGGGCCCTTAGTCAAGGATGGTATTCCAATTGTTAATTTGATGTTTTTTTATGTGATAGTTCGGGACCCTCCGTGAGTTAGCAGTCGGGGATTTCAGTGCAGCTTGACATTTTAGAGGTGAGTGTTCCTCACTATACTTGTTGGGTCGAAGGCACCAAGGCCGACCCTTTTGGAATGATTATCGTGATTATTGCATGATTAAATATTATAGTGATTTGTTAGATCTGTATCCTGGTAGATATGATAATGCTATGTTTATTGATCTGTAAGATATGTGTTTGTCTGTTGAGTGAGTATATGTTTTTGAGTTATGTATATGACGACATGTGTGAGTGCTTGGGTTGAGGCGATCCTGCTTTGTGCTGAAGGCCAACAGACCCAGAGTGACCCGGATAGACTAAAGACCTATGAGGCAGACCAGTCAGGTCGAAGGTTCAGAGAATAATCTAGACAGGCTGAAGGCTCAGTGCAGCGGTCCAGACATGCTGAAAGTTCTATATGCATGTTGTTGTTGTGATATCTATTGTTATGTGTTGTGGTAGTATTTTGGGGGAAAATCACTAAACTTTGGGCTTACAGTTTTGGATTGTGTTTTAGGTACCTCAGAGGATCACAGCAAGGAGAATGTGTGATCGTTCACCTCCTCATGTTTTTATTTTATGATTTTGGGATTTCTCTGATGTGAAACTTACTTTGAAAACAATTTGTAAACAATGATGGTTTTGGGTTTGTTTAAAAAGTTTAAAATTTTCAAGAATTTTATGAATGTTACAAACGACTCGACCATCCTTGCAATTAAGTGCTCCGGTCTTTAGTGTCATGTAGGTTTATTTCATGTAATCAAACTGAATCTAATGTATTATGTCATGCTTGTCAACTTGGATTAGACTTTTATTTAGTATTTGTTTTATTCAGTTTTTCATTCTCTCTTTAATATTGTTCATTTTGATATGGACGTCACATATTTCTAATCATACTAATTCAAAGTAATATGATATTTTCCTTGATCAAGTATTCTCTAAAATAAAATCAGGATGTTTTCTTAGCGTTTTTTTTTCATTTACATGTGTATGTCAAAACACAATTTGGGTGTTCAATAAAGTCCTTTCATGTTGATTATTAACTTGAGTACGATACAAATCTTTCTATATTTTTTGGTTAAACGACACCCAAGTTCGTTTTTTTCCACATATATCCAAATAAAATGATAAATTTGAAAGTATACTCTATTGGGTGTTTTTGTTGTATTTTAAGGTCTTTAAAGAAAACAGTTATTGTAATGGAAGCCTCTTTTCTCCTCGATTTAGGTTAGAGGATTGCACACCTATTTCATTTTCCAGCTTCATCACCATGCTACAACCCTTTGACTATATAAAGGATCTCTTTCTACTTTAACATCGACTAGCGGTAGGCCAATAACTTACCATGCATGTTGAATTCGTGTATACCAAGCATCACCCTAAGGTGATCTTCCATTTCCCTGATACATGCAACACCATTTGACCAAAAAATTTTCCAAGATAACTAACTACGAATGTTCTAGGATAATTGAGCTTGTGGGTCACGAGTATCTCGAGACATTAAGAATGCAATATAGATCAATCCGCTTTAGTAATTAGATAAACCCTTGCTACTCATCGATTGTTGTTCCTTAAAGATGGAACCCTTTCCTTAAATGTTGAGTGATATTAGCGATTACAAGATCTGTAACATATGAAATGGGTATGTTTCCTTTTATCCCTTTGTAATTTAAATAATCGCATTTTTGGTCCTTGAGGCTAGTACGCGGGGCGTACCATAGTGTATGCTTAGCGTACTAGCTGGTGATGGTCGTGGGCATTGCCCACATACGTTGGGCGTACACGGGGTTACGCTAGGCGTAATCTGGCCAACTTGAAACCCTAATTTTTAGGGTTTAAACCCTATATAAGCTCATTAAGTCCCATGAGCTTGGCCTCTTACCAGCCTTCATGTCACACCCCAAAACCAAGAACGGCGGAAACGTTCTGGGGTGGAGGATGTCATGTACAGTATCACAACAATGAAAAGTAGTAAACAAGCAACAACATCATCTATTGCATTAATAATATAATTATTATACAAGTGTGTTCTGTCAAATTTTGATAAACACTAAAGCATAAATCAAAATGAAAGATGAGTCTTGAACGAGCTCCATCTTCTCTAAACCTTGCATCGGTACCTGTCTATGGTTGACCTGAGGATACAAGTTATTTTGAAAGAGATTATCAGCTTTAAAGCTGGTGAGATCATAAGTATTTTAGTGTCTTAATGTATATGTAAGAAATTGTGTGCATATGAACTGTAAGTATGGAAAATAAATATGAACTGTAAGTGTAAAAATGTTTGTAAAACAACTGTAAACGTTTGAAAAACCCTAGAAATCCCTATAATTCCTACTATTATATAAGGGTGTCTTCTACCAAGACCTAACTATTCTCAATGTAGTATTCTAACAAGACTTAACTGTTCTAAATGTTCGTTCTTTGTAAAAGTGTGTAATTTTCCCAAGTGTAACTATCATTAACAAAATATAGTTTGTACATCTAATGTTTAAGTGAAATGATCACTAAATATATGTAAGGGGGAAATGAATGTAGTACTGTAGTGTTGTATTATAGGAACTACTGTTGTACTAACTACCTTAAACCGGATTTATATTAAGGTATCATGTGATTAATTGTACATACTATCGACTGGTAACAACGACAAAAGTATGGTCGTAAAAAGAAATGACGTTTGGCACCCGCAGACCTGCAGGTCCTACTGTAGCTAGCAGCAAGGTGTAGGATAGTCAATCCGGTATAGATCTATACGCAAACTCACGCTCTCCATCCAAGAGACTCTAGCTACAACTCAGGCCATGAAATTTAAAAAATGCTCCGATACAGTGGATCACAATTTTGTCAATGTATTTATGTATATGTAATGTATTGTTACTCGTTCTAGTATCGTTGTATATGTTCTCTCTCTAGTATAGTTGTATATGTTCTTCCTCTAGTATAGTTGTATATGTTCTTCTTCTAGTATAGTTGTATATGTTCTCATAGTAATGTAATGTATATGTAATGTGCTGAAATGTTCTACGTGTGCTAGCTGTAATGTGTGTTCTCTCTCTATCTAGCAAGTATAGTAATGTACTGTGATGTTCTAGCTGTAATGTATGCTCTCTCTATCTAGCAAGTATAGTAATGTATTGTAATGTTCTAGAAACTATTGACTCATGAATGAACTGACTCATTGTATGATATCGCGTTCTAGTAATAGTTCTAGTATCTTCCTAAACTACCCATATGGTAGTTTACTAGTAATCTAAGTGGTACGTATGGACATGGATGTATACCCTTGCTACCCAAGGGCATGGGATAAACTGGAAGGGCCTTTATGACTATATAAGTACACATGTTATATAACTAATATTTAAACGACCTTCGGAAGAGTACCCAATATTGTCACACCCCGAAAACCGAAGGCGGAAACATTTCCGGGGTTGACTCCACATTGAGTATCAAATCCAGTGCACATAGTAAGCAAAGTAAACAACCATTACATTACATATAAAAGTTTATATTTGTTCAAAAGTAAAGTTGTAAAAGTGTGATACATAGTATATATGAACAAAAATAGGACGTGTCTTCTACGCACTCCGTCTTCGCCAAAATGGATCATCGGGTACCTGTCTAAGGTGGACCTGAGAATACAAGCAGTTTGAAAATCAGCATAAAGCTGGTGAGTTCATAAGAGTTTTGTTTTTCTGAAAATGTTTAAGTTCCCTTTTTGTTTTCCGAAAAAGTTACGAATCCAAGAAAATCCCATAATTTCTTAAAAGTAGTGTTTAGTTAACTGTTTTCTTACACGATTTCTGGTTATGTATAATTGTTATCCCAGGAAAATCCTATATTTTCCTAAAAGTAAAGTTTTAGTTAAAGACTACATTGTATAGTTTTACACATAAACTTATTAACTGAAAATCATGGGATTACTATCACGTACCAGTTATAAGATTGTTTGATATACACAAAACTATAGATAAATATAGATTTAAAACCATAGGACTATCATCCATACTAGATATAGATTCAAAACCATGGGATTATCATCCCGAACTAGATATGAGAACTATAGATAGAAAATAGATATAAAATCAAATCAAAACCGTGAATAAACTTATATTAATACGTATTGTGAGTCGGTAACCATGCTGATACAACAAAGAGACCTCCTTGACGTTTGTCAGACGTCGAAACTATATCCAAGAATTTGTCACCCCAGGCTTGCCCTCCTAACTGTAGCTAGCAGTTAAGGTGTGGGATTGTCAGTCCCGAATAGATCTATTCACAAATTCCACGCTCTCCCTCCAGGAGACTCTGGTTACACTTCCAGGGAGGATTTACTAATAACCCAAAAGGGTAATGACAAATCTCACAAACTAGTACTAAATTATTCACGGTATTCTCAAATGATATCAAACATACTAAACGATATGAAACATAATACAATGAATATAGTTACATACAATGAAGTTATCTGGCAATATATATTCTGAATTTAAACAGAGATAAACTGAATCAGACATAGTTTATCTAATAACTTTATATATATCAGTACGCGTTTAAACAAGAACTAAAGATCCCCAAATTATTCCCACAATAATTTGGTTAGTTTGATTGTTTCCTTTACTGAAATCCATATAGTTATAATTGATAAAACATCCCTTATGCTCAGCATAATACATAAGGGGTAAAGATATTTATAAGTTTGCCAGATATTTATTGAAATACATCATTTTAAGGTTTTGAAAACATTTCTATTTTGCTTGTATTCCCCCCTGAAAACATTGAAAAACCATTGAAAAAGGGTAGGGGTATGAACTCACCGGACGTGAAATGTGTCGACTAAAATGCTAAACGTCGAATTGAGGCTTGAATACGCGCGAGGTTCCTATGTAATATTAAATAATACACAAATATATCTAATTAGATTTTAAAACACTAATTAGATATGATAATACACTCCAATGAGCGAAAACACTTCGAATCAAGTGTTTGGAGTGACCCGGGTGACATCTACGGACGTGTATGGCTTGGATAACAAGTTTGGACTTCAAGAGTAAACTCCTTAGGGAGTTTACGGCCCTCAGAACATAACCATATGAGTTCACGGCCGTGAACTCATGAGTGTGAGGTTTTATGGTGCCAAATGGTAAGATAACACTTGAGAAATGTTGGGATGAATTTATCTAAGGCTTAGGAATGAATTAAGTCACCAATAACACCATCAAAGGGAGTTTACGGCCCTAAACATGGAGTTAATGGCCGTAAGCTCCTATACCCCTCTTATATTGATGATTTGGTGGCTTTAGATCAATCACATGTGATTCAAACTAATTTTACAAGCCTTAGAATGAAGTTTGGGCATCATTTGACTTGTCTAAATGAGTTTACGGCCCTGGAACCAATTCTTGGGGGGTTATGGCCATAAACTCTCAAATGAAGGGTTTTTATTATGTTTAAGGTCCCCAAACTAATTTTGGTTGGTTCTAGGATTTATTCCAAGGCTAATGGTGTGTTTAAATGGCATTTTAAACACTTGAAATGAGTTTACTCTCCATGAATGATGAGTTTACGGCCCAAGCATGTTCTTGGGCAGTAAACTCATTTTTACTCCTCAAAAACCATGTTTAAGGTGTTCTAAGTCCGAATTGGTAAGTCATTAATTCATATCTAAGTCCTAAAGTTGGTTTGGAAGGGCTTAAAGGCTCAAAAACCCCTTATATTTGTGTTTACGGCCCAAGCATGCTCCAGGGCCGTAAACACATGAAAATGGTCCTTTTCCAAAGATTAATCACGAAATTGAAGGCTAATGGTGCTATACTATGAGTTAGGGAAGTTACCTCAAAGATTTGAAGCCTTAAATTGGAGTTTTTGGACCTAGTTCTTTGGTTTGAGGAGAGAGGTTAGAGAGAGAGTAGTGAGAAGGAGCAAAAGATTCAAATGGAAGTTTAATCCCCTTTAAATATGTTCTAAGTTTTGGACACGGTGGAATTCTACCCGATACCAACGTTAGACGTGGCTTTTGGTCGCACCCGATTAAGTTGTCGTAACCCGATATGGTTGAAACTAAAATGTTTCCGATTACTAATATGGAGTGTTAAAATGAGTTCTAAACATGTTTAGACATTCATTAACTCATAATATAAATCTAAAAAATAACGACTTAATTTAAAACTTAAACGGAAACAATTCGAAAGAGACGAATTTTTATGGACAGAATGGGTTACGTCGATGGACAAACTTCGGGTTGTCACATTATCCCCCCGTTAGAGGGAATTTCGTCCCGAAATTCAAACTTTAAATGCGACTCACGGATTTCGAAAGAGATACGGATACTTCAATTTTTATCAGATCTTTATGCTCCTAATGAATTCGTGTCTTCGTATGGCATTCCGGCGAACCTTCGTTATCGGGATACGTTTTTGGTTTCGTATGTTTAATCTCTCGATCTATGGTTTCGATTGATTTCTCCATGAGGTTCAGACTGTCGCTGGTTTCGGTCACATCGAAGGGATTACTAGGGTTTCGTCGAGTAGGCACTTCTTATGAATAAAGACGTGGAATACCGGATGGATGCTGTTAAGTTCTGAAGGTAGTCGGAGTTTGAAGGTTACGGAATTGATCCTAATGAGGATCTCGAAGAGTCTAATGTACCACGGGTTGAGTTTTCCGTTGTTTCCAAAGCGTAACATGTCTCTCTAGAGTAGGACCTCCAACAAGAAGGTACACCTTTTTGTGTCAGAATGGTTAGGGTTTTGGCGATTCAGGAAAATTTTTAGATGAACCTGCAATAGTAGCCAGTGAGACCCAAGAATTGATGGGTTTCTGTGGGTGTCTTCGGTGCCGACTACTTCTCTATTTTCTTGATCTTACGAGGATTCCACACGTATGTCTTCATTGTCTACTACATGACCAAGGGAAGTGGTTTGATCGATGGGCATCACTACGAGCTTATAGTGACCGTATCAAGTCCAACATACTGTCTAAGGAACATCACTCTCGTGGACTCGTAGTTGATGGTATCTTGTCGTAAGGTTTATCTTTGAGAAGTGGTTGGTTCTCTGAGGTGGATCGAAATGGTTATCTATTCGAGGAAAGAGGATATCAGTTTTGATGATCAACTCATCAAGCTGACTAATTAACTCCTGCATTACTGCTAGTGCTAATCGACATGGGGGTTTGACTACAAGGGTAGTTCCAGGAATTAGGTCGATGCGAAACTTGACTCGACACTCGGGAGGAATTCCGGGAAGCTCTTCAGGGAAAGACGCTAGTAAAATTGTAGACTTAGGGGATGCACTTCCTGTTTCTCAATGGTCAATTAGGCTAGGAAATTATGGCATACTCTTTTGAGAAGCCCTTTGGGCTTTTGACTTACGAAATGGTACAACAGCTGGAACTAAGTTTATCGTCTCCGATGTTGAGAGTTTGGCCGGGGGAAGGCTGAGATGAATAGATTTTTCGGAACAAGGATATCAGCACGATTGAGACTCAATCAATCCATGCCAATGAATATTTCAAAGTTCTTAATTGCAAAAACAGCATAAGATCGATAGGAAAAGAACGATTGTTGAGGGTAAGAGTTCAACCCACGAATATATCGTTAATGTTCTCTTTCTCGTTGTTAGACACCTCGACGGTTAACATTTCGGTTACTAATGGAGGACTAAGGTTAAGGTGATGTTTTAATTGAATGGATAACAAATTTTCTTTCAAACATATAATCAAAAAGTGTCACACCCCAAAACCGAGAACGGCGGAAACGTTCTGGGGCGGAGGACGTCATGTATGCATCACAACAAATGTAAAGTAGTAAACAAGCAACAACATCATCCGTTGCATTAATAGTATAATTTTAGTTACAAGTGTTTTCTTTCATAGTACAAGACATGAGAATAACTTATCAAAATAAAAGACGAGTCTTGAGTGCTCCGTCTTCTCTAAACCTTGTATCGGCACCTGTCTATAATTGTAACCTGAGAATACAAGTTATTTTGAAAGAGTAGATCAGCATTTAAGCTGGTGAGTTCATAAGTATTTAATGTCATTGCTTTGATTAATTGATATGAAAGACTGGTGAATGATTGATGAAACATTTAGTATAAGTATGAAAACTCTAGAAAATCCCATATTTCCTACTAGTATAAAAGTAGTCTTCTACCAAGACCCGAATGTTTTGAAAGTAGTCTTTTACCTAGACCTGACTGTTTTGAAAGTACGCATCTCTTGAAAATGTGATGGTTTTTCCCGGTTTAACTCTTATTAGTTAGACCCTTAAGTATACCTGAAATGGTATCAACCTAAAACATCCATAGATTGTTCATTTACCTCTGTTGCTAACAGCCGGGTTTAGGAATAGTTAGTCCCTTATGTATACCCGCGATGGTATCAACCTAAAACATCCGTAGATTGTTCATTTACCTCTGTAGCTAACAGTGGTTGTCGGAATGGTTAGTCCCTCAAAGTATCCTGTGGTACTAGGAGATAAAGTCCCAATCTATCTCGTCGATGATGTGATTGTATCACAAGGTAAAGATAGAAAGGCGAACGATATAACCATATCTAGACATATAACATGTAATAGTAATTTGCCATATAATGTCTATGTAAAAGTATTCATGTATAGTATTCATGTAAGAGTATTCTTTCATATAACATGTAGTCTAGACTCATGAATGAACTGACTCCGGTGTAATTTCTTGTAGTAGGGAAAATGTTTTGTTTACTCTAAACTATTCCTATAATAGTTTATTAGAATGTAATTGATGAGTGACCAAGTAGGTTTATACACCATTGCTATCTAAGAGTATCGGAACTAAATTAACTGATGGAACATTTATGACCATATATGTATACATGATATATAACTAATATTTAAACGACTTTCGGACGAATACCCAATATCCCACCAGACCACATCTCAAGGCGCGAAAAGGAAATAGGGTGGATAGCCTTTCTAAGTCTTTTAAACATTTCTTTTATAACTATACATATAGAGGCATGCAATTTATAATATAAAAGCATAAGGAAGTTTTATAAATCCGTTGAAAAGTCTAATAAAGAATCTGTGACTTGATGTCAGTTTATAAAATGATTGAAAGTATTTTGTTTGATAAGACAGTTTAAGTATACGGAAAACCACTGTTTGAAAATACCTTTGTAACCGAGTTTGAAAGGAAGCTTACAGTATGTAAGACAGTTTGATAACGAGCTTTAATTATGTAAAAACGTTTAAGAAAGTCATTTGAAGTAATATAATTAGTGAAACTGTTAAGCTTATAGTAAATCCATTTGTATACTAGTATAAATCACATAAGATTGATTTATTAACAAGAAGTATCCCAAAATATTGATGGTTTTCGTGCCAAAATAATCGTATGTTTGTAGTATGATAGGTGGACGCATATACATACAGTATAAGCGGAGTGTTTGATTTATATATAAATAACAACACTTTTCATTTCCAAAAGATATGATCTTATCGTGATACATTTTGCATACGAAAGTTTCTTTATAATAATTATAAATCACATGCGATTTCGTTGAATAAAAGTGTATAATGAAACTTTATATAACATACGATAATCATCGTGTGTTTTACTTGTATTCCCCCCCCCCCCCCCCCCCCTTAAAAGCATATAAAAATATTTATAAAACATTTAAAAGTGTGGATTATAGGGGTATGAACTCACCTGAAAGTTTGAAGATAGCGAGATGGAAAACCGGGCAGAGTTTCGTCTCGGAAAACGGATTTTTCTCGGGATTCTCGGGAATCTCGGGAGTAAAATCGACCCTCGGGACTTGAGCAAAAAGGCCAGAGCTTCGGGTTTGAACGGGCACAGAAAAGGAGGCAAGGCGCAAGAGAAAAGAGAAGAATTGAGCAAATTTTTCGGAAAGCCTCGCATCCCTTTTATAGGGGTGCTGAACCGCCTCGGTACGCTGGGCGTACGAGGGTACACAGCGCGTACGAGACGTCATCGCTTACGTATTTCGGATGGAGCGGGTCGGATGGGACGGCGGGTCGGACGGGTCGGATAGCTTCGCATAGGGGCGACGTGGACGATCCGAGGCCTTCGATCTGAGTACGCGGGGCGTACGAGGGTACGCAGGGCGTACTCCGGTCCTATCCGATGACTCCCCTTCGGATAATACCGGGAGTTTTTATTTAAATTTATATTTATTTTAAATAAACTTCAAAAATTCATACGAACTCCGTTTTCGACGTTCTTTATATCCACGCGAAGGTGAGACTAAGATCTACAACTTTCGTTTAGATTCCGTTGGCAAACTATGAAATAATTTTTATTATTTATTTATTAAAATGACGTGATTAAGGAATTTCTTTAAAAATTCATAACATCTTTATCTGACGTCGGTTTTTGCCAGACTTTTTACCGCTGAAATACCATTGACGAGACCTTCAATTCCCATTTAGGTCATTCCGGCCAAAAGTCGCTCGATCTCCGATTCGAGTTTTTACGTAACTTTGTATTGCCGTTTTTCTGTTGGAAAAACTTAGAATGGTCATAACTTCTTCGTTATAACTCGGATTTTAGTGTTCTTTATATGCTTGGAAACCTTGATACGATTCCTTCTACTTTATTTAACCCAAATAAGATTTTAGGAAAGTTAAATTTTGACCTAAATTTGACTTGCGTCCCATCATATCGTCTTGAAATATCGGGTTGTCACAAAAAGGATTGTGAGTATAAGAGCTGTCGAGGAAGAATATATATATCTGTGGCAACGGTGGGATCAGCGGCTGCCTCACCTTGTCCTATAGCTAGGACTCTTACAGCGTTGCCAGCTGCTGCTGCTTTAAGGCAATTTCTCTTGAAATCCCTACTTCGCCACAACCGTAGCAGGCCCGACTGACACCTGCTCCGGATGATTGGTTTGTTGATTTGGCTGGTTTCCTGCAGGTTCGAGCAAGGTGGCTCTTCTTGCCACAGTTATCACAGAATCTTTCACGACATGGACCAGGAGTACGGTGATGGTAGCTGCACTTTGTGCACCAAGGAAGGTGTAACAACTCAAATTTTCAACCAAATTTTTCATTTTAAAAACATAATTATTTTCCATTAAAACAAGACATAAACAGTTTAATCATTCGGTCCATACAATTTATCCAAACTCCCAAGATCATGAAACATTCTTCAGTGTGTATCGATCATGCCGGCGCCTTCCCACGGTCCTCGCTAGTACCTGAAACACATACATACATAACAACTGTAAGCATAAATGCTTAGTGAGTTCCCCAATATACAACTTACGCACATACGCCTTTCCAGGCCCGACCTTCCGGTTCATGTGTCTCAGGGGACTTCCGTCCCTGCTGGGTAAACCTTCCGGCCTTACCCACGCCGACCTTCCGGTCCATCACACATCCTCCGGTCCATGTGTCTCAGGGGACTTCCGTCCCTGCTGGGTAAACCTTCCGGCCTTACCCACGCCGACCTTCCGGTCCATCACACATCATATCGCCTTCCGGCCCATAATACATAGCACATATAACATATAACATACCACATATAGCATACATATCACATGTCATATCCGACCTCCCGGTCACACAGTCAAACCCTTCCGGGTACAGTATAGTGAGAAGACTCACCTCGTAAGTGCTGAAAGCTAGCAACTCCTGAAATCACTCGCGCACAAACCAACGAGCTACAACCCTCCTATAACATTATATAACTCATTAACACTCATATCATCTAAGTGTGACTATCCCTAAAAAGTCAGACTTAGGTCAACTCTGGTCAACGGTCAACGGTCAACTCGACTGGACTCGGCGAGTACCATGGCGACTCGGCGAGTCTAGTCGTCCTCACAAAATCCTGAATATTCCCTTTCTACTCGTCGAGTATCCCTCATGACTCGACGAGGTCCTCGTGGAAGAATCGCGGGGCCACCCCGACTCCACTCGCCGAGTCTGATGAACAACTCGGCGAGTCCCAGCAAATCTTCAAGCTACTCGCCGAGTCTGAAGAACAACTCGGCGAGTCCATGCCATGCAGACGAGTAACTGCTTCCTGAGATAGGTCTCGTCCCAAAGTACACATGCATGGGACCTTCTGGACCTCTAAAGGTCCTATTACAAGACTATAATCGTGGGATAATAAGGCATTACTTCATCAAATCACTAAATGGGTTCTATAAACCCTAATTTCATAAATACATCAAAATAACAGATTTGATCCGAGTATTACCTGGAAACGCACTCTCTGTGTCCCCCAAATCTCAGGACTCAATCCTCCTTGATATTCCTTTAGCCAAATCCCTCTTCTTCTTGCCTAACCAATTCTTCCAAGTTCCAAAGCTTTCTTCCTTGCTCTAGGCGTCCACAGCGATTAGGGTTCCTCTCAATTGATCAAAAGACTGAAAATGACGGCCTAAGAGGCGTTAAATACGATCCAAACTTAACGGTTAGGGTTTCTGCTGAACAGCGTCGACTCGCCGAGTCCATATCTGGACTCGTCGAGTCCAGTCGCGGACCCGCGACCAAGTCCGCGATCCTACTCGGCGAGTCTAGGCTCCAACTCGCCGAGTCCCCTCTTAAATCACCCCAAAAACATAATTTTAATAATACCTGGGATTCCGGGATGTTACAGAAGGGTACCAGTGTATCCACTGGTAGGAGTCTGGGCTGTAGATCCAACGGCAGGGACAGCAGCAGGGACAGTAGTAGCGTGGACTGCTATTGTTTGCTGTTTCTTAGAAGATCCCTGTGTAATTTAGGCCTTCCGCTTGTTCCAGAATTTCTTTTTACTTCCACCACTACTCTTAGTTAGCTCCGAAGCGGCGGCCTCCTCATCAGGGTTATCTTTGTGATCGATCAGAATTTGCGCAAGGCATTTGGCGCTGTCGTAAGTATCCGGCCTCGCAGCTAAGACGTTTCCTTTTGTTGGCTGGGTCAACCCCCAGATGAATCTCTCTATCTTCTTACTCTCCGGGGTAACCATTCCCGGGCAAAGTAGCGCCAAGTCGTCAAACCTTGAAGTGTAGGCGGTTATGTCGGAACCTTTCATCTTTAGATTCCATAGTTCATGTTCTAACTTTTGCATCTAGCCCCGTGGGTAGTACTCAGCAAGGAGAAGATCCTTCATGGCCTCCCAACCCATAGCATTAGCTACAAGTAAAGTTAAGGATTTGACTCGGCCGTTCCACCAAGTTAAGGCTTTATCGGTGAAGGTACAAGCAGCGAACATCACTTTATCCGACTCAGAGCAAGCACAAATTTCGAAAATAGATTCGATTTTCTCAAACCATCGAGTTAGGGAAATGACACCTCCAGTTCCATCGAAGGATGTGGGTTTCGCGTTCATGAAGTCTGTATAAGAACCCCCTTTTCGGTGTCCCTGACTATCTTCTAGGTTCTAGGGTTGGGGATCACCTCCTGAACTACTGGGGTTCCTTTGTGACATGGTTGCTGTCACTGCGGCAGTAAAAAGTGTCTGAAGGGTTACCAGATCGATTTGAAAAGAAGGTGGTGGCGGAGGAGGGTTGTTGTTGGTCTTTGAGCTGGGTCTCTTTCTTGGAGGCATCTTGATCTAATAAGATCAGGAAAGAGAGGATGATAAGTCCTCCGAATTGAATCAAGAGATATGACGGTTATATATTCCGAATAAGCGATAAAACAGGAAGGAGTTAGCAAAATAGATAATTTATCGCTAGAGAAATGATCAGGGAACAACGCTCGATTGAGGACTCTAACAAGCATTGGCATGAGAAATACTCCCATAGTATTTCATGATTTGCTACGACCACGGTTCGATGTTTGGGATATTAGGGTAAGTTTTAGGCATGCCGCATACCACAGTCACTCCCAAGCACATGTTGGCCGTGTCTCAAATGAATATAGTTGGCCAGGCTATATTGATCCTAGACACGACTACATAACTGCCCAGGTTTAACCGCAGCATACAACACCCATTTACTTATGTTTTGTTCTATTTGTAGTTACGGATTTCGATGGTTCGATATACTTGTATACTTTTGAAAATACTTATATTTTAAGGTATACTTTTAGTTCAGAGCACTTAGGCCCCTTAGTGTTTATAGTCTTATACCATGTAAGGTTTGGTATACTCAGTTCACTATAAACAAGGGCTCTGATACCAATCTGTCACACCCCGAAAACCGAAGGCGGAAACATTTCTGGGGTTGACAACACGTTGAGTATCAAATCCAATGCACATAGTAAGCAAAGTAAACAACCATTACATTACATATAAAAGTTTACATTTGTTCAAAAGTAAAGTTGTACAAGTGTGATACATAGTATATATGAACAAAAGTAGGACATGTCTTCTACGCACTCCGTGTTCGCCAAAATGGATCATCGGGTACCTGTCTAAGGTGGACCTGAGAATACAAGCAGTTTGAAAATTAGCATAAAGCTGGTGAGTTCATAAGAGTTTTGTTTTTCTGAAAATGTTTAAGTTCCCTTTTTTTTTCGAAAAAGTTATGAATCCAAGAAAATCCCAGATTTTCTTAAAAGTAGTGTTTAGTTAACTGTTTTCTTACACGATTTCTGGTTATGTATAATTGTTATCCCAGGAAAATCCTATATTTTCCTAAAAGTAAAGTTCTAGTTAAAGACCACATTGTATAGTTTTACACATAAACTTATTAACTGAAAATCATGGGATTACTATCCCGTACCAGTTATAAGATAGTTTGATATACACAAAACTATAGATAAATATAGATTTAAAACCATAGGACTATCACCTATACTAGATATAGATTCAAAACCATGGGATTATCATCCCGAACTAGATTTGAGAACTATAGATAGAAAATAGATATAAAATCAAATCAAAACCGTGAATAAACTTATATTAATACGTATTGTGAGTCGGGTAACCATGCTGATACAACAAAGAGACCTCCTTGACGTTTGTCAGACGTCGAAACTATATCCAAGAATTTGTCACCCCAGGCGTGCCCGCCTAACTGTAGCTAGCAGTTAAGGTGTGGGATTGTCAATCCCGAATAGATATATTCACAAATTCCACGCTCTCCCTCCAGGAGACTCTGGTTACACTTCCGGGGAGGATTTACTAATAACCCAAAAGGGTAATGACAAATCTCACAAACTTGTACTAAATTATTCACGGTATTCTCAAACGATACCAAACATACTAAACGATATGAAACATAATACAATGAATATAGTTACATACAATGAGGTTATCTAGCAATATATATTCTGAATTTAAACAGAGATAAACTGAATCAGACATAGTTTATCTAATAACTTTATATATATCAGTACGCGTTTAAACAAGAACTAAAGATCCCCAAATTATTCCCATAATAATTTGGTTAGTTTGATTGTTTCTTTTACTGAAATCCATATAGTTGTAATTGATAAAACATCCCTTATGCTCAGCATAATACATAAGGGGTAAAGATATTTATAAGTTTGCCAGATATTTATTGAAATACATCATTTTAAGGTTTTGAAAACATTTCTATTTTGCTTGTATTCCCCCCTGAAAACATTGAAAAACCATTGAAAAATGATAGGGGTATGAACTCACCGAACGTGGAATGTGTCGACTAGAATGCTAAACGACGAATCGAGGCTTGAATACGTGCGAGGTTCCTATGTAATATTAAATAATACACAAATATATCTAATTAGATTTTAAAACACTAATTAGATATGATAATACACTCCAATGAGCGAAAACACTTCGAATCAAGTGTTTGGAGTGACCCGGGTGATATCTACGGACGTGTATGGCTTGGATAACGAGTTTGGACTTCAAGAGTAAACTCCTTAGGGAGTTTACGGACCTAAGACCATAACCATATGAGTTCACGGCCGTGAACTCATGAGTGTGAGGTTTTATGGTGCCAAATGGTAAGATAACACTTGAGAAATGTTGGGATGAATTTATCTAAGGCTTAGGAATGAATTAAGTCACCAATAACACCATCAAAGGGAGTTTACGGCCCTAAACATGGAGTTAATGGCCGTAAGCTCCTATACCCCTCTTATATTGATGATTTGGTGGCTTTAGATCAATCACATGTGATTCAAACTAATTTTACAAGCCTTAGAATGAAGTTTGGGCATCATTTGACTTGTCTAAATGAGTTTAGGGCTCTGGAACCAATTCTTGGGGGGTTATGGACGTAAACTCTCAAATGAAGGGTTTTTGTTATGTTTAAGGTCCCCAAACTAATTTTGGTTGGTTCTAGGATTTATTCCAAGGCTAATGGTGTGTTTAAATGGCATTTTAAACACTTGAAATGAGTTTACTCTCCAAGAATGATGAGTTTACGGCCCAAGCATGTTCTTGGGTAGTAAACTCATGTTTACTCCTCAAAAACCATGTTTAAGGTGTTCTAAGTCCGAATTGGTAAGTCATTAATTCATATCTAAGTCCCAAAGTTGGTTTGGAAGGGTTTAAAGGCTCAAAAACCCCTTATATTTGTGTTTACGGCCCAAGCATGCTCCAGGGCCGTAAACACATGAAAATGGTCCTTTTCCAAATATTAATCACGAAATTGAAGGCTAATGGTGCTATACTATGAGTTAGGGAAGTTACCTCAAAGATTTGAAGCCTTAAATTGGAGTTTTTGGACCTAGTTCTTTGGTTTGAGGAGAGAGGTTAGAGAGAGAGAGTTGTGAGAAGGAGAAAAAGATTCAAATGGAAGTTTAATCCCCTTTAAATATGTTCTAAGTTTTGGACACGGTGTAATTCTACCCGATACCGACGTTAGACGTGGCTTTTGGTCGCACCCGATTAAGTTGTCGTAACCCGATATGGTTGAAACTAAAATGTTTCCGATTACTAATATGGAGTGTTAAAATGAGTTCTAAACATGTTTAGACATCCATTAAGTCATAATATAAATCTCAAAAATAACGACTTAATTTAAAACTTAAACGGAAACAATTCGAAAGAGACGAATTTTTATGGACAAAATGGGTTACGGCGATGGACAAACTTCGGGTTGTCACAAATATCCCACCAGACCACATCCAAATCGAGGAAAAGGAAACAGGGTAGATAGCCTTCCTAAGTCCTTTCAACATTTCTTGTATAACTATACATATATAGGCATACAATTTATAATATAAAAGCATAAAATTAGTTTTGTAAAACCTTTGAACATAATTATTATCTAAGAAAAGATCGACTTGATGTCAATCTATAAAACGGTTTGAAGGCATGGTTTGATAAAACAGTTTAAGTATAAGGAAGCATTTGTTTGAAACACAATTGTAAATGAATTTGAATGGGACATACAGAGTAAAATGTACAGTTTAATAAGGAGTTTTAAAACAAAATAAGTGTTTACGATAAACATTTGAAGGAAACTGTTTGGTAAAACGGCTAATGAGTAGCCAATCATTTGAATGATGTTTATTAATCACAAGTGATTGATATAATAACTAGCATGATTCTACTTGTATCCCCCTGTAAAACATTTAAAAATAGTTAAAGCATTGATTAAGGGGTATGAACTCACTTGTGGTGAGTGGATTGGATTGAAGTGTCAGGTACGGTGCTAGGTGACAAATGAAGACTTGTACACACGCACGAGCCTAGTTATCATATAATGAACATATATATAACTAATTAGCCAATTTACAACTAATAAAATAAGTTGGGACACTCTAGAACATGAAAACACTTTGTTTCAAATGTTAAAGATCACAAGGATTGCATCCAAGTGTTGGTAGGGCAAAACTAGTGTGTTTGGAGTTCAAGGGTAAACTCCCTTGGAGTTTACGGTTTTGATGGTCATGACCAAGGGAGTTTACGGTCGTAAACTCTAGTCCTAATGACCATGTGTTGTTTTGTGGTTTAACAAGCCTATTGAAGCATTTCTACTAAGTGATTTGGCCTTTGGAAGGGACTAGGGCATCAAAAACACTCCTTGGAGGAGTTTACGGCCTCATGGACGTTTCCCTTTGGGTTTACTACTGTAAACCCTCATGGAGAAGGGTATTGCCATGTTTTCAAGTCCTTGACACAATTAGGTAAGTGTTTAAACTAGTTTCTAAGGCGTAAACACAATAAGGAAGGGTTTAAACACAATAAGGAAGGGTTTAAACATGTCAAGGATGGTTTATACATCGACTAGGACTTAGATTAGGGACTTAGGCACACTTTGGTGCCATTTATGGTGTTTACGGCCCAAGAACATTCTTGGACCGTGAACACCTCTAATCTTGTGTTCTTGACATGTTTTCGTGATGTTTAAATGTAGTACTAGCTTAATAACACTCAAGGATGGAAGCACTTACTATTAGAAGGCTTGATTTGAGCTAAAACGCCAAGAACACTTAGTGTGTGTTCTTGGTGTTTTGGAAATCTAGACAAAATACACATATGAGTGGATGATTAGATGTATAAACACTAGATTAAGTGTTTTACTAACTTGAAAGGCTTAGAACACTTACATGATTGAAGATTTGGAATAAAAACTAGGATGATACTTGAGAGAGTTTGGAGTTTACTCTTTTGGAGTTTACTCTTTTAGAAAATGGGGAGTAAACACAAATGACTAGTTTTTGGGGAGTAAACTCATACATAGGTATGATTTCACGATTTTTGGGTGATTTTTCAACCCAAATCTAAAAGTTTGGTCGGGAATTTCTAAGACGCGAGCTGTTTGCGGTTTTTAAAATTCAAAACCCGAGACGGCACTTTCTTTCACCCGTTCGTTTAAAAATAATATTAAAATAATCAAACGAACTTTATATTTCTTAAAAATAAGAAATAATGACATTGACTTATGATACGAAGTGGTTGACTTTTAGGGTTTGACCGAATGGAAATTTCGGGTTGTCACACTCCATATCTCCTAAACCCTAAATTTCGATCTTTATCCATCATTTTGTGTTTGTGAGCTCTTGAGAAGAAAATTTGGTGTTTTATTACTCATTTTGAAGGGATAAAAGAAGATTGAAGGTTCATTGCTTGGTGTGAAGCTTAGAGATCCAGAATCATCATTCCTTTTGCAAGTCATTTGCGGTATAAAGATCCTATATTAACAACTCCTTATATGGATCTTCTTTTGGACATGTTTGTGGCCATTTTAGTCCCTTTTTGGTTGGTCCTTGTGAGCTAGGGTTGTTACAGAAGCCTAACTTTCTAGATCTGTGCATTCTAGGGTCCCCTTTTCCATAAATGTCACACCCCCAAACCGGAACGGCGGAAACGTTCGGGGGCGGATGACTTCATGTGGTAACGTAACAAATGAATACATAGTAAAGAAAGCAATACAACCATCATATATATAATTGAAAGTTTACATTGTTAAAAGGTACATATTCAAAACCAATTACAATATGATGCCAAAATATGAATTTAATCTGGCGTTGCAACGTCCCTTCTTCAAAAGTTGTTTGTTACCTATAATTACTGAATCCCTGGGACATACAAGTAGTTTTGAAAGAGTAGATCAGCATTTAAGCTGATGAGTTTCATAAGTATTAAATGACAATGTTTGTATGAAATGAAATGTTTTGTTCTTGTTTGTTTGTTCCTAGAAAATCCTATATTTTCTACTAGCATAAATGTAGCCTTCTTTCAAGACCAATGTTTGTTTCTAGAAAATGTATGTACGTATAAAATTTACAATACGTCTGAAAATCCCCGTAAATCAATGTGTTTTTAATACTCCATGTGAGTTTTATAACCATGCTATTGACTAGAAATGCCTATACACAACGTTCTTCAGGCGTTGGAATGTTCTGACGTTTGTCACCCGAAATGGTGGACTGTAGCTAACAGTCAGGGCGCGGGTTGTCAAGCCCGTATAGATCTATACACAAACACCATGCTCCCCTTCCAAGGGATTCTGGTATATAATACAGGACTTGAAATGCGTACTCGAACGTACGTGAAGTTGATGTCTCACAAAATTTAGTATAAAACAGATTTACGTGTGAAAATGTTCGTTTAAATGATCATCCCCTAAGACTGGGATAGCTATGAAAAACGACGTGAAATCTTTAGATATGCATTTGACAATATTTTACCCTTTGCTCAACAGAATACAAATGGAGTAGAGTTTCGTAAACTATATATGTATATTTTTGATGTAGAAGACAAGTTTGTAGACAAAACATATATATGTATACGGTTATATATATATATATATATATATATATATATATATATATATATATATATATATGTATATATATATATATATATATATATATATATGTATATATATATATATATATATGTATGTATCAATTTTAAAAGATGATTTGGTATGTTTCGTAATTGTTGTTCATATTCTTACGTTTTTATTAGAAAGTTTGCATGAAATAATCCTTAAGTTTGATACTAAAGACCTTTTTGTACTTATCACTTTTGTAAAAATGGTAATTAAACATATTTAAATGATTGTGTTTTAACTTCCTCAATGTATAAACATTGCTAAAAAATGTTAGAAGGTGTTAATAAATCTATAAACCACTTTTGACAGTTTTACCCTTTACTGTCCATGTTTTTAAAAAACTCATAGAAAAATCATCGTAAGTCAAACACTGAATCCGTCACCTCTGAGAGTTTATAAAATGAGTCTACTTTGTTCCTAATTTTTATTATGATTTTTAGTGGTCTCAAACGAGTGTTAAAATGAACATCTTCACAGACTAGTCCGAAATCACTTCTGAAATGACAGGCAGTTTTATAAAAATCGCCATAAATTGTAGAAAAATTGAATGAACGCATGCGAGTAGTCCTTAGAAAGTTATAAACTTGAACTATTTGCATATTGTACAGTTTTGAAAGATATTAAGTTTAAGATGGTCAAAACAGTCCGTGAACAGGACTCAACTTTTCTTTAGAAAGTTGTCATTTAAATTTAAGTTATGTTTAGTGTTCTAACTTGTATTCCCCCCCCCCCCCCCCCCCTTAAAACTTGAAGAAAACATGAAAATGTAGGGGTATGAACTCACCTTATGTGAATACTTGAAGAATGGAAGGTTGAAGATGAACTTTTGGTTGTTGGTTTGATGCTCCAAAACAGCCACTCTTTTGGCTATGTTGTTGTCACGAAAATTTCACAGCAAAAGAGCAAGAAAAAGGGTAGTTTACTCACTGTTTTGAATCAATAGTTTTGAGTATCATAACAAGTAACTTCCAGGGGTATTTGGTGGTAAAAATATCAAGCAAAAAGGAAGGTGTAGATGGGTGAAATGGTGGCTGAAACACAAAAGGGACAGCAGCCCTTTAGTTCATGGTTTTGATGGCTTTGGAAGGAAGTTCTTGTGCTTGAAAATGAGATGAAGGTTGAGAATAATTCCCTGGAGTATTGTCTGGTCAAATGAGGGTAAAATGAAGAGGAAACTTCGTGGATATGAAGGAGGAAATAGTGGAAGAGGATAAGGGGACAAAACCTAGACTAGCTTGTGATGGATGTAAGTTTAAGTGATGTGATCTTGTCTAGCCACTTGCTTGGGTGGTTGCTTAGAGATTGAATTAGTTAACTAACTAACTACCAGTTATTTAGTTAGTTACGAGTTCTAGTTAAGGAGAGGGAATGTATTAATCTCGAAAACTAGAAGAGGGATTAAGAAGCATTCTTAGTAAAATGTCTTAAGTGATTAAGCACTTATTAATTAAGTTGGCACGTATCTCCACCAATTCCCTTATCTTAGTTGATTTAGACATCATAAAACTTACATGAAATCACTTTAAGTCATGACCCATAACTAGTCATTCACTAGATAATAATACATATATACAAATACATACATGTATACTTAGTATAAAATAACAATGTAGTTTTTGTGTATTTGAACTTTAATGTTTATGTTTTATTCTTTTTATTCAAAAACACTTAAATACATTTTAATTATACCTTATAATAATTCATTTTATATTTTAATTTATTTAAATATAAAATTTATTGACCAATGTATAATTTCGTGACATTTAACCGGTTAACCATATAGTTAAACACGTTTTGTCACTTTGGTTCGTATATTTGTCAAATTTAGATCCTCCACAACTATTAAGCACACGTTTTACATAGAACCTAACTTAATTATAAACTAGATACATGTTGATACAAAAATTAAGTTTGTTGCGTTCAAATGATGTTATATGCTAATTTTCACAAACCGGTGATGGTTCGTAGTCATACATCATAACGAAATTATCATTAGTTACTTGTTTTATATTTCACAAGAACTTATTTAAATAAAAGAGGTTAAATTCCTTCAACCATTCTTGATAAAAGACTCATATTGCTTAATAATCAAAACATAGCATCATACGATCGTTCCTATTTTTTTTTTTTTTACCAATTGTTACAATAAAAATGCAAGCTTGGAGGTGTTTATGGACTCATGCATGTGTTAAGACCCCTTTGTTAAGTATTTTGAACTTTAGAGCCCCATTAAGCCATGTATGCACATAAAGGTTCCAACTTTACGTGATAAGTCACCTTAAAGAAGTCAGATCTAGAATATGAAGCAATGGTTGAATAGATTAAGTGCTTAATAGAGTTGTTAAGGAACCTGGGGAGTACAATGGGCGTACGCAGCTAGTACATTGTGCGTACTGACCCCAGAGTGGGTACGCTAAGCGTACCAGCTGAGTACGCCCCGCATACTTAGCAGATGGGCCAAATGGACTTAGCATACTTGGTTTGGGTCATGGAGGGTATTTCTTCAGTTAGGCCTTGTTGGACCATTAGACCTTTGTTTTGGGCCTTTGGCAAGTACTGTGGGGTTCCTTTGGTTTTGGTTCAATAATGGACTTTAGGCCCAATTTGGAAAATTAGGCCATATTTGGGCCTTGGAGGATTATTTTGGAAATTGGCCTTTTGGAAATTTGAATAAGGCTTTTTCGGACGTTACAAATTACAAGTTGGTATCAGAGCCTTGGTTTGAGGGATTCGTACATACTCTCGAATGTGGCTTGCATTGTGCTTTTAGGAGTTCTCACTAGCTTTAGCTAACTAGTAAGCGAATATGCTAAGTTACATATTATGGGGACTAAATAATTTTAGAAGGTTAGTTTTTTAACACTATTGCGCTGCTCTTGTTTGAGTCCAACTGTTGTAGGGCGAGACCTCTCATTCGAAGAATTATCTGGTTTGGGTGATATGTAATTGTATTCGTGAGCTAGTTAGAGGAAATTAGTGGGAGCTCCTTTTGCAATTGATTGCGGAAAGTGGTGTGGAGTTTCCCTAGGAAAACCTAGGAAGCGATTTAGTGTTGGGAGCCTTATCTTGATGAGGGTTGATTGTATGGATATAAAGTGACTTGGTTGATTCAATGCAATCCTTGAGGAAATTACGGATAGATGTGGAAGGTAGTATGGGACCGTACTACTGGAATCAGAGGATCCGCACTCAAGTCAAGGAGAGTTGTGATGAAACCAAGAAGCTTGTAGAGTTTGTGATCCCGTGATATATTATGATGATTATTTTGATGGTTTATATGGTCTATTTTCAGTATGGTCGCTCTACGGGCAGACCGGTTAGTAGTTTTGGTGTTGGAGCGGGCTCGGGATCAGGTTCTAGAGTTGGGCAGTTGGATGATCAGACTAGGGAGTTCATCTCGTCTGAGATTATGTGTTGCATTCTTAAGCAGACTCCTATGATTTATAGTACGGTCAAGGAGGTCATTCTGGAGATTTTTTATGAGCGGTTGAGCTCGTTTCGTTTAGAGATGGTGGCCGTGGTGGGAGCGCGTTCCTAACCTTCTAGGAGTTTTGAGCATGTAGAGCTCCAGACTATCATCAGGCTAAGGACCCGATAGCGAGCAGGAGGTGGTTAGCGGATGTTACTAATGCCTTCTGCACCAGCAGTTGCCCAAAGGGGGTAAAGGTCATACTTGTTTCCTGTCTTCTAAAGGACAGGGCACGAGATTGGTAAGAGGAGGTGGGACGTGCAGTTGGTGACCAGGTTGTTGATACAATGACATGGGATAATTTCGTGACCAAGTTCAGGGCTGAGTTTGCACTGGTGATCGAGGTGCAACAATTGGTGCAAGAGTTTGAGGATCTCCACCAGACTACCGAGACGGTGTCTAAGATCACAATGATGTTTCGGGAGAGGGCACTTTTGGTTCCTTAGTATGTGGCAGACGAGGAGATGAAGAAGGCGAGGTATCATGAGATGTTGAGGAGCGATATTCAGCAGTTTGTGAGCCGATCCAGCTGCAGGACGTTGGAGGATACGATATCAAGGGCTAGGGAGAGAGATATTGATCTGGAGATGGAGAAGAAGAGGAAGCCAGATTATGTGCCGAGTGTAGAGGGTTCGGAAAAGAGGCCCAAGGTATCTGATTCCAGGACAAGAGGCCAACAGGGCCGAAGCCACTATAGTAAGTGCAGCAAGATGAACGAGGGAGCGTGAAGGGTGGGTGGTTTGGGCTGCTTCAAGTGCAGCCGGACAGGTCATATTAGCAGGGATTACACTACTACTACCACCACCACCCTGGTATCTAATATGATTTGCTTTCATTGCAATCAGAGGGGCCACAAGAAGGCCCATTGTCCGATTTTGGCTGCAGCAAGACCAATGTCAGCACCCACTTCTACAACTCTTTGGATTAGTGACGGCCACTAGGGTCGGGTGGATGCACCTGTGGTGAAGAGTAGGGCTTTTCAATTAACAGTCGAGGAGGCTCATGCAGCTCCCGACGTGGTGACGGTTAGGTATCTTCTCCTTATCTCTCTACTTATATTGATTTGTCTAATTATATTTATGTGTTTTATTTTAGGGTGATAACCCGTAAACGGTATTTTTGCTTTGGTGTTTTTGATTCGGGGGCTACCCAATCATTTGTATCGCTTGTGCTTAGCAAGAGGTTTGTTGGAGCTCTGGAGGAGATGGATTGTCCATTGGATATTGACATCACAGATGATAGATCTGTTCGAGGGTTCATTGGGTTGTGATATTCATTTTTTCGGTGAAGAGTATTTGATTGATTTGGTTCCCATCCTTTTACATGTGAACAAGGTTATTATGGGTATGGATTGGTTGAGCCCTAATGGGTTTGTGATCGATTGTGAGTAGCATGTAACGTCTGGTTCCTAATATGTATTTAACTTAAAATTATTCCCTTTTATAGAGAAACTAGACGAGTTGGGAGCCCCAAACTCACAGAGTAGAGGTCTTAAGGGTTGCATAATTTAAGTAACCTACTCGACGAGTTAGGAGGCCTCAACTCGACGAGTAGGCTGGCAAGGATGAAACACTAATTTCCGGGGTTTCCACCCTATTTAAACACCTTAAACCTTTCATGTTGGCCTCATTTCCAGCCTCCAAGTTCCAAACCCAAAATCTCGAAACCCTAATGCTATTGTGAGTGTTTGTGAGCCATTCTAAGTGTTTTATTGTGTGAATTGAAGCCATTTGAAGAAGGAGAAGCTTGAGGACACAAGAAGGAGTTTGTAGATCCAGAACCCTTGCCTCATCCACGACATTGTGCTGGTATAAAGCTTGAAGCTTGCTTTGTAGTTGAGTAGATCGCCTTTTTGGGGTTATTTTGCTTAGTTGGTCCAAATATCATGATTCTTGTGATTTGGACATCCCAAATGGGTTATCACTTCAGATCAAAGATTTTTAGGGGTTTTCATGGCATAAAGGTGCCAACTTTATGGAAATGAAGATCCCATGAAACCTTTAGACCATCATTTTGTCCTTTTGAAGCTTCTATGGCCATGCATGAGGACAAAGTTTAAGACTTAATGTGATCATTTAGTCCCTTAAGTCCAGATCAATGACCTTATGGTCTATATTGTAGTTTTAGTTATTTTTGGATGAAGACCTTAGCCTTTTGGAGTTAGGGTTAGAGCTTATTTCTCCTAGAGTGGGTGTTAATGGATAAAGTTGGAAACTTTACCCTTCAAGATGTATTTTCGGCCTAGTTCTGGAATATGGGACTTGGACTTGAAGAATAAGGGCTTGATGTATTAAGAAGGGTTGATAGACTGATAAACTCGACGAGTCCATAAGGGAACTCGATGAGTTGGTTTGGAATGTTCCCCCTTCTGTTGAAAAGGATGGAACTCGATGAGTCCACAAGGGAACTCGACAAGTTATACTGGGAAAGTCCTGATTCAGTTGAGAAGGAAGAACTCGACGACTAGGAGGAAAATTCGACGAGTTGGATCGTGATATCATGATTTTGTGATTCTTGGAAACTCGTCGAGTTGAAGGGCAACTTGTCGATTTGAGTCAACTCATAGCATTGACTTTTACTTTGACCTTGAATTTGACTTTGACTTTGAACTTGACTTTGACTTTGACCAAAGTTGACCCCTAAGGGTTATGAGTGTGAAATGGTATCTAAGGGGTTGTATTGGTTCAGGGAATGAGTAGAGCTGATTCCGAGGCAGAGACGTTTCAGTTATTATCCGACATTGGAGGTGAGTTTTACTCTTGTAAGAACGGGTCGCAGGCACCAATGTCGGACCGTATATATGTATTTGTATGTTCCGGACTAAGTTTTGATGTCGGGCGGTGCCCGATGTAGGTTTATAGGTTTTTCCAGAATACAATCTGATGTCGGGCAATGCCCGAGGAATGTGTGTATGCTTGATGTCTTCGTGATTCTTGCATGTGTCTATATTTGTATGATTCAGGATTACAGTCCGATGTTACGCAATGTCCAAGGAATGTTCGTATGCTTCCGGATTTCGGTTCGATGACGGGCGGGGCCTGAGGAATGTTTATATGTTATGTTATGTGATTATTTTATGTGTATTTTTTGATATGTTTATATGTATACCAAGCTTTGCTCGATGTCGGGCGGGGCCCGATGTCGGACACTGTCTGATGTCGGGCGGGGGCCGATGCCAGGAGGGGCCTGATGAAGGGGCGAGGCCTACAATATGTTTATATATGATTATGACATTATGTGTATGGTATGTGGTAGTTTGGGGAGACTCACTAAGCTTCATGCTTACAGTTTTCAGTTTTGGTTTCAGGTACTTCCGGTAGCAAAGGGAAGAGCTCAGGATAATTGCATTGCACACACCATGATGTTTAGCCTGGGATGTTTACTCTGATATATTTGACAGATGTTTTGATATGGATATACCGTTTATGATGTTTTGACTTATGTTGAGATTATTTTGATAACTATGGTTTTATATAATAATTAAAAATGAAATTTTTGGTCATGATTTTTTGGGATGTTTCAAGTTGGTATCAAAGCCTTGGTTTGAGAGATTCGGGCACACTCTCGGGTGTGTTTGAACTCAAATGAGGACTTGGTATAAAAAATTTCAAAATAAAAATATTTTTATAAAAAGGATTTTGAAAAGAGAAAAGGGTGTGGTGCATGTAATCAACCGAGCTCAAGTAAGTTCTCCCATATTACCCATACACGTTTATGTTATGATATGAATTGCAAATATGTGAACTGCATGTTAGATTAGGGATAAGGATCTAGGAAGGATGCCTTGTATTCCATTGTATGAGCATATTAAACTGCATGCTAGTATTGATTTGTTAGCGATATGATGGCATGATTAAGATATGCTTGGTTTTGTTTACCCAACGCTCGAATGCTGCTTGCTTTGTGCTTTTAGAAGTTCTAGCTATCTTTAACTAACTAGTAAAAGAATACACTAAGTTACATATTATGAGGACTAAATAATTTCAGAAGGTTAGGTTTAGCCTTATTTTACAACTCTTGTTTGACTCCAACCATTATAGGGATAGACTTCTCATTTGAAGAATTAGCTAGTCTTAGTAATATGTAATGGTATTCGCGAGCTAGTTAGGTAAAGATTGCAAGGACTTCTTATGCAGCTGATGGTGGAGAGTGGGTTGGAGATTACCCTAGGGCAAGCCTGGGATGAGATTAGCACAGAAAACAATAGTAGTGAAAGGGATTTGGTGGAGTCAGGACAATTCTTGAGGAAAGTATGGATGGATGTGGAAGGTAGTATGGGCCCGTACTACTGAAAGTAGATGATTTGTACTCGAGTCAAGGAGGGTTGAGATGAACCCAGGGAACTTGTAGTGTGTTAGATCCCTCAAGTTATGATGTGTATTCTGATGATTCTTCTGGTGTATTTTCAGTATGGTGATGCTACGCACTAGACCAGTTGGCAGTTCTGGCACCGGCGAGGGATCAGGCTCGGGCTTTGGAGGCGGGTAGCTCAATGATCAGATGAGGGATTTCATTTCATCTTAGATAACCCACATTATTATTGACCAGACTACTATGATCTTCGGTACGATCAAGGATGGCATTTTGGAGAATCTTGGTTAGAGGTTGGGTGCATTCTGTACCGAGATGGTGGCCATGATGGGGGCGTACATGATGACATTCAGGGAGTTCCAAGATTATGGAGCTCCAGACTACCATGGGGTTAAGGACCCCATTGCTAGCAGAAGGTGGTTGGCAGATGTCGCCAACGCCTTTTGCACCAACCATTGTCCCGAGGGGTACAATGTCTGACTTGCTTCCTGCCTCCTGAAGGACATGGCGCAGGATTGGTGGGAGGAGATTGGACATGCTATTGGTGATACTGTCCTTGATACTATGACCTCAATTGACTTCACAGCTAGGTTCAGTGCCGAGTTCACACCTGTGATTGAGGTACAACAGCTTGCGCAGGAGTTCCAAAATCTCCAGCAGACGACTAAGACGGTGACTGAGATCACTGCCATGTTCAGAGAGAGGGCCCTTCTCATTCCACAGTATGTGGAAGACGATGAGATGAAAAAGGCCTGATACCATGAGATGTTGTGGAGTGATATTTGACAGTTTGTTAGCTGATCCAGCTGCCAGACACTGGAGGATATGATAGTGAGGGCTCGAGAGAGGTAGCTAGATTTGGAGATGGAGAGGAAGAGAAAACTAGAGGGGGTTCTGATAGGGAGTTCAAGCAAAAAGCCCAAGGTATCAGATCACAGATCGAGGAGCCAGCAAGGCCGCAACCACTGTGGCAAGTGCGGCAAGATACACGAGGGGGCGTGCAGGGCGGGTAGTTCAGGTTGCTTTAAGTGCGGCCGAACTGGTCATGTTAGCAGGGATTGTACTGCTACCACAACCACCACAGTATTTGATCTAATTTGCTTCCAGCGCAATTAGAGGGACCACAAGAAGACCCAGTACCCAAGTTTAGCAGCAGCAGGACAGGTGGCGGCACCCACTCCTGCTACATTGAGGATTACCAATGCCCATCAGGGCCGGTTAGAGGTGCATGTGGCGAAGAGCAGAGCCTTTCAGCTGACAGCAGAGGAGGCACGCGCAGCTCCCAATGTTGTGACGGGTATGTATCTTCTCCTTATCTCTTTATTTATATTGATTTGTTGCTTATGTTTATGTGTTTCATTATAGGATCGTTCTTGGTGAACGACATATCTGCTCTGGTATCATTTGATTCGTGGGCTACCCGATATTTTTTATCGCTCACGCTTAGCAAGCGATTTGTTGGAGCTCTGGGGGAGCTGGACTATCCCCTTGATGTAAAGATTACGGATGATAGTGTTGGATTAGATGTCTAAGCCCATAACTATTATTGGTATGTACTTGACCCGAGAGTAGCATGGTCCATTTGGGTTGTATATCATCAGGACAATTTGTTAGGATGGACTTTTGAGAGAAGATGTTATATATGATTTATTAATATATTAAAAGTTATAATATATTAATATGAAATCATATGAGTTAATTAGTATTGATCAAGAATTAATTTGGAGATTAATTTGGGGATCAAGAGAGACTAATTAAATCTATGGGGAATAATTATGTTAATTAGTTATATGTATTAGTGTTGGGCTTATGATCCATGTTGGACTAAGTTTATGTATGGATACATAAAGAGTTGGGCCACATGAACCATGGATCATAAGACCCATGGGTATGGATTTGGGTTATATCCATGACCCTAGAAATCTCACATATAAATACATCCATTCATATCCAATATCGCCACTTGTGATACACTTGTAAGATACATGTGTATTCTTGGAGTTCATGGTGATTTTGGCTGCATGGAGATTCTCTCTCTCAAGTTCATCCTTTGTTCATGGTGTGTTGTGATTCCATTGAGGCTTCCACACTATTAGGGATAAGCTCTTAAGGCTAGATACATCATGACATCAAGATCCACAACAAGGTATGTTATCCTAACTAGATTCTTGACAATTGTATGCTAGTTGTAAGGTAATACCTTGGAAAGTTCATATTTGCATGTATAATAGAGAAAACGTAAATCGAAGGTATTTAGGGTTGCATGTACACCTTAGGAGTGTTAGAATGGTCAAAACCCAACAGTGGTATCAGAGCCTAGGCTTGTTTTCTTGTTATCTGTGACAACCGTCAATTTCCGGTCAAGTCAAAGTCAACTAAAGTCAACAAGTCAAACCGTTCGTCTCAATTAACCCTTGTGTACTAGGACTTACGTTAGGTAATTACTATACAACTCGCTAAACTAATGAGAAATCATCAGTTGAAAAGTTCGTATATCTAGATTTCCTTAACCTAAAACTATAGTAGGTAACGAACCAAACCGATAAAACAATGTTACACACTCATAGGGAGTGTGTAGGACACTAAAACAGGGCTTAATGGGATCTCTGATTGGTATCAAAGCATTGTTTATAGTGAACTAAGTATATCGAACCATATAAGATATACAAACTATAAATACATTGGGACTGGAAGTCTCTGATTTAACGTTTTCCAAATAACTATACTTTTAGAAACAAATAGTCTATCGTTAAAAAGTATGAGCACATGCATACACACTAGGGTCAGTATCATGGTGGGATGGGACAAAAGTGGTGATTGTTGAACAGTACGAATAGGCTTGGGGATGTATAGTCAGGTCTGGGAATGACATAGCCTGATCAACTATGTCTCACCCAGAAGTGATTAGCATATGCCCAGGAATGGTCATGGTGTTGCAACAAGTCTAAAAACTTACCAACTCTATCTAAAAAGAAACATCGAGAACATAAGTCAAACATTTAAAATACTATAGGAGTATTTTGTGGAACTATAACTAAATTATGTGAAAACTAAAGACCCCTATTAGTAGGCCTAAAATGACAAAGTGCATACGCTAAGGTTATACATAATCAAAGATATTATAGACTCAGAATCTATGACTATTGCTCTACTTTCTGTTCCTTGTTTGGTTGTGGATTTAGAGTAGAGTCATTTATTCAAAGGTCTGTTTTATCTTAGATTATGTAGAACTGGTATGCACTATGTGATTATAGAAGTCACTAATAACGATCACCCCCTATAAGTAATTATAGGATTAGATGCCTATTAACTATCTCTTCTACCCCTGTTCTCGCACGAACGATGTGGAGGGAACCCAACTACCAAGAGACCTCTATTCTCCTAACTGGGACGATGGTGGCTAGAACAAAGAAAATCCTGAAGAGAATCCTAAAGAAGTAATAGGCGAAGGGACCGAAGATGATCTAGAAGAGAATCTAGAGAAAGCGAAAACAAATGAAGACGAAGACAAAGGGGAAATAGGAGAAGACTCTGACGAAGAGTCTGAAGTCTGCAACACACCCTCTAGTGCCCCCCACCTCGACAAAACTTCCATGGTCAGACACTTCGATGAACCGTAGATTTGAAGAGATAGAACCTGGAACAAGATCAAACACCCCTCTGGAGTATACAAAGGGGCTCCTACAACCTCAATGGTGGAGGATCAGTAGACAAGGCCCTCTTTGTCATAGTATACCGCATTGCTTACCAGATGATACAAACATGAGCACCGTTCAACCGAATCAGGAAGGTAAGCGCTATCACCAAGATCACCGCAATGCGCCTTTGTCACCTAGATAGAGGACATGACAGGCCAGGAACCGCATCAAGGGCTGCAGATAGAAGTGACCACAAATTAAGCCAAGAATCGCAGAGTTATGGGAACGTCAAACAAGTATTATAGAAAATGTGTGATGAAAGCAGAAAATCGGAGAACAAAAGCCAGAGTGGAGGTTAGGGCAATGCGGACTTTCATGTCTTTACTCTATGACCCACAGAGCATCACCCGCCACAAGTAAGGTGTACACCGTTGACATATCGATATAGACTTGGTCAACTAGCATGCGTCTAACGACTACCCCTATATATGTACAGAGACATTCGAATCCTCCAAAAATCCAGAGACTACACTATCCAAGGGAATCGGGGCACTGTCAAAATTTTTCCTTACATTAATTATATGTAGAACTACTATAAGGTCAAATTTCCTCGAACCCTATACACTAAATTATATTAAAGAAATTGGCTCGTATTAAAATTCATTGGGAATTTTCCATGTATTTCATAACTCAGTATTACAAACAATTTGCTTATGGTAACTCCAAGAATTCTTAATGTATACCTCAAGGTCGGATGTAATTAAGAGACAATCGACTTAGAAATGGTGAATCTGCCTTGGGTCTTGTTCGTTGTTTGGTTGTGGGCCTAGGGCAGACACATTAAGTTCGACGGCCTATTGGACCTTAATTATACACGACTGGTATATACCAAGTGATCTTAGGAGGGGAATCAGGCACGAAACAAATCACAAGTTACATTTGTAGTCACTACTAGTAAATTCAGTCATAGGGGCTTTGTTATGAATTACATGCAAGATACTTTTAAGTCGGAACATAATACAGGGAAGTCTAGCTTGATAACATCCGACTTGTCACTACTATTAGACACTTACCATCTGTTCATCTTTAAAAACTTATGACAGAACAATATCACCAAAGAAAAAGTCCAGACCTTCCAGCAGCGCATCACCACCACCACCTCCGCCGTTTGATCCCACAATGTTTCAAGTTGTCGTAACCGCAGCCGTAGCTGCTGCAATGTCACATATTGGCTGAAAAATCAAAGTTTGTTGCTGTCTGCTCAGCAGACTCGCCGAGTCCATGAAGGGACTTGACGAGTCCAAGGCAAAATTCATCCAACTCGCCGAGTTGGTTCATGCACTCGACGAGTTGGACCCCCTGACATCATATCTTGGAGTTTTAAAGTCGGAATTGGTCTAGAATCATTACCTTAAGCTGTTTTGGACTTATAAAACCTTCTTTTAAAGTGGTAATGATTATAGTAAACCAATTTCAAGGTTAAAATCAAAATTTCAAGATTTATGTATGTTTGATGTAATTCTTGAAATTGTTGATATGGATTGTTCATGCTTATGAGTTTTGGTAGATCATAAGAATTATTTACAAAAGTGTTTGTTAGTTAATTCTTGATCTAAATGTATTTTAATGGATTCCATAATTTGTCCTCAAATTATGGATTACAAATGTTATTTACAAATGTTATTTTGTGTTACCTTATTTTATGAGTTAATTTAGATTAATGAAAAAAAATTATGTGTTAGTTGTTTTCAATCCAAAGTGATCTAAAAGTTGATCATAAAATGTGTTTTTTGTAACTTGTCCTCAAGTTATATGAAAAGCCACATTTATGAATCTTAAAACTCATAAAAATGCCTTAGGTTACAAAAATGAAGAGTCCTTTTCTTATAAAAAGTTTTTATGGACTCCATAACTTGTCCTCAAGTTATGGATGTCCAACAGTCTCTTCATTAAAAGTTTTTTTTAACTTTAATTAAACTCATAAGTTATGAAAATCCAAGAGTTTTGAATAGTTTCAAAATTTGCCCTCAAGTTTTGGAATTTGCAAAGTTACCTCCCCATGTATACTTTAATTCCAAATTAAACCTTAGAATTTTAAAAGTTTAAAATTCAACCTTATACTATTATAATATTAAAAGTTAATGATTATATATATATATATATATATATATATATATATATATATATATATATATATATATATATATATAATTATAAGAGTAAAGTCAATTTTACCGTTAGTAGGCCTCATTCACGAAGCCAGTCTATAAGGGGGTATAAGGTTACTGCGTATAAAATGACAGTTTAATGGGTGTCCACTCTCACCCACCGCTTCCTTGACTGGTGGAGGGTCGTTAGCCAAACGGGTAGGATAGGAATCTAATTCTCCTTTCATTTAAAGTATAATGATAAATACTAAGTAACTAAACTCTTATAAATTCCTAATCTTAGTTACTTAGGAAAATGTGAATTTGGTGCTTCCCGATGAAATTACACTTTGCACCCTTGTTAAGTCGTTAGTGGAGCATGTGTGGTTAACTGTCACACTAACATGGGACTAACAATGCGTGGCAATGGGTGACTTAAGTTTTATCATAGATTGGTGGAGCTCGTGTGGTTAACCGGCACATAGATTAGGTGATAAAATTAAGGGTACCAAGTCAATTTGCATGGTTATTCACACCTTGTTTGTGATCCTCGGCATCCCAGTCACAAACTTAAGAGGGCACTATTGAGATTTAAACATGCCATTGAAAGTTCAATGAATCTCAAAAAATCTAGGAGTTTCAATCCAATTAAAACTTAATAATTTATTTTGTTTTTCATGGTGGAAATTGGTAAATCGTTATTTACCTACCTTCAAATATTTTGTAGCTTCGATTACGACATCCCTCCTCCATGATATAAAATAGTTTGTTGGGTCCTAGCCTTAACATTTCATATTGGGTGCTATCTTAAGGACTTAAATCAATTGAAACTTGAATTTCTTCCTCATAGATGTCTAAGTTCAGACAATTATGTTCGTCCCCATCCTTTTGGATAAAGCTTTCCTAAAGAAGATGATATGCCAAATGGCAATCAAGGTGAAATATCAATCTCTTTGTTGTGTATTAACAGGATTGGACATCATACTTCACTTCCTCCACCTCCTCCAATAATTATCCCTGACCCAAAAGTTCAAGGTCACTCAATCCCTATTTTGCAAGCAAGGTATATATGTGCTTACATCTTGGAGATTAATTAACATATTGGCAAGCCGGAAGAGTTGGGTGTCAAAGTCTTTAGGAAGTTGACTGTTGACTGGGTTCTTCAATCGCTTTCCAAGTCATATAGTGAGTTCTTTAAGGACTGCTATGTGACAGACCATAACATGACCCTTAATGATCTTACATATTTGCTTGATGCTACAGAATCAACAATGATTTGGAGCAGTGGTAAAGCAAATTTGATTGGAAGATCTACATCCCATGCTTCCATGAACATTAGTAATGGTAACATTGAAAGTCCAGAAAAAATTTATCTTCCCAATGGAAAGGGATTGGCCATGGTCAAGTCATTTGACCTAATGGTAAAGATAAAGGCGAAGTCTGAGATAGTATCATGTACCATTTCCAAAGAGTCCACATTTTTCTGTTGCCAAGAGAAGGGACATTGGTTGCGAAGCTGCCCAATTTACCTAAAAGATCATAAGGATGGTAGAGTTCAAATTTTTGACTCTACTTCACATAAGCTCCATCATCTAACTCTGTGAAGTCTCTTTTGGAGATTCTTAATACATGATGTAATGTAATTACATTTTGATGTTTTGTAAAATCAAAGGAAACCTAAAAGAAAGGGCATGTTGATTCTGATCGCGAAAATCGATTTCAATAGCATGGTTTGGTGATCAGAATTTTGAGTTGCTGCTTAAAGAGTTATGATAGATTTCTTATGAATTGATAACAACATGTTTTTCATATGTATTTGCATTGCAATGATGAGTTTTTCGCAAGTTTTAAAATAAAATAAAATTTTTGATTTTATTTATTTTAAGCATCCTTACAATAGCATTTGTAAAAAAAAATGTTTTTTATATGATTTCATTGATAGCAATACTGGAAAATGGATTTGATTCTTTCGTTTGTGGTAGTGTCACAATTTTCCAAATAAGAGAAGATTCTAATCACCCAAGTTTCAGTTGGATAGAAACTTGGATTCATGCAACTTGTATTGTATGATGAATAAGAATTTTTTATCTTTGGGAAATTAAGACTAAGTCTTTGCTCACATGCATGTGTGAGTCAAGTGAAGGACTAAAGGATTGGGCACACTTGGTCATGCGTTGGTTAGGTCCACCACAAAGAGCGATAAGATTATTCATTATGATTTACTAAAGTTTAGTGAATATGGTTATACTTACAAGTTTAAGTGTAATTCTGAAACATTGGAAAACTTTCAATGTATGGAAGGACAGATAAGAAGAATCAAATAAGGAAGAATGATAAAAGTTTCTCCAATCTGAAGAGATGGGAGAGTACTTGAGTATCTTGTTTTATGATTATCTTAGTGATTATGGAACCTTATCACAATTGATCCTCTAAGAAAACCTTAGATCATTTGTTTGGCTCAGGAGAGGAATCATGAATTGTTGAAATGGTTAAATCAAGAAGATAAATCATACTTCGTTCCAAAGTCAAGTTTTAGAGTTGTACTCCAAGATTGTAACTTGAGTGACATAATCTTAAGGAAGGTTTATAACACTTGTCAAATGTAGAGTAAAATGCTTTCTCACCCTTGTGCATTTGAAATTGGTAAGTTGTGATGTTTTGGATAAAACAAATACCAACTAAAACCAATTGTGTGAAGTGTTTATCTTGATAGGAATCCGCACTAACTCTTGAATATTTGTTTTGTCAAGGAATGGTTCTTGACAAAGAGTATCTTATATGTCAAGAGGTCAGTGGGAGTCTTAAAAGTTCTTGAGATAGTTTCAACAACTAATCAAGAGTGTTATTAATCACTAGTCCACAAGTTTAGATTTGTCACTAACCTTGTCTTGTGATTAAGGTTATGAAAAATTACATGGATAGGAGCACATACACCATAAAAATCTAAGTTTCATAAGGTTTCTCTATGATTCATGAAAATGATGGTGAGGAAACACATTCACTAAGTAGATTTTAAGTAGATGGAAATTGTGACATTTGCATTCTCAAAGTCATTAGTGGAGCACGTGTGGTTAACCGGCACACTAACATGGATTTGTGAGAATGGCAAAAGGTCTAAACTTTATGATTACGGCATCCCTCTTCATAATTGTCTAGACACACATGTGAGCGGTTCTAAGGAAAGGTGTATGTTTTTCATAAAGTCTTATCAAAGCAATCTCGTATCAGAAATCTAAACTTTGGTAAGAAAGCCAAGTATTGGCTTCTAGAAGTCCAGTTGATTTATGGGTACATGTTAAAGCTAGTGGGAGCATAAGATTTATGCTAGTAAGATAATAATCATTATGCTAGTGGGAGTATGATTATTATGTTAAGTGTTGCAAGTTAGCAATGTTAATTATAGAAAACAAAAGTTTCAATTTGGGTTTGAAAAGTTGTTTTGTTATAATTAAGGGAGAGGATTTTATACTTCAACCCAATTCGACAAGCTTAGATTGAGATTTTAATCAGCTTTAGTCAAGGATATATATGAATGTTATGTTGGAATGGTTCAACCTAAGTAAATTCTATATATATGGTGTTCTCAAAATTCGATTATGATTACAGCATCCCTCTTCATAGTTCGAATTGTGAGAACATGGCAAATAAAATTTTATAGCATGAATCGTGTCCCATATGCTTCGGGTATAGGATCGATTACATCCATGCTAAATTTTCCAAATGCTTAGGGCATTAAGAGGGAAAAAGGAATAGAACTGGATATGACTAAAATGATTAAGCAATTGTTGAGGACAATCTAAGTTTTACCAAAGATTGGTTGCTCGTGGACAATTGGAAGAATAATGTAAACTTTCGAAAGGACCATATTGACATATTCTAAAAATGAGGCAACTCTTGTTCAGAAGTGATAGTCAAAATGGTAATATGGAATTGTTTCCATAGGCGGAAGTTATTCTTTGAATCTATGTAACATTAGGAAGCTTAATGCAAGAAGGATGTTCAAAGGAATGAACTTTGAATTTGAGACTTTGGTTCCATGGAATTGCTCTCCATTGGAATTCTTTGTAATGTCTGTTGCCAAGTCTTTGTGACTTTTGTGCATAGTCATTACAAGAGAATCATTGCATATAAGTTTAGAATCTAACAGATTACAGTAAATGGCAAGAGTTATGTATTCTTACATTTACAAAAAGGATTTGGATTGTGAAATGAGCATCATTGGAGTCGTGTCTAATTGATCTATTTCAACCATAGGTAAACATAGTGTGCATGCTTGGTGCATGGCATGACTATTGTTTTTATTCAAGTATTAAGTTGATAAAATCGAAACATTGAATAATGAGTAATCAATATGGTGCTTAGATAAAAGGTGTTTTCATTTACTCTCAAAGTGTTGGGGCCATATAGGATTAGTATTATTTTTGTGTTTCACTTTGCATGTTTTGACTTCCCAAATAACTAAGTTATTCAAACTCTCCACAGTCGGTCATACGTTGGAAGTAGGTATTAAATTAAGAATGTCATGAATCTGGCTTGTAAGATTTGTCTAAGGTGCATTAGACATAGCAATGGTTGCTACAACATTCACGAGTCCTCATAAGTTCTGAGTATTGGATTAAACCCACGCTCATTTGAATCACTTCATGGATTTTATCACGAGTGAATCATGAGACGATAATATCTTATATTCTTCAAACCTAGAGATATGAGTTGTTGACTATGAGTTGGTTGTACATTGATTGTACGAAAACACATCAATAACTTGATGTTATAAAATGTGCCTTTGTATATGATTCAACAAGTAGTTAGTACAAGCATATGAGTCGAAGTTTATCCATTCCTTCTACCTCATAAGGATAAAAGTGATATATGTGGGCCCCTCGATGATTTAGTGATGACACCTCTAAGTGCTTGGCCAAGCGTGGACTGATTTGATTTGTTCAATTAGTCAGTCTTCATAAATTGGAAATCAGGAAACAACAAATGGACAGAGAGAATGATTAATCCATGTCTCAGTCCATATGATATCTAGAATGGAGGAATATATGACACTTATCTAATAGACGCGTCATTTGATTTGTTCAGAGTTCGACAGCGACTTTAAGAGCTACGATTGCTAGTCAGGTTATGAAGTCTTACTTGCAATAATAGTTTTAGACTTATCCAAGTGGGAGACTCTTGGATTAGATGTCTAAGCCCATAACTATTATTGGTACGAGAGTAGCATGGTCCATTTGGGTTACATATCATCAGGACAATTTGTTATGATGGACTTTTGAGAGAAGATGTTATATATGATTTATTAATATATTATAAGTTATAATATATTAATATGAAATCATATGCGTTAATTAGTATTGATCAAGAATTAATTTGGAGATTAATTTGGTGATCAAGAGAGACTAATTAAATCTATGGGGACTAATTATGTTAATTAGCTATATTTTTTTGTGTTGGGATTATGATCCATGTTGGACTAAGTTTATGTATGGATACATAAAGAGTTGGGCCACATGAACCATGGATCATAAGACCCATGGGTATGGATTTGGATTATATCCATGACCCTAGAAATCCCACATATAAATATTACCATTCATAGCCAAAATTGCCACTTGTGATAGATTTGTAAGATACATGTGTATTCTTGAAGTTCATGGTGATTTTGGGTGCATGGAGATTCTCTTTCTCAAGTTCATCCTTTGTTCATGGTGTGTTGTGATTCCACTTGAGGCTTCCACACTATTGGGGCTAAGATCTTAAGGCTAGATACATCAAGACATCAAGATCCACAATAAGGTATGTTATCCTAACTAGATTCTTCACAGTTGTATGCAAGTGGTAAGGTAATACCTTGGAAAGTTCATATTTGCATGTACAATAGAGAAAACATAGATCCAAGGTATTTAGGGTTAGATGTACAGCTTAAGAGTGTTAGAATGCTCAAAACCCAACAAATAGGACCGTTCGAGTCACAAGGGTTCATTGGGGATGTACACTGCATTTTTTTCGATGAGTGGTATTCCATGGATTTGGTCCCCATTCCCCTGCGGGGGAATAAGGTTATCGTTGGTATGGATTGGTTGAGCCCTAATGGGGCAGTGATCGCGAGCGAGGGCGAGACGCTACCTACTTTGTGTTCAGTAGCGAGGTTTGGTGATTCAGGGCGAGCGATCACAGTGTGGACCAACTTTATGTTCAACAGCGAGGGCAATATGCTACGTACAACAGGGTTGCACAGGTTATGTCGCCTATGTCATGCATACTCGGGATAAGGGTAAGGCGACAGTGCACAAATGCCGATCATACAGGAGTACCAGGACGTGTTCCCAGAGGATTTGTCTAGCGTACCTCCGGAGAGGCAGGTAGAGTTCAGTTTTAACCTTGTTCCTGGTGCGGCTCTGATAGCCAAGGCACTATATTGGTTGGCTCCTCCTGAGATGCAGGAGTTGTCTACACATCTGTAGGAGCTGTTAGACAATGGATTTATCAGGCCGAGCAGTTCGCCACGGGGAGCCCTGATTCTGTTTATGATGAAGAAGGATGGGTCACATTGGATGTGTATAGATTATTGGGAGTTGAATAAGGTAACGGTGAAGAACCGTTATCCCCTCCTGATGATTGATGACTTATTTGACCAGCTTTAGGGTGTATCTTGGTTCTCCAAGATTGATCTGCGATCAGGTTATCACCAGATGCGTGTCAGGGATGATGATGTGTAGAAGACAGTCTTTAGGACTCGCTATGGTCACTATGAGTTTGTGGTGATGCCGTTTGGGCTCACCACTGCTCCTGCCACATTCAAGGATCTCATAAACCGCGTGTGCAGAACAATTTTGGACCGGTCTATGATAGTCTCATCAATGATATATTGGTTTACTCTAAGACTCAGGAGCAGCACAAGGAGCACCTGAGGGAGGCGCTAGAGACAATGGGGAAGGGAGAGACTTTTCACAAAGTTCTCCAAGTGTGAGTCCTGGTTCCGCGAGGTGCAGTTTCTATGGCACCTTGTTAACCAAAAGGGTATTCTGGTCGATCCGGCCAAGGTAGAGGCTGTGATGCAGTCGGAGGTTCTGTGGTCTCCATCTTAGATTCGTAGTTTTCTTGGTTTGGCGGGTTATTATCGGAGATTCATCCAGGATTTCTCCAATATTGTTGTTCCAGACCCGACTGACCAAGAAGTCGGTCGCATTCCGTTGGGGGCCTGAGCAGCAGGAAGCTTTCGAAACTCTCAAACAGTGGTTGTGTGAGGCACCGATTCTAACCTTGCCGGAGAGTGTCTACAAATTCTTGGTTTACTGTGACGCTTTGATCACATGTATGTGTGCGGTGCTGATGCAGCGGGGTCGCATGATAGCGTATGCTTCGAGGCAGATGAAGCCTCATCAGGAGAATTACCCAACACATGATTTGGAGTTGGAGGCTGTAGTTTTCGCCCTGAAGATTTGGCGACACTACCTCTATGAGGTTATTTGTATCATTTATACAGACCACAAGAGCTTCAAGTACCTGATGGATCAACCGAATCTGAACATGAGGCAGCATCGTTTGATAGACGTGGTGAATGATTATGACTATGAGATCCTTTATCACACAGCAAAGGCCAATGAGGCGGTCGATGATCTTAGCTGTAAGGTAGTCGCGGCTCTGATTCGGGACATATGTCTGAGGACAACAGTGATTACTCCGTTGCTGGAACAGATTCGGGAGGCACGAATCAAGGGTATGAAGGAAGAGCGTCGAAAGTGTGAGTGGATCATAGGCTAGGTAGCTTCATTCGATTATGACAGTTATAGGTTGTTGACCCTGCATCGGAGGGTCTGGGCTCCTTACTGGGTCGGTGTATGCCAGGTTCTGATGGAGGAGTCTCACAAGTCGAGATTCTCCATTCATCCCAGGGCGACGAAGATGTATCGGGATCTTCGCCCTGATTATTGGTTGCCATGCATGAAATGGGACATTGCTTGGTATGTGGAGAGATGCTTGACATACAGGAAAGTCAAGACCGAAAAGCAGCGACCTCATGGCAATATGCAGCCGTTGGAGATTCCTGTGAGGAAATGGGAAGACATCACTATGGATTTCATCACAAAGCTTCCCAGGACCGCACGTGGAATGGATTCGATTTGGTTTATTGTGGATTGGTTGACCAAGAGTGCTCATTTTATACAAATATAGGAGAGTATATCGGCTGAGAAGCTAGCTGAGATCTATGTACGCGAGATGGCGGCACGTCATGGAGTGCCGGTGTCGGTTGTGTCATACCGAGATGTTCGCTTCACTTCCAGATTCTTAAAGCAATTTCATGACAAGATGGTCACTCGTCTTCACTTCCATAAAGCTTTTCACCCTCAGACGGATGGGCAGAACGAGAGGATGATCCAGACTCTCGAGGACATGCTATGTGCACGCGTATTAGATTTTGGAGCAGTTGGGATACTATCTTCCGTTAGTGGAATTTTTGTATAACAACAGTTACCACGCTAGCATAGATCGAGCTCCCTTTGAGATGCTCGATGAAAGGAAATTTAGGACCCCAGTCTATTGGGGTGAGGTCTGTCATAGGGTCTTGGGGAGTACTGAGGTGGTACTCAAGACCACTGAGATGATCCAATAGGTCTGGAGCATGCTTCAGACTACTCAGAGTCGGCAGAAAAGCTATGCCAACAAGCGCTGATCAGACCTAGAGTTTTACGTGGGGGGCATGGTTCTCCTAAAGGTGTCACCTTGGAAAGGTGTCATCCGATTTAGGAAGCGGGGCAAGATGGGACCCAGGTACATCGGTCCCTTCAGGGTTTTGGCTCGGGTGGGCCGGGTTGCATATCAAATGGATCTGTAGCCGAGCTTAGTCATATCCATAGTACTTTTCATGTCTCCCAGCTATGGAAGTGTTTATTGGAGATTCTGCAGTCGTGTCGTTAAAGGATATTCAAGTGGATAACCGCCTGAACTACGTTGAGAGGCCAGTGGCGATTCTGGATCAGAAGATGAAAACCTTGAGGAACAAGTTCGTACAGTTGGTGAAGGTGTAGTGGATGCACCGCAAGGGGTCAGAGTATACTTGGGAGCCAGGGGAGGAGATAAGAGAGTATTAACCAGAATTATTTAAGACAACAGACTTTGAGAATGAAGTCTAAGACAAGTGGGGGAGAATTGTAACACCTGGTTCCTGGTAAGTATTTAACTTAAATTTATTCCATTTTATAAAGCAACTCAATGAGTTGGGAACCTAAACTCGGTGAGTAGCGATCTTAAGGGCTGTGTAATTTAAGTAACCTACTTGACGAGTTGGGAGGCCTCAACTCGACGAGTAGGCTAGCAGGGATGAAACCCTAATATATGGGGTTTGCACCCTATTTAAACACCTTAAACCTTTCAAGTTGGACTCATTTCCAGCCTCCAAGTCCCAAACCCTAATGCTATAGTGTGTGTTTGTCATCCATTCTGAGTGTTTAGTGTGTGCATTGAAGCCATTGGAAGAACGAGAAGTTTGAGGACATAAGAAGGAGTTTGTAGATCCAGAACCCTTGCCTCATCCAGGACATTTTGTTGGCATAAAGATTGAACCTTGCTTTGTAGTTGAGTAGATCTCCTTTTAGGGTTATTTTGCTTAGTTTGTCCAAATATCATGATTCTTGGGATTTGGACGTCCCAAATCGGTTACCAATTTAGATCTAATATTTTGAGGGGTTTTCATGGCATAAAGGTGCCAACTTTATGGCCATGGAGATCCCATGCAACCTTTAGACCATCATTTTGGTCTTTTGAAGCTTCTATGGCCATGCATGAGGATAAAGTTTAAGACTTTACATGATCATTTAGTCCCTTGAGTCTAGATCTATGACCTCATGGTCTATATTGTAGTTTTAGTTGTTTTCGGATCAGGGCCTTAGCCTTTTGGAGTTAGGGTTAGAGCTTATTTCTCCTAGATTGGGTGTTAATGGTTAAAGATGGAAACTCTACCCTCCTAGATGTATTTTCGATTTAGATCTGGAGGGGCTTGGACTTGAAGAATAAGGGCTTAATGTATTAAGAAGGGTTGACAGACTGATGAACTCGACGAGTCCATAAGGGAACTCGGCGAGTTGGTTTGGAATGTTCCTGATTCTGTTGAAAAGGAAGGAACCCGATGAGTTTTACTGGGAAAGTCCCAATTCTGTTGAGAAGGAAGAACTCGACGATTTGGAGGAAAACTCGACAAGTTGAATCGCGATATCACGATTTTGTGATTCTTGGAAACTTGGCGAGTTGAAGGACAACTCGACGAGTTGAGCCAACTTGGAGCGTTGACTTTGACTTTGACCTTGAATTTGACCAAAGTTGACCCCTAAGGGTTATGAGGGTGAAATGGTATCCAAGGGGTGGTTTTGGTTCAGGGAGTGAGTAGAGCTGATTCCGAGGCAGAGACGTTTCAGCTATCATCCGACATTGGGGGTGAGTTTTCCTCCTGTATGAACGGGTCGAAGGCACCAATGTCGGCCCATATATACGTGTTTGTATGTTCCGGACTAAGGTCCGATGGCGGGCAGTGCCTGATGTAGGTTTATATGTTTTTTCGGGTTACGATTCTATGTTAGGCGATGTCCGAGGAATGTTTTTATGCTTGATGTCTTTGTGATTCTTGCATGTGTCTGTATTTTTGTATGATTCCGGATTACGGTCCGATGTCGGGCAATGCCCAAGGAATGTCTGTATGCTTCCGGATTTCGGTCCGATGACGGACGGGGACTGAGGAATATTTATATGTTATGTTATGTGATTGTTTTATGTGTATTTGTTGATAGGTTTATATGTCTACAGAGCTTTGCTCGATGCTGGACAAGGATCGATGAAGGGGCGGGGCCCACGATATGTTTATATGTGATTATGACATTATGTGTATGGTATGTGGTAGTTTGGGGAGACTCACTAAGCTTCGTGCTTACATCTTTTAGTTTTGGTTTCAAGTACTTTTGGTAGCAAAGGGAAGAGCTCGGGATGACTGCATTGCACACACCATGATGTTTAGCCTGGGATGTTTACTCTGATATATTTGACAAATTTTTTGATATGGATATACCGTTTATTATGTTTTGACTTATGTTTTGATGAGGTGATTTTGATAGCTATGGTTTTATATATTGATTAAAAATGAAATTTTTTGTCATGATTTTTGGGATGTTTCATAACAGTTAGTCCAGACTCGAACCCCAAGTGGGGGAGAGTAAGTGGTTTCGGGAGAGAGAGCTAAGAGTGGGTCGATGTTATGTTTAGCAGCGAGGGTCATACGCTATATTCAACAATGTTGTTCAGGATTTGTTGCCTATGTTATGGATACCCATGATAAGGGTAAGGTGACCGTGGATGATGTGTCAACTGTACGGATTATCCCGATGTGTTTCCAAAGGATTTTCTTGGCGTGCCTTTATAGAAGCAGGTCGAGTTCAGGATTGATCTGGTTCCAAGTGCGGCTCCAATAGCCAAGGCACCATATTGGTCGGCTCCTCCCGAGATGCAGGAGTTGTCTTCAAAGTTGCAGGAGTTGTTAGACAAGGGATTCATTCGACCGAGTAGTTCGTCATGGGGAGCACCAATCTTGTATGTGAAGAAGAAGGATGGGTCTCATCGTATGTGCATTAACTACCGGGAGTTGAATAAGGTAATGGTGAAGAACCATTATCCACTCCCGAGGATTGATGATATGTTTGACCGGCTTCAGGGTGCATCTTGGTTCTCCAAGATTGATTTGCAATCGGGTTATCATCGGATGATTGTTAGAGATGAGGATGTGAAGAAGACAGCTTTCCAAACTCGTTATGTTCATTATAAGTTCATGGTGATGCCTTTCGGGATCACCAATGCTCTAGCTGTGTTCATGGATCTCATGAACTGCGTATGCAAGCTGATGTTGGATCGGTCTGTGATTGTATTCATTTATGATATCTTGGTATATTCCAAGACCCAAGAGCCGCATAAGGAGCACTTGAGGGAAGTGTTGGAGACGTTGAGGAGGGAGATACTTTCGCAATTTCATCTAATTATGAGTTCTGGTTGCGCGAGGTGCGGTTTCTATAGCATATTGTCAACCAGAAAGGTATTCTGGTCGTTTCGGTCAAGGTTGAGGCAGTGATGTGGTGGGAGATTCCGAGGTCTCCATCTGAGATTCAAAGTTTCCTTGGTCTAGCAGGTTATTGGAGGTTTATCCAGTATTTCTCTAAGATAGGTTTTCCTTTGACATGGTTGACAAAGAAGACTATTACATTTCATTGGGGGCCTGAGCAGCAGGCAGCTTTTGAGACCTTGAGGTAGCGGTTGTGTGAGTCACCGATTTTGACCCTGTCGGAGGGTGTTGAGGATTTTGTGGTCAATTGTGATGTGTCGATGACGGGTTTTGGAGCAGTATTGATGCATACGGGTCACGTGATCGCTTACGCTTCGAGGCAACTGAAGCCTCATGAGGCGAATTATCCAATGTATGACTTGGAGCTGTGGGTTGTGGTTTTCGCCATCAAGATTTAGTGACATTACCTCTATGGGGCCCGTTGTACCATTTACATGGATCACAAGAGCCTAAGGTACCTAATGGATCAGCCAAATCTGAATATGAGGCAGCACCGGTGGTTTAATGTGATGCAGGGTTGTGTTTGTGAGATACTTTATCAACCGGGGAAGGCTAATGTGGTGGCTGATGCTCTCATCTGCAAGGCAGTCATGGCTCTAATCAGAGACATATTATTAAGGATGATCGTGATTACTCCACTTTTGGAGCAGATTCGTGAGGCTCGGGTCGAGGCTATAAAGCAAGAGCACCGGAAGAGTGAGCGTATTGTGGGTCAGGTGGCTTCCGTCAATTATAATAGTCGTGGGTTTTGACTCTGCATAGGCGAGTTTGGGTTCCGTATTTGGGTGGTGTGTGTCAGGTTATGAGGGAGGAGACGCACAAGTCTAGGTTCTCCATAAATCATGTGGTGACGAAGATGTATTGAGATCTTCGTCGTGATTATTAGTGGCCCTGCATGAAGTGGGATGTGGCTTGGTATGTGGAGCGGTGCTTGACTTGCAAGAAAGTCAAGGCTAAGCATCAGCGATCTCACGACAAGATGCTGATGGGTTTTAGGTAAAACAAATAAACTAGAAAACAATTCCTAAGTTCACATGCAACCTACTTTGGATCTATGTTTTATCTATTGAACATACAACTTTGAATTGCAAAACAAGAACCCTAGAGGAGAGAGGCTATAATCGAAATTTACAAACTAGGGTTTAGTAATTACATACCTTTCAATTGTTATAGTAAACAATTGATGATTCCCTTGATCTTGATCTTGATCTTCTTGGAAGCTTAGCACCACAAGTGTAATGCCTCTAATGGAATCACACCCAAACTAGCAAGAAGGAAAGTAGAGGAGAGAGGGAAGTGGGAGTATGCAAAATTTCGGCCCTTAGGGTTTCTTCAAAAGAAAAGAGTGACCAAAACATGAACCAGGAGGCTCCTTATATAGCTAAGGGATCTAGGGTTTAGGGGAAACCCTAGTTATCCTTTGCTTAGGGCCTAAGCAAACCCAAGGGCCTTATCCAAGCCCCTATGGACGAAATTATTAGGGTTTCCCCTAAAGATTTCGCCACCCTTATCCAAGGGGGTTCTAGAGCCTTCCACTCAACTATTAGATAATTCCAAACTAGTCCCTGCACCTTATAATTAATTCTTTTAACCCCGAAATTAATTCTAATTAATTTCTGGCTAACAATTAATTAAACAAAATAATTTCTTATTAATATATTAATCTTTTAACATATTAATAAATTCATTTATATTAATTTATTAATCTTATAATAAATTAATATCTCTCCTTTCATAATTTCCTTGTCCGGTTGCTAGGTTTGAGGGCAACCCAAAAGGACTGTGCTGCTATCAATTCAAGTACATACCAATTATAGTTATGGGCTTAGACACCTAATCCAACAGTCTCCCTCTTGGATAAGTCTGTAACTATAATTGCTAGTATGCCTTCTAAATTTGACCATCAAATTGTAGCTTCCAAAAAGCTGCCGCCGAACTCTGACCCAGTCTGTTACGTGTCCTAAGATAAGTGATCATATAATCCTTCGTTCTGCTAGATATCCCTACACAAAAGACATGGAATGCAATCAACCTCTTTGTCCAGAATCTATGTTTCCCGATTCCTGATTAGTGATGATGTAGGACTTCTAATTGAACACATCAATTTAGTCCTGGCTGGGCCCAGCACATAAGTCAACACCAAATCATCGAGGGGCCCATAGATATCGCTTTTTCCCATTAAGGAAAAAGGAACGAATAAACATTGACTCATATGCTTGTATCTTTTACTCATTAAACCATACGTGATAATACGTTTTATAACACCAAGTTACTGATGCGTTTTCGTATTACCAATGCATAGCCGACTTGCAAATTACAACTCATATATCTCTGTTTCAAGATTATAAGATATTATCGTCTCAGTATTACTCGTGATGAACTCCATGAAGTAATACTCTGAGTGAGGGTTTATCCAATACTCAAATCTCAATTTCTGAGTACTCATGAACGTTGCAGCAAAATCTATTGCCATGTCTATCCTTAGACAATCTACAATCCAGTTCATGACAGTCTTGATTCACTACTTACTTCCAAAAGTACGAGCGACTGTGGAGTTTGAATAATCTTATTATTCGGGAAGTAAAACATGCAAAAATGAAACACAATAATTGACAAAGGTAGAACCCAAACTTATAAATAATACTTTATTATTTAATCACCAAAAGTCAATTACATTTACTTTGTTACAAGTTTCAAAACAAAACTAATCTAACTACTAAAACTAATATCATCTTTCAGTCCTATGCTCCGAGCATACTGAATATGCTTAGCCCTACTCAGACCCTTTGTGAGGGGATCAGCTGGGTTATCTTCAGATGACACCCTCTTCACTATAAGATGGCCTTCTTCTACTCTATGTCTGATGAAATGGTACTTTCTGTCGATATGTCTGGTTTTACCATGATCTCTCGGTTCCTTTGTCAAGGCAACCGCTCCTTCATTATCGCAGAACAGTTCCATAGGCTCCTGGATGGTTGGAACAACTCCGAGATCCCCGATGAAGTTCCTCAACCAAGCTGCTTCTTTCGACACTTCACTTGCTGCTATGTACTCTGATTCACAAGTAGAATCAGCCACCGTATCTTGCTTGGAACTCTTCCAAGTAACTGCTCCTCCATTTAATAAGAATACCCAGCCTGACTGAGAACGGAAGTTATCTCTATCTGTCTGAAAGCTGGCATCACTATAACCATATACTCTCAAAGTATCATTGCCACCAAGTACAAGGACCTAGTCCTTCGTTCTTCTCAAATACTTGAGTATATTCTTCACGGCTATCCAATGAGCTCTACCTGGGTTTCCCTGATAGCAACTGACCATGCTCAAAGCAAATGCCACATCAGGGCGAGTACATGTCATAGCGTACATGATCGATCCGACAGCGGAAGCATAAGGTACACGACTCATGTCATCTATTTCCTCATCTGTACTCGGGCATTGAGTCTTACTCAATTTGGTATTGCTCTGGATAGGTAGCTCTCCCTTCTTGGAATTTTCCATACTAAACCTCTTTAGTACCTTATCCAAGTATGTGCTCTGACTAAGTCCAATTAGTCTCTTCTTTCTATCTCTCAATATTCTAATCCCAAGAATATAGGCGGCTTCTCCTAGGTCTTTCATGGCAAAACACTTTCCAAGCCAAGACTTAACTTCATTCAAGGTTGGAACATCGTTACCAATGAGTAATATGTCATCGACATATAACACCAGAAAAGTTACTATACTCCCACTAGCCTTGATATACACACAAAACTCATCTTCACTTCTAGAGAAACCAAACTCTTTGACTTTCTCATGGAAGCAAAGATTCCAGCTACGAGATGCTTGTTTCAATCCATAAATGGATTTCTCAAGCTTGCATACTCTATTGGGAAACTTTGCATCAACAAAACCCTCTGGCTGACTCATGTAAACATCCTCAGCCAACTTCCCGTTAAGGAAGGCAGTCTTGACATCCATCTGCCAGATTTCATAGTCATGAAAGGCAGCTATGGCGAGCAATATCCTAATAGATTTAATCTTAGCCACCGGCGAAAAAGTCTCATCATAGTCAACCCCTGGGGTTTGAGTGAAACCTTTTGCAACCAGTCGAGCCTTGAACGTATGCACATTCCCATCCATGTATGTCTTCTTCTTGAAGATCCATTTGCACCCAACTGTCTTCCGACCTGGTGCACTATCAACCAAATTCCAAACTTGGTTGTCATACATGGACTTAATCTCGCTGTCCATTGCTTCTTTCCACTTGGAAGCCTCTGGGCCTGCCATTGCTTCCTTATAAGTGACTGGTTCATCTAAGTTTACCAGTGTTCTATCACTTATGAATGTGTCACCATCTGAAGTAATATGAAAACCATACAACTCAGGTGGCACACTCACCCTAGTGGATCTTCGAAGCGGTAATGATTTATCAACCGGTTCAACAGGAACTGTTTCCTCTGGTTGAGTGCTAGTGTCATCTAAGGTTCCTTCATTGGTTGACTCTTGAATCTCTTCAAGGTCAATGGTACACCCATTGTCCTCTTTGAATATGAGCTATCTTTCCAGAAAGACTCCTCTTAGAGCTACAAACACCACGTTTTCACTAGGTCTGTAGAACAAATATCCAAAAGACTGCTTTGGGTAACCAATGAAAACACATTTCTCACTTCTAGCTGCTAGCTTGTCGTGAGTCTCTCGTCTTACGAAAGCTTCACAACCCCAGACTTTAATATGTGCTAACGAGGGAACTTTCCCTGTCCACATTTCGTGAGGTGTTTTGGCAACCTTCTTTGTAGGGACAAGATTGAGGATGTGGGCGGCTGTCTCTAAGGCATACCCCCAGAAGTGAATAGGAAGCGAGGCACGACTCATCATAGAACGAACCATGTCTAACAAGGTTCGATTGTGCCTCTCAGCTACACCATTTAACTGTGGTGTCCTAGGAGGAGTCAATTGTGAGACTATCCCACATTCTTTCAGATAGTCGTTGAACTCGGTACTAAGATACTCCCCGCCTCTATCGGATCTAAGTATCTTGATCTTTCTGCCCAATTGATTTTCGACTTCATGCTTAAACTCTTTGAACTTTTCAAAGGTTTCTGACTTATGTTTGATCAAGTAGATGTAACCATATCTGCTATAATCGTCAGTGAAAGTCACATAGAATCGATTAGCATCCCTTGTGGTTGATCTGAAGGGCCCACACACATCTGTGTGTATGAGATCCAACAAACCTTCACCTCTTTCACAAGACCCTGTGAATGGTGATTTTGTCATCTTTCCCAAAAGACAAGATTCACACATATCATCTGATTTTAGGTCAAATGATTCCAACACTCGATCCTTTTGGAGTTGGGCTATGCGTTTCTTGTTAATGTGTCCAAGACGACAATGCCACAAGCATGCCTTGTCTACACTATCAGACAAGTCAATATTAAGTACACTATTTCCTAAGCTATCAACACAAGTCACTGTTTCATACACACCATCACAAGGTAAAGCTTCAAACACAAAAACACCATTCTTATAAACATAAATTGAACCATTCAAATCATTAAAAGAATATTTAAAACCTTGTCTGAACAATGCATGAAATGAAATAATGTTTCTCGTCATCTCAGACGAATAGCAACAATTTATTAAGTCTAATCTAACATCATTACTAAGCAATAGTTGATAAACTCTGATCTTGGTCACTGGTGAAGACTTTCTGTTCCCCATGATCAAGTTTATCCTCCCATGCTCTATCTCCTCACTTTCCTTTAGCCCCGGCAAATCAGAACGGATATGAAAACCACATTCTGTATCAAGGACCCATGAACGAGAAGATAATGAGTTATTAGCAGAAATAGTGTAAATACCTGCCGAGGATGGCTTCACTTTGCCATCCTTGATATTTTGCAGATATTGTGGGCAAGATCTCTTCCAATGCCCCTTTTGATTGCAGTAAAAACAAATGGCCTCTTTTGGATCAGAAACATGGGGAGTGGAACCATTGGGCTTAGCCTTCGGGCCATTACTAGATGACACAGCTTGAGCCTTGCTCTTCCAGTTTTGCTTGGGAGGACCTTTCCTCATCTTCCCCTTTCCCTGTCCAATGGCCAAGACAGGGGCACTTGTAGGTGTGGAGGGTATACTTTTACCCTTCATCCCTGCCTCAGTTGTCTGCAACAAGTTGTGCAATTGGGCCAAAGTCTGCTCAGTGTTGTTCAAATGGTAAGTTAAGATAAACTGACCATAACAATCAGGCAACGAGTTCAAGACCATGTCAATGGCCAATTCCTCATCGAAGTGAATGTTGAGCTTGACCAAACGCTCTATGTAGCGTTGCATTCTTTGCACATGAGATACAATCGTTCCCCTTCTTTCATCTTGCAAGCCATGAGTGACTTGACTACCTCAAACTTTTCTTGACGAGCTCGCTAATGGTACTTTTCCATAAGGTCCTTGTTCATCTCAAAAGGCCAGTAGTCCTCATAATACCTCTGCAATTCTGGGGACATGGTTGCAACCATGATGCATGCCACTTTGGTAGCATCATCATAGTGTTTCTTGTAGGCAGCATACTCTTCGGGAGTGGCTTTTGACTCATCAAGTTCTTTGAGCTCCTTTTCAAGGACATACTCTTTGTCCTCGAATCTAACCGCCATCTTGATGTTACGCATCCAATCGTTATAGTTGGAGCCATCCATAACGACTTTGGAGCAGATGTTTAGTAGAGAGAAGTAGTGGCTGGAGGATGATGAAGCAGAAGTGTTTCTAGGGGTAGACATCTGAAAATAAAGATAGTTTTAGTTAGATTACAAGACACCTCAATATAATAACCCAAAGATATCATATCAAGGTTAGGACCCAACTATGACGATTTACAACTTAGAAATGGGATGTCGAGATCCAAGTTCAAATCTCATAAAGGTAGGTGAATGACGATTCACCAATTCCACCATTAGGAAAAATAAACGAAGTGAAATTCCTAATTCTTTTGAGATACATTAAAACTATTTAATGGCATGTTTTAATCTCGGATTATGCTCTACTATTTGTGACTGGGATACCGAGGATCACAAACTAGATGTGAATAACCATGCAAATGTGCTTGGTAAGCTTATTGTCTTTATCATTAACTATTGATGTGCCGGTAAACCACACACGCTCCATCAAAATGATAATTATAAGATACCCATTACTACTCTTTATTAGTGCCTTTTAGTGTGCCGGTTAACCACACACGCTCCACTAACGACCAATAAAGCATAATGTGCAATTTCATGGATTAGCATACTTTTCACATTTTTCCTAAAGTAACTAGAGTTGGGATTTTGAAAAAATAGTGTTCTAGTACTTTCTTTAATAGCATATTACTTTTAATGGAAAGTAGTTGTCCTATCAAATCCGTTCTGCTAACGACCCTCCACTAATCAAGGAAGCGGTGGGTGAGAGTGGACACCCATTCAACTACCATTTTATAGGCAGTTTCCTTATACCCCCCTTATAGACTAGCTTCGTGAATGAGGCATACTAGCGATTTGACTGACCATATTCTTATACATATATAATATTTAACTTTTAATTATAGTATATATATAAGGTGTGTTTTAAAACATTTTAAAACTCCAAGGGTTTATATAAAAAAAAATTTCGAAATTTAAACTATTAAATTTTTAAATTTAAATAAACCAATTAATTAGATTTAATATTTATCTATTAATTAACTTTTAATTAATTTATTAAATCTTGTAAGGATTATCTAATTAAATTAAACAATTAATTTAATCCTAATCCATATCCCTTCTAGATTTCGAAAATATGGGGATAGGATAATTTCCTTATTTTTCTCAATTATCCAATAAGGCAACTATTATCCAAAACAAAGAAACCCTAATCTTTATAGCATATTTTGAAATTTCCAAGGGAGGAGGCTAGGGTTTTCAAAACCCTAACCCTAATTTCGATTAGGGTTCTTTGGAGGCTAGGGTTTTCAAAAACCCTTTGATCCACAACCCTAAAAATCAAAAAAAAATGGCCTTGAGGGTTTAATAGCTATAAACCCTAATTTGCAATTCAACAATTATAACAATTCAATTTAAAACAAACAAAGGCTCTGATACCACTGATGGGTTTTAGGTAAAACAAATAAACTAGAAAACAATTCCTAAGTTCACATGCAACCTACTTTGGATCTATGTTTTATCTATTGAACATACAACTTTGAATTGCAAAACAAGAACCCTAGAGGAGAGAGGCTATAATCGAAATTTACAAACTAGGGTTTAGTAATTACATACCTTTCAATTGTTATAGTAAACAATTGATGATTCCCTTGATCTTGATCTTGATCTTCTTGGAAGCTTAGCACCACAAGTGTAATGCCTCTAATGGAATCACACCCAAACTAGCAAGAAGGAAAGTAGAGGAGAGAGGGAAGTGGGAGTATGCAAAATTTCGGCCCTTAGGGTTTCTTCAAAAGAAAAGAGTGACCAAAACATGAACCAGGAGGCTCCTTATATAGCTAAGGGATCTAGGGTTTAGGGGAAACCCTAGTTATACTTTGCTTAGGGCCTAAGCAAACCCAAGGGCCTTATCCAAGCCCCTATGGACGAAATTATTAGGGTTTCCCCTAAAGATTTCGTCCACCCTTATCCAAGGGGGTTCTAGAGCCTTCCACTCAACTATTAGATAATTGCAAACTAGTCCCTGCACCTTATAACTAATTCTTTTAACCCCGAAATTAATTCTAATTAATTTCTGGCTAACAATTAATTAAACAAAATAATTTCTTATTAATATATTAATCTTTTAACATATTAATAAATTCATTTATATTAATTTATTAATCTTATAATAAATTAATATCTCTCCTTTCATAATTTCCTTGTCCGGTTGCTAGGTTTGAGGGCAACCCAAAAGGACTGTGTTGCTATCAATTCAAGTACATACCAATTATAGTTATGGGCTTAGACACCTAATTCAACAGATGCAGCCGTTGGAGATTCTTGTATGGAAATGGGAGCATATCACCATGGATTTCATCATGAAGTTACCCCATACTATGCACGCAGTGGATTCAATTTGGGTCATCGTTGATCGTTTGACCAAGAGTGCACATTTTGTTTCGATTCAAGAGAGTATTTATGCAGAGAAGTTGGTTGAGGTTTACATCCGATAGGTTGTGGCCCGGCATGGGGTGCCTTTTCCATGGTTTCTGGCAGGGATGTCAGTTTTGGAAGAGGTTCCATGATGATGAGTTGGGTACTCATCTCCATTTTAGCACAACATTCCATCCGGAGACTGATGGTCAGAGCAAGAGGACTATTCAAACCCTAGAGGATATGTTGCGGGCGTATGTTTTAGACTTTGGTGGGAGTTGGGAAACGTATTTTCCGTTAGCATAATTTTCTTATAACAATAGTTATCACGGCAGCATTGATCGACCTCCTTTCGATATGCTCTACGGGAGGAAATGTAAGACCTCAATTTATTGGGGTGAGGTCGGTCAGCGGGTTCTGAGGAGTACCGAAGTGGTACATAAGATCACTGAGTTGATTCATTAGGTTTGTAGTAGGCTCCAGACAACCCAGAGTCGACAGAAGAGTTATGCCGACAGACGCCGATCAGACATAGAGTTCTAGGTGGGGGATATGGTTCTCCTGTAGGTGTTACCTTGGAAAGGTGTCATCCGATTCAGGAAGATGGACAAGTTGGGTCCCAGTTATATTGGACTTTCAGGGTTTTGGCTCGGGCTGGCCAGGTTGCTTATCGCTTAGATCTTCCAGATGAGCTCGATCAGATTTATGGCACGTTCCATATCTCTCAGTTGTCGAAGTGTGTAGTGGATGATTCTGCATTCGTACCATTGGAGGATATTTAGGTGGATGACCGCCTGAATTATATTGAGAGATCGGTGACAATTCTTGACCGGAAGACTAATACCTTGAGGAACAAGGTTGTGGAGTTGGTGAAGGTGCAATGGAAGCACCGTAAGGGTTCAGAGTGGACTTAGGATCCGTAGGAAGAGATAAGGGAGCACTACCCTAAATTATTTGGAGCAGAAGACTTTAAGGACTAAGTCTGATTCAAGTAGGGGAGAATTATAACACTTGAATGGGTATGTTTCCTTTTAACCCTTCGTGTTACACCCCCAAACAAGAATGGCGGAAACGTCTGGGGATGGATGACTTTCATGTATTTTCTCATAACATAATGCATAATAGTCACCAAAACAAACACAACCATCATAAATATAATTGAAAAAGTTACATTGTTGTGAGAGTTACATGTTTCAAAATCAATTACAATATGATGATAAAAAGATTTGTCTGACGCTTTAGTGTCCCATCCTCAAAAGCTGGTTGTTACCTGTTTTAGTGATTTCCTAATAATACAAGTGGTTTGAAAAAGTATCAACAAGTATGTTGGTGAGTTCATAAGAATTTGTATGAAGTGTTGAAAGCCTTTCTTTGTAAAATGATAGTGTTCGTTCCAGAAAAATCCAATATTTTCCTTAAAAATGAGTTGTGGTCTTAGAACCCTAAGACTGAAATGTACAAGTATTTTCCATACTTAAAATAGTAATATACAGTTTTAATTTATATACAACGGTTTGAATGAAAGTTTCCCCATAAACTAAATGTATCGTTGTTTCCTCATGTGAATTATTATAACCATGCTCTGATATAGATGGCCTGTCGCGACGTTCTTGAGGCATCGAAATGTGATGACATTTGTCACCCAAGACCTGATGGTCTAACTGTAGCTAACAGCTAGGGTGCGGGATTGTCAGTCTCGTATAGATCTATATACAAGTATCACGCTCTCTTACGGGAGACTTTGGTTATTATACATGACTTTTGCAGGTACTCTGGTAGGTAGGGTGAACACTTCGTCTCACAAAAATTGATTCAAAGACTTTACGTTTGCTTGAAATGAAAACCTTTTCTTGTGTGATTATCACTTTACCATGATAATAAAATAGTATGAAATAATTATATATGTATTTTATATAATTATACACTTTGCTCAACATGTTGCAAAAGCGTTAAAGATTCATAAACTATACTTGTGTAGTTTATTATGTTAATTCATTTCGTACCTATATATACATATATAGTGTTTAGTATACATAGATATCCATAAATAACAAGTATTTTACATCTAGCACAAGTAAGTGGGTCTTTAGTATGAAAATGTCCATTTTTCTAGTTTTTGACTTTTAACGTCACAAACGACAAATAGTGAAAATATAGTTACGTAAAACTTATTTTTACTTTTTTTTGTGATTTTTAGGTCAGGTTAACTTTATATGTTTTAAACAACATTTTTTTTGTCAAAACCCAGAAAAATGGTGTCATAACCAAGTTATGACCATTTTTGCTAGAAAACCCATTTACATAAATTGATAGACTTTTGGAGTTTTCTTTTTGTAAAACTAAAACCTTAGTATTTTGACTAGTTTCAAGACATGTATCCACAGTAACATATTTTGGTCTAGATCTCACAAAAATGGTGTAATAAGTTGGTTATAACCATTTTTGCTAGATTATCCATATTGTGTTCATAAAAACTCTAGTTTTATAGCTTTGAGTCTATGACTTTTTCATGAGAACATCTAGCATGTTTATACTTGTTTTTCATAGATTTGTATTTTAAAAAAAAACTTTTTCATATAAAAGTTCATAAAGCTTGATAATAACATCATTTCATGTATTTAGCACTCTTACACAACATATAAGCAAGTATTTATAACAACTTGTATATTATACTTGTTTACTAGTATTTTACTTATATTCTCCCCCAAAAACTTAGAAAACTCAAAAATGTAGCGGTGTGAACTCACCTTATGGGTGTTTGCTTGATGAAAGAAAGGTTGTAGATGTAAGATTCAATTCAAGAACACTTGAAGAACACCTTGAAGAACATTTTGAAGATTTGAAGATTCTATGAATAGTAACACATGAAATGTGTGAGAATGGATTGAAACTAGTATAGAAGTGTGTAGAATAACTAGGAGATGAAGAAAGTACTTACCAAAACTTCAAGAACACTTGGAAGAACTTAGAGTTTAAAGATTGAAGCTTGATCTTGAAGAGAGAAAGTGAAAATGATGAAGATGGTAAAGAGAAATGGCCCTTTTGGCCGTGATTTTAAGAGAGAGAGAGAGAGAGAGAGAGAGAGAGAGAGAAAAGAGGGTGGGGGGGAGTTATGAGGGGTGTTAATGGGTAAAGGTAGGGGATTTGACTTGTTGGGGGAAAAGGGGACAATGGTGTCATATTTGGGTTTTATGACCCCTAAAAGTCAAAGCTAGTTACTCTTTTATAAAAACTAGCCATTTTTATAAAATAGTGTGGTTTTTTTATAAAAATGATGGGGCTTTTATTAGAAAGTAAGGTATAAAGTATGTATAAATAATTAATTTGAATTAGAAAATTTCAAATTATTATAAGGAACATTGTGATAAATTAATAATACGCTACATGAATAGTTAGGTCGTATTTTCAAGTTTGTTTCATTAAACTTTGGTGCTTAGATGGGTATAGACTTCGTCGCATTTGGTGACGAATTCACTAAAAAGTTGTGTGTGTAGCCTTTGTCATGAATTTGCCACATACTACTAGGTGTATGAACTCTGCTACCTTTGTGTTACGAATATTATTTATTACCAAATAATATATAACTGGATTATTTATTATTTTATTAACCCTAATTAGCGTTTTTATTTGATAGTTGGCAATCCCAAGTGATACGTTGTATTATAATTGTAAGTTGTACATAAGAAACATTAGGTAACATAGCGTTTATCCTAAAACCCTAATACTTGTCGAGTTGACTTGGTTGACTTATTGACTTTGTTAGCTTTGGTTGACCCAAAATTGACAGTTGTCACACTTTGTAATTTAAACAATCGCATTTTTTGGTCCTTGAGGCTAGTACGTGGGTCGTACTATAGTGTACGCTTAGCGTACTAGCTGGTGATGGTCGCCAGCATTGCCCATGTATAGTGGGCGTACATGGGGTTACGCTGGGCATAATCTGGGTAACTTGAAACCCTAACTTTTAGGGTTTAACCCCTATATAAGCTAATTAAGTCCCATGAGTTGGCCTCTTACCAGCCTCCATATCTCCTAAACCTTAAATTTTGATCCTTATCCATCATTTTGTGTCTTTGAGCTCTTGAGAAGATAAGTTGGTGTTTTATTACTCATTTTGAAGGGATAAAAGAAGATGGAAGGTTCATTGCTTGGTGTGAAGCTTAGAGATCCATAATCATCATTCCTTTTGCAAGTCATTTGAGGTATAAAGATCTTATCTTGACAGCTACTTATATGGATCTTCTTTTGGACTTGTTTATGGCCACTTTAGGCCCCGTTTGGTAGTTGCTGATTGAGAAAGTGCTGACTCGGAAAGATTTGTCTGGGTACTAAATTCTGACTGAGTAAGAAACCATGTCGTTTGATTGTACATCTGACTGAATGTTCTGATCGATTAAAAATGACTATTTTACCCTGCATGGTTGAAGTTGTTGAATAATTATAATAACATACATATGCCTATTCAATATAAAATCCAAACAAATTATTTCAAAACAACACAACTCAAAAATCAAAATCCCAACAGAGCAACTATTAATCTACCATCAAATTATTATTAATTTTGTTAGAAACTTTTATAATTGCTGACAATCCACAAGAAATTCATATTCTTCTAGGCTACTACTCCAAGAATCCTCAAATCAAGAACAATATATAAGACTTATAACTTCGTGGTGTACAAATCATCTTATCAGATCATTATATTTTAATTTTGGGCTATCATTGTCACAAAATATCATCATGAGCAGTAATTCCCTACCTCTCGATGGAACATTCATAACTTTTCTTCTTCCACTAGTGCCCTTAATCTCATTGTTGATGGTTGTGTTACCATCTTTCTTTTCATCTCTGGTATTCACAATCACAGACCCAAACTTGTTCCCTCTTCAATGTTTGGTAAGTGGTAACTCTAGTTTCAATAGCTTTGATGATGAAGAAGAAACTACTTTCTTATGTGAGATTATAGACTTGATTTTGAAAAATCTGATCAATATCAAAATATGATCTTCTGTGAGATTATAAACCTAGTTGATGAAGGATCCTATCCTAGTGGGAATAAAGGATAATACCAGGAAGCATTCCCTGGAATTCATAATCTCCAAAAATAACATTCAATAGAAGATATGTATGTATGTGTTCAGGTATCAAACAACCAACATAAGCACAATTACTTGAAAAATCATAACTTTATCTCTCTTAACAGCAAAATAACATTCAAGAGCAAAAGATAGTCAAGAACAAACAGAAAAAACTGGAACTTTCCCATTCAGATTTTGAAAAATCAAGAGCACAAATCGGAACAGCAAAATAATCAGAATTTTTATCCCTCTCAACAGTAAAAATTGGAACTTTTATGACATCGATTTCATGAATTAAGAGTAAAAAGGAGCCGCTGAAAGAGGATGAAGAAAGGAGAATGCGTACCTGATGAGAATAGGAGAACCTGCGATTGAAGGTGTTGGAAGAATCGATTTCAAGGATCGATTGAAGGGGCTGGAAGAATCGATTTAAAGAATCGGTTTCAAAAACAAACTCATGAAGGAGGCGTGAAAGACGAATCGTAAGGAGGGAACAACTTGGAAACGCTTCTTCCTTTCTCAGTCAGTCGATTCTTTTCTTCTAACCAGGTCAGGCCTCTCTTACCGAGTAAGATGGACAAAATTGATTTACCAAATTGTTTTGGCTGATCGAGCCAGTCAAAAACGTCTGACCCAACTCGGTCAAACATGTAACAAACAGGCCCTTAGTCCCTTTTTGGTTAATCTTTGTGAGCTAGGGTCGTTTCAGAAGCCTAACCTTCTAGATCTAGGCATTTTAGGGTCCCCTTGTCCATAAAAATGCAAGCTTGGAGGTGTTTATGGACTCATGCATGTGTTAAGACCCCTTTGTTAAGTATTTTGAGCTTTAGAGCCCTATTAAGCCATGTATGCACATAAAGTTGCCAACTTTTGTGTGATAAGTCACCTTAAATAAGTCATCTCTAGAATATGAAGCAATGGTTAAACGGATTAAGTGCTTAATAGAATTGTTAAGGAACCTGGAGAGTACACTAGGCGTACCCAGATAGTACGCTACACGTACTGACCCTGGAGTGGGTATGCTAAGCGTACCAGCTGAGTATGCCACGCGTACTCAGAAGATGGGCCAAATGGACTTAGCATTCTCGGTTTGGTTCATAGAGGGGATTTCTTCAATTGGGCCTTGTTGGACCATTAGACCTTCATTTTGGGCCTTTGGCAAGTACTATGGGGTTCCTTTGGTTGTGGGTCGATAATGGACTTTGGGCCCAATTTAAAAATTTTGGCCATATTTAGGCCTTGGAGGATTATTTTGGAAATTGGACTTTTTGGAAATTTAAATTAGGCATTGGCCTTGGGATAATTTAGGAATGAGTATAAGGTCTTCTACCTTAGATTAGACTCCTTGTGTGATTCGGGATCCAATTATTAATTTGATGTTATTTGTGATTATAGCGCGGGGATTATTTTAGTGGGCCAGCAGCCAGAGATTTATCTGTGAGATTCAACAGTGTGATGTGAGTTTCATCACTATGCTTAGCGGTTCAAAGGCACTGACTCTTGCATGTGTTATGTGTATATGTTTACCTGGTGTGGCCCGATGTTGGGCGGGGCCCAATGACTATACTTTATTCTATTATCTTTTTTTATTATCGTGTGTGTTTGTTTTTTTATATGATTATATTTTTATATGTATACTTGGCGGGGATTGATGCCAAGCAGGGCCTAATGACTGATAGATATGTATAACAAGCGGGGCTCGATGCCGGGTGGGGCGCATTATGTGTTTATTTATGTATGTTTGGTATGTGGTATTCCAGGGAACTCACTAGGCTTTGTGCTTATGGCTTTTCAGTTTTATGTTTCAGGTACTTCTGGTGCAAAAAGGAAGAGCTCGGGGTGATTGCATTGCATACACATTTTGTTCCACATTTGATGTTTTGATAAAATTGTTACATTTGAGGTCTTTTGATGATGTCTTAAACATTGTTTTATTAAATAAAAATGAAATTTTAGGGACGTTACAGGATCCACAAGAAAGAAAAGAGTATGATACGATATCGAAAAGAAATACAAATCCTAAAGACATATAGCAAATAACATCTAACTCTCATCACCCTCCCCCCCCCCCTCTTAAGAATCTAAAGCAACCTGATTAAGTCAGTCTACACTGTGATTCTAAACATCGGCCTCTTTATTCAGGTCATTCATGGCTCTGATACTAACTTGAAACACCATGATTTTTCACCCAAAAATTTTCTTTTATCTTTAACAAATTTTAATCATAAAACGTTAGCATAAATCTTATTAAGAAAACACCACCAGTGTTACTTGAAAATCTTTCACAAAAACCATTCATAACTCAAAGTTGTAAAATTCAAACCAAAAGAAGTTCCAACCCAAATGTAAATGAAACATCACATCAAGTCTCAAACCGGTATCATTACTAGTATCAAACCATAACTACCCAAAAGATCCCAACCTCATCAAGCCATCAATATCAAGCTACATGTACCTATGTCAAAGCCACAACAATAGGCAAGAAACAAGTTCTAGCACAGAACAATGAGTCAATCTCAAGTACATAGAATGGAAACAAAGCATACTTGTATAATATGTAAAAACATGCAATCACACTAATCCATTCATCATTCATCGATAGTCACTACTATATAGTTGCATATATAAATCTGGAAGTTCTTTTCATCATAGTAATTATTAATTTGTTTTCTTCCATGTAATTACTATTAATGTACCTTGTTAACTAAGGTGTAATACATCGCTAAACTCCCCAAGGAAGACCCCATCCACTACTAACGTGACATGGCGACCCAATGCACTAAATGAGGTGTGACCACCATTCGTAACACTGTCCCTGGTACTATGTGTTCATTGTCGTTCGCTACCAACGTGACCTAGTTCTCCGTTCTTACTACTCTAGCTATGCATGTGCAACATGATGTGTTCTCATTCAAGGGTGGTATATGGCTCCTCTATGAGTATACCTACACCTAAACATGATGTTTGTATATGGCATCCATGATTGTCAACATCACTCCAGACCCACTACACCAACATGCACAAGAACCATGTTTCGAGATGGTTATCTAGAAAACCAATCGACATCGACTTGGCTTAAGCTCTTTTCTCTAACGATATCCTTCCATCGTGATATCCTATAAGGGTATTTACCTACGTTAGGTTACTACCCTGTTACCCCTACTCTGTGTATTCCTCTCTTACTTTAATTAATTGTGTAATTAATTAATTTACTCATATGGGAAAACACACACCTCACCAATATCATTATGTAACCATTCTTGTGAATTATTATCAATGAATCCATGGCATACTACATCTCATATCAAACATCAAAGGCATACTCACATAATTACCACAAAACATTATATTGTAACATGTATAGAGTTACGCCTTTTAACAATCAACCTTTAGCATGCATTTCCTAACTTCATTCAAGTGTGACAAAACATAATTCACATGCAAAAACAACACAAATTTAATTACATGCACAACCTTACCACTAGCATAGCCCAACTTCCTCTATTTATGCAATGTTTGATCAAATTAGGAATTCTAGCATACCAAGGATTTCCTAAATCATTTATTTATGTATATACTTCATACTATCTATTTCTTGCATGCCATACTTTCCAAGTTATAGTAGCTCACAAAAAAATAGTCATAACATAAGTACAATACCAAGCTAACTTTCCATTACAAGTGCCTAAACTACCATGAGAAATGACTCACCTCTATTCCAAGATATGTGGAGAAACGAACAGAGGAAAGACATATTCAAACAAATAATCGAACACCCCTAAAATATTACACATATAGTTGATGAAAAACATAACATATAATAAAAATGGTTCTGTCCAAACAGGTTTCACGTCATGGCCAAAAGGGTTCCACGTCTTGGGCCAAGCATTCCTCGCGATTTAGCCGATCAGATTCCTTCGCCACCACATGACACTTAGACGTTTACATAGTGGTAAAAATGAACATTATGATTTGACCGGTCAACTCTCTATCATCACGATGTGGTAACTCAACATCAACATCGTGGCACGAATCAGACGTGATTCTAGTTGCTTAAAGTCATGTCGCCACAATGTGACAGATGGATGCTTACGTCGTGAAAACTAACTATTACGGTTTTGAATAAACTATTTGATCTCCTCCTTTTGCTCAATTAGGTATGATCAAAGCCTCAATTGAGATCATCTTAACCCCTCAATACCATTTCCAAGTGACTAGAATGATTGGGACAAGAATGAGACCAACCAACACACCAAAACCTAGAACTTTGGATCATCCAAGATTTCTCCTAGTGTGTAGTTTGTAGAACATCAAAATGAATCAAAGGAAGATATTCTTACCTTCTGGAAATCCGTAATTGAATCACCAAGATGATATCTTTGAAAAAAGCTTCAAGAACTCCACCGAAAGTCCTCCCAAAACACCCATAGCTTCACCTTTCTTCTTCACTTCAACTCACCACTAATTGCAAGAACCCTAGAACACTCTCTGAACAAGGTGGAGGCTTAGATTAGGGTTTCTTGTCTGAAAATGGCTATAAATTCCCGTTTTTAGGGTTAAGCGAAGTATAAATACTTGGTAATTTTCATGTTAGGCCCTCAAAGTGTAAATTGCCCCATGACCTTGTATATAAATAAGAATCATTTTCTAGAACTTTAACCCCTTAAAGTTAACTTTAACAATTACAAAAGTAACTTAACATGAAAATGTAACGGAACTAACCTCAATGGCAAAGGGGGAAAATTTAGGTCGTCACAATCCCCCCCCCCCTCCCTTAAGAGGTTTTCGTTCCAGAATTGGGAACCAAAACAAACAAGTGAGGATAACAAGCCCTCATATCATCCTCAAGCTCCCAAATCATGACAACTCAATGTTTTTTCTTCCACAATAACTTCACAAGTTTCACCCGCTTCTTTCGTAGTTGCTTGGTTTCACGCTCCAAGATTGCTTCGGTTTCCTCTACTAGTTGTTTAGACTTCTTAACCCGTAACTCATCAAATGGTAAAATGGTTGGTTCTTCAGCTAGACATTTTTGTAGGTAACATACATGGAACACATCGTGTATCCCTTATAACTCTTGAGTTAGAACCCAATCCATCACTATAACATAATAATGTAACATAAATACATAGCAAATACTAGCATGTCCTTACCCTTAGTAACTATCCTTCCCAAGTTCCCTGTCATTTACCACTTCTCAATTAAGTCCTTCGTTGGTCATTCATACATAATCCTGATAACTGGTCTACCCCATTTACTCTAACCAAACATAACTCCTAACAACACCATACAATAACCAGGCAAGACCCTACCAGTCTAGCATAAAATGACACTAAGTGTCCCATACTGCACATATACACAAAGGAGTTATCTCAACCACTAGCATACTTGTTCTCTAACAGCACCTCTATCATGTCAATCAAAGGACATATAATGGGATACGTGGCATAGTGAGAAACTCACTTGAACCGCAGAACCGGAGAAGCTCGTCCGCACTCTAACTCCTTACACTGCTCAATCTCGCAGACCAACTAACCACCAAAAGAGATAAATCGTCAATCAATAATCCAAGTCCCCCAAATTTGACCCCAAGTCAAACTGGTCAAAATACAATGGTCAAGGTCCATAAAGTAAATGTTTAACTTGTCCAAAGCCAACGTCACATCATGACAACCCATGTGTCATGTTGTGAGAGATCAATGACAAAACAGTCTCGATTTCGAGCACCGCCACGTCATGACAAACCCCTTGTCACGTCGTTACTTCTGGAAGAAAGCCAAATCTTCATTAAGTACTTAAATCCTTCATATCAAGGCCTGTAACTTCATATATAGTTCCTTTCACTGACTTAATGGGTAAAGTTTCCATCTTTATCTATTAGGACTCTGTCACACCCCCAAATCGAAACGAAGGAAATGTTCGGGGGTGGATGACGTCATGTGTAGTATCACAACAATTGCACATAATAATCAAAGTAAACACAATCATTACATTAAGATATGAATATTTACATCTGTTAGAAACATAGTTTATATACATAAAAATTAAGTAACAAAAATATAGAGATGAGACTCCGTATGCTCCCACTTGTCAAAAGCCAGCAAGAGTACCTGTCTACAGATGCCCTAAGAATACAAGCGATTTTGAAAACGTATCGGCATAAAGCTGGTGAGTTCATAAGCATGATTTTGTAATGAAAACCTGTCATTGAATTTGTATAAAATGTTTGTTTGCTTTCCAAGAAAATCCAATATTTTCTAACATATGTTTGTTGTTGTGTTCTGTTTGAAAACCCTGGTTACCACCAGTATGTATAATATGTTCTGTTTGATTTGTATGAAAACTCTTGTATGAAATCCTTGGCTATCACTAGTGATGTAAATAATGTATATAATGTTATTCTGATTGTTTGTAAAGTACTGATGTTTATCTGGGAAAATCCTATATTTTCCTTTGAATATGTGTTGTTGCTTTAATGGTTTTGAAACTATAAGGCGCAAGTATTTTCCATACTTATGTTATTAAAGCAATTGTTCATGAGAAGTATATTATTACTTAACTATATCGTTACTATCTACTGACGAGTTGTTATAACCATACTAAACTGATACAACGTGAATCGGACGCCAATATCCTTTATGACTTTGTCACCTGTAAAGCTGTCTGTCCTACTGTAGCTAATAGCAAGGCGCGGGGTTGTCAATCCCGTATAGATCTATACACAAAATCACATTCTCCCTCCAGGAGACTCTGGTTCATAAGGGTAGTCCTCCACTTAGTTAAGTTTCTAAGTGCCCAAGGACGTATCTCCCAACTAGATTAATGACTTTACAAGTAATAATACGTGAAACGTAATGTTCTTTTGTACTTGAATCTGATGTATGTGTTGTAGAGTAAAAATAATTATACTTAAATAATTATTTAATATGCTACTCTTGTATGCAAAAAGTAGTAATGTATGCCATAAATTATATACATTTGCTTAGCGAAAAGTGTCCTTTATGCTCCAGATAACACAAAAGAAATAAAATATCTATGTATTTTGTAGAAATCGTTAGTCTGAATCAATCGCATCAGTTTAAAACTTAATGAAGTCCTTTTTGATTTAGTTCACCAAAAATCATATGTGTTTGGCTTGTATTCCCCCTGAAAACGTTAAAAATCATAAAGTGTAGGGGTATAAACTCACATGTAATGAGTGATTTGAGTGTAGGATCGATTTTAGGATGCTAAGTGTCAAATGAAGTCTCGAACACAAACGGATCCTATTTAGCATATAATGACACATATATGTGTTAAACTAGTGTATATCACCACTATTTATGATAGGGAACCACCCTAGGGACTAGGAAACACTTGAAACTATGTGCCAAAATCACATATGATTGAACAAGGGAGGTTTACGGCCACACAATGATATGTACGGCCAAGGGGAGTACGGCCCATGAGTGTATGGCCGTACACTCATGAAGAAGTGTGCATTTGAGGTGTTTTAAGGCCCTCGGAAGCATCAAGTAAGCGTTCTTGGTCCCATGCTTAGTTTTAATGGAAGTTTAAGGCCAATAAAGAGCATCAAAGAGGGTTTACGGCCCGATGAGGTGTGTATAGTCTTACACCCCTCATGTTCATGCCATGTTAGTCGATTTTAAGATGAATAACAAGCATTTCTAGTAGATAGCAAGCTTAGGAAGCAGTTGCTTATGATTTGGAAGCTTGTTGAGGGTTTACAGCCACCAAGAACTAGTGTGTGTTCTTGGTGTTCTTGGTGAAAGATGAAGATCTAGCCAAAGATGAAATTCATGGAATGAAACATGGATTCTTCACTAATAAAGCATAGAAGAAACTAATCAAAGTAGGAAACACTTACATCTTTGAAGATCTAGGGGAGAACTTGATGATAGTAGAGAGAGAGAGAGAGAGATTTCGAGTTCTTGGCTTGGACGTGCGAGAAGTGTTGAAAAATAGCTAAGTATCACTTATATAGGGAGAGTGTACGACCATGAGGGGTGTACGGCCGTACACTCCTCTTGAAGGAGTGTTTGGCCAGAATGTTATGCTATGACTTAAAATAACTCATCCTTGAACCCAAACATTGATTGTACTAGGCTTAGAACAATCAAACAGATCTTAAACAATGCTAAAAGGTAGCAGAAATGAAACTGAATTTGATTTGAATTGATTGACTTTACAAAACAGAATTCCAAGTTGTCACATCATCCCCCCGTTAAAGGGAATTTCGTCCCAAAATTCAAACATAGAATACAAATCATGGACTCAGAAAAAGATGAGGATGTTTTTGTTTCATTTGATATTCGCGCTCCCAAGTGAACTTAGGTCCCCGCTTGGCATTCCAGCGGACCTTCACTATCGTTATGCGAATTTGTTTCGTTCGTTTGATTTCTCCATCCATGATTTCGACTGGTTATTCCACGAAGTTAAGGTTCTCGTTGGTCTCGATCTCATCAAGAGGGATCACAAGGGTTTCGTCAGATAAACACTTTTTAAGATTCCAGACGTGGAAGACGGGATGAATATTGCTAAGCTCTTGGGGTAAACCAAGTTTGTATGCTACAGGACCGATCCTAGAAAGGATCTTGAATGGTCCTATGTATCTCAGATTCAGCTTTCCAAAGCGTATCATGCTTTTACAGGGTGATACCTTCAACAGAACACGGTCACCAACCTAGAACTCCAAGGGTTTTCATCTCTTATCGGCGTAGCTCTTTTGTCTTTCTCTTGAAGCCTTTAGTCGTTCCCGGCTTTGTACGATCTTTTCTGTAGTTTCACAAATGATTTCTGGGCCTGTGAGAGTGCTGTCAGGGACTTGTCCCTTGGCTAGCTACGTGTCTCCTACCTCAACCCAGCACAGAGGGGATCTATACTTACGGCCATAGAGGGCTTCGAACGGTGCAGCCTTGATACTGGTATGATAGCTGTTGTTGTAGGAGAATTCGACCAAGGTAAATGGGTGTCCCACGACTTAACAAAATCTTTGACACATGCTCTCAACACGTCTTCCAAGGTCTGAATGGTCCTCTCACTCTGCCCGTCTGTTTGGGGATGGTAAGTTGTGCTCTTATCTAGCTTAGTTCCAAGAGCCTTCTGCAGTGACTGCCAAAATCTCAAGGTAAATCTGATATCCTGATCGGAGATAATGGACACAGGCACACCATGCAAACAAACTATCTCTTGAATGTATATCCGAGTCAGTCTCTCCATCTTGAAGGTTTCTTTGATTGCCATAAAATGGGCAGATTTTATTAGTCCACCGACAATTACCCATATGGTATCGTACCCACTCGAAGATTTGGGCAGTTTAGTGATAAAATCCATAGTAATCCTCTCCCACTTCGACTTAGGTATTTCCAGCTACCGAAGCAAACCTGAGGGCTTTTGGTATTCAACCTTCACCTTGGCGCAAGTCAGGCACTTGCCCACGAAGGTAGCGATCTCTGCTTTCATGTTTGGCCACAAATATAACTTCTTAAGATCCAGGCACATCTTATCCGAACCTGGGTGAATGGAGTATCTAGTCTTGTGAGCTTTGTTCATGACAACCTTCCTGTACCCACCGAACTTTGGGGTCCAGATCCGGTTCATGAAATAGTAGACTTCATCTCCCTTTATCTCTAAGTTCTTTTCCATTCCCCTTAGGGCTTCATCTGGCATGTTCTCTGGTTTTAAGGCCTCCAGCTGAGCCTCTTTGATTTGCGCGGATAAATGGGAATGGATGGTCATTGTCAGTGCCTTCACTCTACGACCTGAATTCCATTTCTAGTTGACGTCATCTGCTACCACATTGGCCTGGCCTGGATGATAGCATATCTCTCACTCATAATCATTGAGTAACTCCACCCATCACCGTTGTCTCATGTTCAACTCTTTCTGATTGAAAATATGTTGTAGACTTTTATGCTCGGTGAAGACAGTGCACTTGGTTTAGTAGAGATAATGTCTCCATATCTTTAATGCGAAGACCACTGCTCCTAACTCCAGGTCATGAGTTGTATAACTGACTTTGTGTGCTTTCAGTTGTCATGAGGCATAAGCAATGACCTTACCTCGCTGCATGAGCACATAGCCTAGGCCTTGATTGGATGCATCGCAATAGACAAGGAAGTCTTCTGTCCCTTCAGGCAGAGACAAGATAGGTGCGCTGCATAAATCCTGCTTCACTGTGTGGAATGTAGTGTCTTGATTTTCTTCCCAATAAAATGGTACACCTTTCTGATTCATGGTGGTCAAAGGCTTAGCAATTCTGGAGAAATTTTGGATAAATATGCGATAATAGCCAGTGAGGCCCAAGAATTGACGGATTTCTGTGGGCGGCTTCAGTGCTGACCAACTCTATATCACTTTGATTTTGGAAGGGTCCACATGTATGCCTTCCTCGCTTACCACGTGACCAAGGAAAGTTACCTTTCGAATCCAGAATTCGCACCTGGAAAACTTTGCATAAAGTTTTTCCACCCTTAATGTTTCTAGCACTAGCCTCAAGTGCTGTCTACGATCTTCCTCACTTTTGGAATAGACAAGTATATCATCAATGAATACTATCACGAACATGTCCAGGAAAGGGCGGCACACCCGATTCATCAAATCCATGAATATCGTCAGTGCGTTGATTAGACCAAAGGGCATTACTAAAAACTCATAATGACCATATCGACTCCGAAATGTTGTCTTAGGAACATCACCCTCATAGACTCGTAGCTGATGGTACCCTAATCTTAGGTCTATTTTCGAGAAGTAGCTGGCTCCTTGAAGTTGATCGAAGAGGTCATCGATTCGGGGGAGAGGATAACAATTTTTGACAGTACGCTTGTTCAGTTCGCGATAATCAATGCACATCCGAAAATATTCATCCTTCTTTTTCATAAATAAGACTGGGGTTCCCCAGGGTGAGTAACTCGGTCTGATGAATCCTTTGCTGAGTAGCTTATTGAGCTGGCTGGATAACTCTTCCATTCTTGTTGGCGCTAGACGGTATGTGGATTTAGCTACGGGGGTAGCTCCAGGGATTAAGTCGATACGGAACTCTACTTGGCGCTCAGGAGGGATTTCGGAAAGATCTTTGGGGAAAACATCTTGAAAGTTGCAGACTTTGGGGATGCTCTCAAGGTCTTTAACTTCCTGCTTCTCATTAACGATATGGGCTAGGAATTCATGGCATTCCTTTCGCAAATATTTTTGGGCTTTGATGCATGAAATGATACGAAGGTTCGAGCTGAGTTTATCACCATAAATAATGAGAGCTTTGCTAGAGGGAAGGTTGAGGCGAATGGATTTTTCATAACAAAAGATATTAGCACGATTGGGGCTCAACCAATCCATGTCGATGATGACATCGAAGCTTTTTATGGAAACTGGCATCAGATCGATTGGAAAGGAATGGTCATTTAGGGTAAGAGTACAGTCGATGAATATGTCGTTAGTGCTTTCTTTCTTTCTGTTTTCCATCTCAACAGTGAATGTTTTGGTTAAGGGTTGGGGTTTATGTTTGAGAAGATGCTTGAATGGATGACTAACAAAACTTCTCTCCGCACCAAAATCGAAAAGAATGCATGCGTAAGAGTTGTCAAGGAGGAACGTACCCGTAACAATGGTGGGATTAGCAACTACCTCCTCCTGGCCCATTGCTAGCACTCTCCCTGTGTTGCCAGTTGTTGTTGCCTTTGGGAAATTTCTCTTGTAGTGCCCGACCTCTCCACATCCATAACAGGCTGGACTAACTACTCTAGAAGGTTGATTAGTTAGTTGGGCTGGTGTCTTGCAACCTCGAGCTGTGTGCCCCTTCTAGCCACAGCTTTTGTATAGCATTTCACGGCATGTCCTGTGATGATGATAGTTACACTTGTCGCACCGAGGAAGGGTACTAGCATATCTACTGGTAGGTGCTTGAGTTGTAGGAGTAACGGCAGGAGTGGTAGTAGCATGAACTGCCACTACTTGTTGTTTCTTGGAGGACTCCTGCGATGACTGACCCTTCCGCTTTTTCCAGAACTTTTTCTTCCCACCACTTGCCTTTGGTGGTTCGGGAGTGGCTGCCACTTCGTCTAGATCAATGCCATGATCTATCAGGGTATGCGCCAGGCACTTGGCGTTGTCGAATGTGGAAGGCTTAGCAGCCAAGACATTTCCTTGAGTTGGGGGCGTCAATCCCCAAATGTATCTCTCTATCTTTTTGCTTTCCGGGGTGACCATTCCCGCACAGAGAAGAGCCAGATCACAGAATCTAGTTGTATAGGAGGCAATGTCAGAACCATTCATCTTCAGATTCCAAAGCTCGTGCTCCCAACTTCTACATCTCGCCCCTAGGGCAGTACTCTGCGAGCATGAGTTCCTTTAAACTTTCCCAACCCATGGCATTTGCCACTGGCAGGGTTAGGGATTTGACTCGACCATTCCACCAGGTCAATGCTCTATCAGTGAAGGTGCAAGCAGCAAAATTCACCTTGTTTACTTCGGAGCACGCACAGATCTCGAAGACTGATTCGATCTTCTCGATCCATCGGGTTAGGGCAATGACACCTCCATTGTCGTCAAAGGATATGGGCTTTGCGTTCATGAAGTCTTTGTAGTAACACTCCTTCTGGTGTCCCTGACCACCTTCAAGATTTTGAGGATAGGTACCACCTCCCGACCCGCTAGAGCTACCAGGATTTATCTGTGACATTGCGGCAGCCACAGCGGCTGTAACTGCTGCCTGGAACATGGTTGGATTGAACTGAGGAGGTGGTGGCGTCGGATCTATCGGGGGATTGTTGTTCTTTTTGTTGGGTCTTTTCTTCGGAGGCATCTTGTTCTACAATTAATCAGGAAGAAGAGGATGGTAAGTCCCTTAGACTTTGAATCAAGAGATATGAAACAAGATATATCTCAACCTGATAAACAAAGGTTCTACTAAGCGATAACAAAGAAAGTTACCGATGCAAGTAAACTATCGCGAGGAAGAAATAAGTAGCAACACTTGGAATGAATTTATACACTGTATTCGGCTCTTAGCTAAAATGCTCCTATAGTATTTTAATGGTGAATGTTTTGTTCTATCCATATATGTTGTCTATGCTTGGTAAGTTTTAGGCCTGTTGCAACACCATAGTCACTCCCAAACACATGTTGATCATGTCTCGAATAAATATAATTGATCATGCTATATTAACCCTAGACACGATTACATAACTGCCCAGGGTTAACCACAGTGTCCAGCATCCAAATACTTTTGTTTTGTTCTACTTATGATACTGTTTCTGGTACATATGTATACTTGTATACTTCTTATAAATTACTTATGTTTTAAAAGTATACTTTTAGTTCAGAGTACTTCGGCCCCTTAGCGTTTATAGTTGTATACCATGTAAGTTTCGGTATACTTGTTGGATTAGTGTCTAAGTCCATAACTATTTTGGTATGTACTTGACCCGATTATGAGCATGGTCCTTTTGGGTTGCCTTCACCATAGCAATATGTAGGATGAATTAAGGAGAGAAAGGTTTAATTATGATTTATTAATATATTATAAGAATAATATATTAAATGAGAAATCATATTGTTTAATTAATATTAGTCAAGAATTAACTAAGAATTAATTTTGTGGCTAAAAGAGATTAATTAAACTTAGGGGACTAGAATTGTAATTATAAGATAATTGAAATTCGGCTATGGATCACCTAGGAATATAGGTTGGACGAAATCTATGGGAAGCCCATATGAATTTCGTCCAAGAGGTATTCTAAAGGGATCCATGGGCTGCTTAGGGCTTAAGCAGTCAGATTAGGGTTTCCTAGCTGTAAACCCTAATAGCCAGCATATATAAGGAACCCTTATGGCCCCAAAAGCATGGTGAATACTTCCTTTAGGGTTTCCAACCGTTTTTGGTGCCTCCTCTATCTTCCTTCTTCATCCAAGTTGCTTAGCGGTGTTTGTGACTCCATTAGAGGTGCAACACTTGAGGCACTAAGCTTTCTGAAGCCAAGGATTGATTGTTATTGCTATATAACAATCAAAGGTAAGATCTAAACCCTAATTTCAGTTATAGTTTATTAGATCTAGGGTTTATGGCTTTGGATAATCAATTGCATGTTCATTAGACAAACTAGATCCAAAAGCTATTAGGGTTTGCATGTACAACATAAGAATGATGTAGTGCTCAAAAGCCATCAGTGGTATCAGAGACTAGCGTTGTTTGTTGATGAATTGGTGCTTATTTGATAGTTTATTGGCTGAAAAAATCGATTTTTGCACCTTCTGCTTGACTGACTCGGTGAGTCAAGCTGACTCGGCGAGTCCAGTCTCTGACTCGGCGTGTCCAAAGGTCTAGCAGCGATTTTTGGCGATTTCCTTGCTGTTTTGGCTTGGGATACTTACCATAAACGTTTTTAATTCATAAAATTCGATTTTTATTGATTTTGGGTGAATATCTTTACCAAAATAGAAGATAATTACCAATTAATCAAATATTTAATGCCTTATTAGATAATGTTTAATTATTTGAGTTATTTGATGAATTATCCTACAAGAAATTTGACTAGGTAATAATTAGATAATTCCCTTATTTGAATTGTTGATCTAGAATGTTCTTGGAAAAGTTTCAAATTACTCCTTTTAGGTTTCATTGTTTAAATTTAAACTTAATAGTTTTAGTTTTTGAAATTTAAATAGTTGAACCATAATGTTTTGAAAAGTTCAAAACTTGTCCTCAAGTTCGGAATTTAAAATTTAATTAAAAGTTTAATTTTGAAATATTAAATTCTAAAACCCTAGTATTGTTTTGAAAAGTTCAAATTACACCCTTGTGGTTTTATTAATTAATTAAAGTGTATAATTAAAAGAGATTTAATAAACCCATAAAGTTTTGGTTTACATTTAATTAAATTAATAGTATAATGTATTAAATTAGACAACCTAGTATTTTAAAAGTGTAAAATACCCTATATTATATACATGTAACATTAAAAGTCTAATATTATATATATATATATATATATATATATATATATATATATATATATATATATATATATATGAGTAAAAAGTCAGTCTTATCGTTAGTAGGCCTCATTCACGAAGTTGGTCTAGAAGGGGTGTTTTAGGAAATTGCCTATAAAATGGTGATTGAATGGGTATCCACTCTTACCCACCGCACTCTTGACTAGTGGAGGGTCGTTAGCCGAACGGGTAGGATAGGACGAAACCTTCCATTATAAGTACAATGAAGTAAAAAGTAACTAAATGCTCTTACAAATTCCCAAATCATAGTTACTTTAGGCAAAATGTGAAATTGTATGCTAATCCATGGAATTACACTTTGTACCCTCATCGAGACGTTAATGGAGTGTGTGTGGTTAACCGGCACACAAATTTGGATTGGCATTGGTAGCGAAGGGTGACTTGATTTTTGTCATAGATCAATGGAGCGTGTGTGGCTAACCGGCACATTAATTAGGTGATGGTAATATGAGGGCGCCAAGTACATTTGTGTGGTTATTCACACCTTGTTTCTAATCCTCGGCATCCCAGTCACAAACTTGAAGGGCATAATCGAGATTAAACATGCCATTGAAAAGTTCAATGAATCTCAAAAGATCTAGGAGTTTTCAATACATTTAAAACTTAAACCTCATTTTTGTTTTTCATAGTGGAAATTGGTAAATCGTCATTTACCTACCTTCAAATATTCTACAACAAGATTACGGCATCCCTCTTTTAGGTTGTAGAGTATTG